>NW_017729008.1:43456702-43456947 GCF_001723915.1 Gavialis gangeticus | reverse complement strand
ACCGGCAGCGCGACGGCGCGGGGGGCGCGGGCGAGGCGCTCGTCAGCCCCGACGGCACTGTCACCGAGGCGCCCCGCACCGTCAAGAAGGTAGGGGGCCTCACGTGGGGGAGGGGGTCGCCCGGAGTGAAGGGCTCCCCGCTCAATACAATGTGGGGTCCCCCCGGGGTGAGGGCTCCCCAGTCTGCGCAGTTTGGGGTCCCCCCGGGGTGAGGGCTCCCCAGTCTGCGCAGTTTGGGGTCCCCC
>NW_017729008.1:43455512-43456015 GCF_001723915.1 Gavialis gangeticus | reverse complement strand
ATGCCCCCCCTTCTCTTTCGTCTGGGGTCTTTCCTTCCCCTCTGAACCCTCGACCTGCCTTTTGGTAACAGCGCCAGGGTTCCCTGTTACACCCCCCAAAACCCCTTGTTTGCCTGTGGCACCAAACAATTTCACGATCAACAGACTAATCCGACTTTTCTCTGAGGCCTAGTAAAATGAACTGCTCCAAACACCTTTAACTCCTATGAAATACGAACCTTCATTTCTCCCTGGGAGAACTTGTACAATCTTTTCTCCGATGCCGGATGAAGGGTGTTTGTGTCTGAAACCTCGCAATTATTTTATTTTATTTGGATTTATTTACCTGTTGCAAAAATGGAGTTGGTCTAATGAAGGACATCACCTCTGCCAGGAGCGCTGATTGTCTTTGGTGCACTTGACGCACTTGGGCGGTGACGCGGGGCGCACGAGAGTGGCAATACGACGCCGCCGCACGTGCTGCCCCAGCGCTGCGCGGACTCAAAGTCCCAGCGGCCCCCGCG
>NW_017729008.1:43421765-43450512 GCF_001723915.1 Gavialis gangeticus | reverse complement strand
CTCCCCAGTCTGTGCAGTTTGGGGTCCCCCAGGGGTGAGGGCTCCCCAGTCTGTGCAATTTGGGGTCCCCCGGGGTGAGGAGGGCTGTACCATTTGGGTGGGGAGAGGGGGGCTGTTCTCCTCATGGGTGCCCCACCAGCAGTGTTGGGGGCCCTGTCCATGCCCCAGGCTCTGCCCCGCAGGGTGGGACCCACTCTGGGGTGGACGGAGGGTGGCTCCATAGAGCGGGGGTCGCTCAGGTGGAGACCTTTCTCCCCGTTCCCCCTCAGCTGGAAGCTGCTTTCATGGGTGAGGGTCTGGGGGTGCCTTGGGGAGCCCCAAGGGTGTCTGTCCATCAGTGCTGTATGTGTCCCCTCCAGTGCTGTGGGTCACCACCGTGGGTGAGGACTGGCCCGCCTGCCTCCCAAGTGGATCTGTGCAGGGGCTTATAGATCAGCCTTGCACCCCTTTAGGAGGGGGACTTGATTTGGTCCAAAAATCTCCTTGTCTCTGGGAGAAAGGTCCCAGCCGGCAAGACCCAGGTGGAGAGCCCTTGCTTGCAGCCTGTCCCACCAGATAGCTCTGTGAAAGGATCAGAAGAAGCTGGTGCACTCGCCTGTCCTTGGAGAGTGATCTTGAGTGAGGCTCCTAATTTCAAACCCAGGGAGTCCTCTGCATGCCTCCCTCAAGATCCTGCTACCTGCAGAGAAGAGTCCAGGATCTGTTATCTGATGTCCCACCCTATCGCCTTCTGCAGTGGTCAGCTCTGTTAGAAGGCAAGGTTGCCTTTTTCTTCTCCATCTCCTTCCTGGGAGTCCATCATTAAAAGGACACTAATTTTTCTGCATGCTCTCTTCCTGAAACCATGACTTGGTTGATCACAGGATGGGCATAGTGGCAGGTCAGTCCTGCCACAAAACGATGGCATATTTAGACTCTCTCAATGCATCAGGAGCAGGAGGACTGGTGTGGGTGGTGAGGGATGCTACAGGGATCATTGTAAAGGGCTCTGCCTCTTTCCCCCTAGGCTCACCCAACAGGGCCAGATACAAGAACAAACGGTGCTGAGCTTTGGGGGAGCTGCAGTAGGAGCACAGATTATGCCTGAGGAGCTGCTAATCCCCTTCCAGTCTGTCCCCATTGCCTAGTGTTGGGGACTGTCAGTCTGTGCGGTTGTTATTGGAAGCGAGATGTGTCGAACGCGGGTGTCTGGTAGAACATGCTGTTCCTTCTGCTCGGGTGATGCTGCTGCTTTCCAGTGAGTTCAGCTTGTGCTTTGTTCCTGTGCCCAAAAGGTTCATTTTACCAGGTTGACAAATCCAGGATTACTTTCCTCACTGCCTTGAGAGAAGAAACAGTAGATTTAAGAACAGGTGGTTTGTTTTGTTTTTTTTAAATTGTTATGAAACCAGCACCTGAAAAATTGCCTGTGCACAAGCTATCCAGGGCTCACATGGTACAGCAATAAATATAAAAGCAAATGCGTACCCCTTGTAAGGCAGCGTAGAATAATAAATGTAAAATTCCTGTGGTTTTAAGACTTTCTAGGCTTGCCTTGATTGGAAGGCTAGGGAGGGAAACTGTGCTGTAAATGTCTTGGTGAATGCATGTTGAAATCCTAGGATGGATGAAGTAAGCTGTAGTCCTAATGTGTGAACAGGTCAAGTAGGAGGCAGGGTAGATTTGCAGTTTATAGATTAACCAAAGTAGGTAGGGTGGAGAGTGTGCATGTGTTTACACGAGCCTACTATCTCTCTCCTCAGCAGAAGCTTTCGTTGGGGGTGGGAGGGGAGTATATACACTAACTTACTATCATAGAAAATGAGGGTTAGAAGAGACCTCAGGAGGACACATCTGGTCCAACCACCTGCTCAGATCAAGACCATCCCCAAATAGATCATCCCAGCCAAAGCTTTGTCTAGCCGGGTTTTGAAAACCTCCAAGGATGGAGCTTCCACCAACCTTTCTGGGTAACCTGTTCCAGTGTTTCACCACCCTCCTGGTGAGAAAATTCTTCCTAACCTCAACTTCTGTTGCTGCAACTTGAGCCCATTGCTCCTTGTTCTGTCATCTGCCCCCACTGAGAACAGTCCAGCTCCATCCTCTTTCGAACCGCTCTGCAGGCAGTTGAAGGCTGCTATTAAATCCCTGTTTGTCTCTCAACACAAGCTTTCGTGGGCTGAGGCTCACTTCATCAGATGTTGTGAAAGAACATATACAAACTACTTCTCTTAGCAGGTCATGTCAGCCCTGAAGGGGAGCTTAAGTCTTATCTTGCTAACATATTAAGCATTTCAGGATTCCTCGTGGATGTCTTAACATGCATTAAATTGCATATACTTAAACTCTGTGTTTTTCATCTGTGGAGGTGACCTCAGAGTTTGTTTCAATTAATCAGGGCTCTGCTTTTACTTGATTACTCTCGTCGTTTAGACCTGTTACACGTATACGTATCTATTCAGTCTTGCAACATTCTCCCTGCACCTATCATCCGGTGGGTGGGCACCAATTAATTTTTTCATTAGATAAGAGTGAAGGTTTTTGTACTCGGACTGATGAATGTTAATGATTGTGCAAAGTCACGCCAGTTTATTGACATACTTGTAAAAGCTGGTCAATAGAAAAAAATGGCACAATGAATGCTTAGGCTCTGGTTCTGCAGACACCTATGTACATGTTTAATTTTAATTGTATTGGTACTTGTGGCATTCATGGAAGTATCAATAACCAAGTTAAGCACTCTTTTTTTTCATACCTGAAGCTTTAAGTTTTGTCCTTGAACTTTCTCTAGACATGAGGTTGGCAAAGTCTGGCTCATGGGCCAGATTGGGCCTGTGATAGACTCCATTTTTCAGCAGCTTCTGACTGCTGCTGCCGGACCCAGCCCCACTGCCCAGGGACCCTGGCCCATCTGCCCCACACCCCACGGTGGGGACCTGTGTGATCAGGGCATGCGGTTGGGGGACAGGGATAGGGCTGTTGCTGGGAGGAAACGGGCAGGGTTGGGGAGACCCCAGGATCTTGGGGTGGTGACAGTGCAGGGCAGAGCCACGAATCGCTGCCTGCATGCCTTTGTGCATGCTTTTGTAGCTCTGCGGCAGCCCCATGCTGTCACCACTCCAAGATCCTGGCCCCAGAGCAGCTCCCCGCCCAACTGTGCAAGCTGCCCATGCGGCTCCTGACTGGGCTCCATGGAGACCCTGAGAGCACGGGAACATACATGACAGCATGAGGCAGAGCCCCGGTCCTGCAGCTCTGCTTTGTCACGGGACTGGCCAGGAGCCTCGTGGGCAGGGGCTGCTGGGAAATCGAGTCCAGCTACTAGCCAGATCTGCCATTTTGCCCACTCCTGCTTTTAGACAGTTGTCTAAGTGATAACTGTAATAGCCCCCATCTCTGACATCTTGGCAGCAGCCTGTATGGCCCAGGCTTCCCAAAGGAACCACTTATTTTGGGGCTTCTGCTCTGAAGTATTTGGTCTGAGACACTTTGCAGCTGACAGTCAGAGGTACTGAATAAAGGTCAAAATCATTAGGACGAGTCACATGAATTGCTTGTAGTCTTAACAGATTTCACTGTGCAGTTGCAGTTCGCTGGTTAGGTGAGCTCCCGTTGACTTCAGCTGGGGCTGAATGTTCAACACTTTATGGATCAGGCTTAAGGCTGGCATCCATAAATCAGGTTATTAAGAATCGGGAAACGGATGTTGGTGCCTATGATGTGGCCAGCAGCAGAGTGCAAGTTAGGACTCCCAGCTCATTTTGCACCTGCAACTCTTGTGCCTCTGTTTCTCTATGAAATCAGTCTGTCCTCACAGCTTGCACAGATGTGCATTGCACTTGTCTTGCACGTAGGGCTTATTAAACACTTGTAAGCCACACTGAGATCTCCAGATGAAAGGCACGAAGTTTTATTATTAATAATGCATTTGCTCAGTTAACAAATAGAAAGGTTACTTTTTTTCTAACCGTCAGTGCTGAAAGCATAGCTTGCTCTGCGAATGTCAAGCTGTGTTCTTTCTGCTGCTTCACGTTATCAAAATAAAGGTTCGGGAATCGGAACTGAGCTGGCAATCCTGTTGATTCATTAAGCCGAACAGAATAGAGCACAGCTTGCTCTTCCACAGCTCAACCGCCTCTGCAGTACTGATGGCAGTACAAGCTGCGGGGTTTGTCTGTAAACTAAGTGGGCACGGAGCTGACAACACAGGGCTCAGGTCTGCACGGTAACTGGGTGCATCTCCTAGTCACGTCGCTCATCCGAGTGCAACCCCGACTCAAAATCCTCAGCAACGTGATTCAGGCAGGATAAATGTCTGGTGCTCGCTAGACTGGCACATCACCTGACTGGTGAGCTGCAATTGGGCATTTCGTTTGGCTAAGATTATAAACGACTCTCATGTGGCTTGTCTAAACGATGATTCTGACCTTGACTTCCATTTTATTGCATGGGCGAGTCAAAATGCTGCCTTTTCACCTTAAACCCAGTCGCTTGGTGCAATGTTTTGCCACATTTATGGTTCCTGTTATACAGCAGTCCACATTCCTCTCCAGATTTCTGACTCTGCACCCATATTTGGCATTTGCTCGATTTTGTTCTAATCCATAGTGATCGGTTACACCAGGGTAATAAACGTTTTCCCTGAGGCTGAATTCCCTAGTGCTGCTTGTAATGAGTGTGATTTGTATGCTAGTTAGTACAATCTTACCTTTGGAGGCAATAATCTTTCATCACTGTATAATACACTTGGGTCCATCTCCCTCAGCAAGCGCACAGTTTATTTTTAGATAGCATCTTGGGTGTGACGCATTCAGAGCTTTGTAGAAAGACCGATACGGTAGCCTGGGGTACTGAGAGTCTCCCAGACGGAAAGGGAAAAGGGATGTGTTGAGAAGAAAAAACTAGTGAAATAGAAAAGAATTCAGATGTTAGATCAGTGCAGGAGTGAGGTAATGGGCTATGAGCAAAGGTGCCTGAACCCTGTGATCATTTTATTTTATTTTTTTAGTGACAGATTAGCAGTTTTCCAGGAATCTGAAGCCATTTCTAACTTGTGCCAAAACAGGCAGAAATGTTAAACTATGATCTTTTTCTCTTCCTTGTCAGAGAAGTATAAACTCTGTGGTTTTGCTTTGTCTGCAATTTAGAGTTTGCAGTTGATTTGGTTTAGTTATCACCCAGTAGCTCAGGTTTGGGCTATGGGTAGTAACAGAGACTTGGAAATTGTATTTGACCTTTAAATTGTCTTTTGAGTATCTGCAGTTTATCAGTTGCCAAACAATGTAATGTCCTATGTCAAATAGAAAGGGGCAAGAAAGGAAGAAATGAGTTAGGGTTTTTGGAAGGGAGAGAGGTGGCATTGTGAATGAGAGTGAGTGACTTTTTAACAGCACAAGACAAAGATGACTGGCAAATGGGTAGCAAAGACGGGAAGAGTAGATTTATTTTAAATGAAACGCAGTGTGTATGATGGGGAATTGTTGCAGGCTATCGCTAGTTTGACTAGGAGGGTATTTTTGTGATTTTTAGTAGGATGAAGGCCAATGAATGTGTTGCTACAACATTTAGTAGCTCCTGAAATTGAGAGCAAGATGGCTGAACCAAGCATACATAAAGATTTCAACGGTGGAGTTGCTCTGAAGGTAGTAATGCAAGACTTGCAGATGAGAGGGAGAAAGAGAGCTGGTGGCCCAGGACATTTCAGTTTGGAGCTTTGGGAGTGAAGTTAAGGTGATAAATGGTATTGGAGAGACCTGAGTTTAATCTGTGCATGCATGTAGAGGAGGAAAAAGAAGACATGAATATAACCACCTCTAATCCTGATGCCATGCAAGAGAAAGATGTTAGTCTTGAAGACATTAAATAAGAAACTGGCCTGTAGGTTCAAGCTGATGGCCAACAAGTAAGGTGAAAGAGGAGCCAGTGATTTGACAGAGCTGTCGTGTTCATGCTGTCTCTGAAAGTGACTGTGGATCTAGAGATGAATTCTCTCTTCGGGAGCTGGGATATGAAGAAGTGGATCAAAACTGGGAACTGATGACTGTATTAGAAAGGATGAAGGGAAGAAATAAAACCTTACCTCAAAATGGAAGAGAGGCAGTCTGTGTGGTAAGGTCTGGTCTTACCATATGTGGACTGGAGGCTGCTCGTCTGCAGTGGTGGTGATCGTGATGATGAGATCTAAGGCATGTAAAGCACGCTAGATCCAAGAATAAGGGGAATCAAAGTGTGGGAGAACAAGTGTCCAGTCAGTCTCTCACCTGTAGCCCTCTGTCCACAGGGCACGAAGAGCTGTAGGCATTCACACTGCAAGCTTGCCCCAAACATGCCTTGACCCTGAGCTACAAGAGCCATCTCTGATGGCGGTTCTCTGCTCTGATGGCATCTATAGGGTCACTAGGTGCCACTTTTGTCATTGAAAAGTTTTAGCCATGAGTACTCTACTCCAGTGCATGGGTAGACAGGGTGAACTGAGTACTTTACATCGCTGGATGCCCTTTAGATAGCGGTTGCTACTAGCCCGGGCTGGGTTTGTCACAGTCATAGCCCTGAGAGCCTTTCTAGCCCCTGTTAGCAGTCACATTGTTGAGATAAAGATGGAACAGTTGATGGCAGTGATATGAAAAAAAAGAGTAAAGGTTCAGTAAACTCTAATTTTCCTGACTTATACCCTGAAGCTGTATAGAAATTCTGTTCCTGCCTGTTACCAGATGTCATTAAGGACCATGAAGGGAGCCAACATCAAATTTACCAAACGCTGCATTCACTGTGCCTTTATTGAGTTGCATTGAAGTCTCTCCAAGTTTTTGGAGGCCAGTTTGCTGCTGTCCAATGGGGAGAGTGAGAAATAAGATGGAGGGGTCTCCAATTAGATTTCCTTAAGCAGTTCTCAGAATGCGTGAATGCTGTTAAGTTAGACTTCCGAAACGAAACCTCATTTGGGGATGCTTGCTGTTATAACTCAATTGACTATCTCTGTCAAAGACCCTGAAGCAACAGCTTGCAGCTGCACTTTTCTTTTTTTATTAGTAGACTGCATTGCTTTCATGGATCTGTGGGGTGTATAAGAAACAGATTTGGGGGGGGGTTGTCTTTTGATGCTCATTGGGCTGTACGAATGGTATTGGATGAAATGGTGCATTGGCAAAGAGTTCAGGAGCCACGTGTGTGCAGGAATAAACTGCAGCTGTCTTTTGTTGCATTATGAAAGTATGGCTTGTGGAAATCGGAGCCCAGCAGAGAAAGGGCCTTGGCTGTTCAGCTCACAGCAGAGCATTGCATGCAGGGACTGGTAGCCTCCAAGGCTTCTCATCTTGGTATTAAACATGAGGGCAGCTGTCTGCCATGTTGTCCTCTTGTAGCTTGCACTTGGATATCCTACAGGCCAAAAGCTCTGCAGCTGTATCTAACTGGTCAGACTTCAGAGTGATGTGGTACATAAGGGGTTAAAAGCCTTTTGCAGCCAAACATGCTGATTATAATGACAACGGCATGGTAGGCACGGTTTTGAAACTTCTAATTTCCGGAACAGAACCCCTCTTGTTCTGCACTCCTGCTCAAAGGCACACTTCTCATGTGCACAAGTAATGGAAGTTAAGTCGCAAGTTGATCAGAAAGTCGTAATTTTTCTGTTGGGTCCAACTTGCTACCTTCAGACTTCTGCAGAGTCCACATTGAAGTCACAGTTGCAAAGTAAGTTGTTTCAGGCAGCTGGGGTCGGAAAAGAGAAAGCTTTTTCCAGCAAAAGCCAAGGTATTTGCAGGCCCAGAGAAGAAGCCAATTTTACAAGAAGAGGCTTGTGCAACTCCACAGAGGGCTTCATAACCAAGAGCAATTGTAATCTGACTGCCAAAATGAATGTGGAGCCCTGAGAATTGCTGGATGATGGAATGACATGGTCATGTGCATCTCTCTGTGCGGGAAGGCGAGCATTGTACACATGCTCGAGTTGGGAGTGCTGACACCCCAGGGAGGCCCTGCAGCAGTGCAGAGAGACATGGTCCTGGAGAAAAGTTGTAGCAGAAGTGGATTCTCGGCAGCGTCATGTTGCTGCGTGATGCAGGTGAAAGGACATTCAGGGGCCAGGACTCTCCTGGTCCTACATGGAGGTAGCAAAAGGAAAGTCATGAGTTGAGGGAATGACTCATGAGACAGGACTGTGTTTTGAGGATGCTTTGGTAGCTTGAGAAATGCATCCAGTTGAGGCAGTTAACTCAAAGGTTATAGCATTTCCTGAAAAGAGTCACAGAGGATGGTGAGGGGAGTCATTAGGCTGAATGGGGCACTGTCAGCTGGCTGGCAGCGCAGGATGGGGCCCCAGAAATCTGCTTTATTGTGGGTTTTTGGGGTGTGTCGTTTTCCCTAATCTAGTCAAAACCCAAGATTTTTTGAGTCTCAGCATTTCTGTGCCCTCAATCTCTGTTAAACCCACTGCCAGCAGAATGGAAGTGTTCATAAAAGGAAAAAAAAATCTTTAGCCTTCGGGCACTATATATAGTGTGTGCTGAAAACATCCACGAGTGCTTTGCAAATACTAATTTATTTACCCAATACCTTTTGAAACCAAGTGGTATGATTACAATGTTAGAGATGAGCGACAGGTGCAAAGAGAGATTTAAGGGCAAGGGTCAACTCATTGGTGCAGCACATTAACATGTCCAGGGTCTGTTTTTTCCCAGGATACCTTGTGTGATACAGCACATCTCTCAATGACTTGCATCTCAGCCCTTGTGCCATTCAACTGCCTGCTCTCAAACCAGGCCCTGTGGTTAGTGGCCATCTAGGGAAAACTGCTTTTAAGCCTCTTGCGTAGCATCACATACGATCTGGCAGAGGCAGGAAGAGAATCTAACTCTTCAGCCTCTCTAAACCATATAACAGTTCTTCTACTTCCTACAGCCTTTGTATTAGTCCCTGAACAACTTCCACCACCTCCATCAAAGGAAGCAGGAAGTCTGCAGAGAGGAGCCATCACTGCCCAGCCTTGATACCCTTCCAAGAGTGTTGCCTGTCCTGCAGAAGAAGCCAGCATCAAATAGAGACAGTTATAACACAGACACTCGAGGGGTTCAAGTTCAGATTCCCCAGGCAACTTGAAATCTGGTATTGCCTAACTTCCGAGTGCTTGACTTTGCGGCCTTAATGCTCTACTAATGTTGTTTTTGTGTGTTTTAATTGTACAGGAAGTTGATGTGACAATGCATGCTATCACGTGTTTCCCTTTTTTGAATTACAGAGGGAGTGGCCTTGAAAACCCTGGAGTTTTTCGTCCCAACTAAAAAGCCTGGTTGTGGGGTTTATAGGCATTGGTTATTTGTTTTTATGCCTTGTGCAAGGTGCCGGAGGAAAATTTGGTGTTGGCAAGCTGAGAACTTCAATACCCAGAGCTGAGAAGCTGGCAGGTTTCTCTGAGTTTACTCAAACCCCGCCCCCCAATAGATGAAGATAAAGAGCAGTGGTGGGAACATTGTTTTTTCTGACGGTCAGAATACACCAGATTCTTTTGCTTTGTTTCATAGGGGGAAGTGGCAATACTTTAATCCCAGTGTTGTGTGAGAAATACGTGAAGGGAGCTCTTCCCATGAGACTTAACGACTCAAGAGCCCATTAACTTATGGAAACTACTTGCTGCAGCAAGTCATGTTAGTGCCTGTTTTCAGGGAACGTTTTCCTTTGTCTGTCAGGGGACTAACTTGCTGTTGTGGGTTGTAAAGCCCTATTGCTTATGGAAATAGGAAAGTTTGCTTCAACTTCTTTGGCATAGGTTTCAGGGGTACAGGTTGTAGCCGTGTTAGTCTAAGGACATAGGCAGATAAGGTTCTTTGAATAAATTTGATATCTTTTATTAGACCAACTCAAATAGTTTTGAGTTGGCATAGGTTTGGCACCTGTCTTACCAGTTGTAAAATGAAATCACAAATGATGTATTGTAAAAAGTTTCAAGAACCTTGGATGACCTGCCCCTTCTACCATCATAGTCCCCAAAACTCGGTTCAGGTAGAGGAGTCGGGAGTTACCTGAAACCATTTTTGGTAACCTAGCTTCGTTACAATTTCTGCTTCTCTTTTAGGGCATGTTTTTATTCAGCTGCCAAAGTACATTTTGCTGCTTTCTAGACATACAGGTTGTGTATTGATTTGAGGGCTGGATGGCAGGGACATTTTGCAAAAACAGGAATTCACGCTGTAATGAATATTGGCAAATGCTTTGAGTTCCTGTATGTGAGCGGAAAGGTCTCTTGCGTGCTTGCTTTCTTGTTCAGATTTTCCCGTGGTTCTTTTGGGTCAGTAATTGGTGCTAGAGGTGTTGAACCCAGTGCAAAGGCCAGAAGGCAAGGGAGGACTCTTTCAAAACTGCCAAATGGATTCCTTATTGTTGTAAAATCAGTTTTTGGAGTATGAGCAGTTGTTTGGCAAGTCCAAATGACAGGCTGAGAGTCAGGAAGTGCTTAGCTAGTGAACTGGCAGCTTATTTCATGCCCTGTAGACCACAAGGTGGATACTTATCCTTGCCATGTGTCGTGCATAATGAGAAAGTGAGAAGTTCACAGGACTTCTGTGACATTTGCCATAGCCGCCTTTTCAATTTGCTGTCTCCTTGGCTGATTTTTTTGTTCAAAGAGAGGTTCGGTGGTGCTTCTGTTCTTCTGTTGTACTTGTGGGTTTTAAATGAGCCACAAGACCAGAGAAAAATCCAGCAAATCAGCCCTACAGGTAGGCTATAATAATGTCTGTTTTCTGGAACTTGGTCTTCTAGAGCTGCTGGCTCCCAGGTTTCATTTTTAACCCCAGTGGCACTTGAATTACATCCATCAGCTTTCTTTTTGGGAGCTGGGGCTTTGAGTGCTTTGCTGCTTACAATGTCTGCCTGTGCAGTGACAATCTGTGAACTGAGGGCTTTTAATGCTGTATTGTGTAGGCTTTTGAGCCTGGCTTTTACCGTCTGAGTCGAGCTGACCTTACAATGACAGGAATTTAAGATGGTACATTGTAACTGATATTTAATCCTGCTCTTGGTTTTTTTGCTTCTGCACATGTGAGGGGGTGTTTAATTGTTAAAATCCAAATGGGGAGGGGAGCAATGATGTCAAGAAGGAAAGACTCATGGTGCATCTGTGTTTCTTGGATGCCGGGTTTGCTGGATGATTTATGATGTAATTTTTGAATCTCACGTAGGAGCTAGCGGTGACTCAAGTGACTAATCTATTTATCAGAGCTGTAAAGTGGACCTAATCCATTTTCTGTGGCACTCCAGTAGAGGTAGGAGGGAAGGAATGAATGTTGGCCTGTTACCATGTTGGTCCGCCCTAACTGATGATACAGCTTGAACCTTAGGTCTCACTTCCAGCAGTCCTACCAAACTGTTTGTAAGGGAGTGTCTATCTCTTCAGTAGCTGTTGTTGCAGGAGATGTGTGTTGCTTGGGACTGCTCTTCTACTGGAACCTATCGAGGTTCCCTGCAGGCCCTATGCACATTTTGCAGATTCTTTCTGCATAACCTAAGATATGATCTTTCCCATCCACCCCAGCAACTAAAACTATCATTCAAGCTCTCATTGATTCCTTTCGTTCTCTCTCTTACTTGGGGTCCTTTTGACCTAGACACATACAGTCCCGCCTTGTTCATGCCCATCCAGGATACCACTACAAGGATCATTTTCATAGACTCCATATTTGCCCAGATCCCCCTCAGTTGTTACTGAAGTTGGATCCTGCCTTCAGTCGGCTGATGGTGCCAGCCTCCGTTGATCATTTTGTAGATTTTCAAGCAAGTTCTCTCCCATGATTCTCTCATACTAAGAAGAAAAGTCTCCCAAGTATCTCCAAATTGACTTACCCGTTTCACCTTGACCATGAGACCTGCAAAACCCCCAAGCCACACTTGACAGTGGTTAGGCTCCTGATCTCTGAGACCTCTCACTTTTGTGTTGATCTGCTTTGTCCCATTGTTTTTTTGTATTCCCTTATCCCTCCATATCTGTCCTTTCTCTTTGTTTTATACCTGAGGATAAAGGATTTCCCCCTTCATATACACATGCTCAAATAAGCAATCAAAGCAGGCTGCACAGGACGGGGAGCTTAATTGGGGAAGGGGAAGCTGTTGGGGGCAGACTTTTAAATGCTGTATCGTGTCTGTATGGCACCCAGTACAGGGCTCAAGCACTCTGGCAGTGCTAATAAAAGCCCTGTATCAGTGCGCAAAGAGCCAGCTGTCCAGTGCACATGTACAGCAAACAGCAACTGGAATGGCTAGGGCTGGAGACAAATGCTCTGAGCACCAGCCGGCAATTGGTGTCCACTTGTTTTTAGCATTTGGTCATAATATGCAAGCTACTAAAAGCACAACTTTAGGCGTAGCCCTTCCTTTCCCTCTCAAGTTCAGATCTAATGCAGATAGCTGCTTATATGTCAAGAACATGTCGGAACTCGGACTCATTCTAGACACTGCCTCAGAGCTTGAAATCCCTGGTATCAAATAACAAAGCACTAATTTGACTCTTGGGGTTTGTGAAGTAATTGGCCACTTCCTCTGCTTGTACTTCCCTGGTGCCTCAGTAGTTTTTTCTTTGTGCTCTGATGGATGAGGTGCTTAAACCTGCCTCCATGAAGACGCATGCTAGGAGAACTGCAGCTTACAGCTGGGATACCTTGCAGCAGTGGGGACCAACCTGTTTGGCAGGCGTGCCACAAATGAAGCACCACATCCTTGCAAAATGCCACTCTGATCCCCTTCCCGTGCCTGAGCCACTGCTCTGCTTTCTGCTCCTTGCAGTGTCTGCCCCTGTGCTGCCTACCACAGGTTGGCCCACCCCTGTTTTACAGCATGGGTTTGCAGACACTGATGGGGAAGGACATTAGTCCCTTGAATGAAACTGTGGGTCTTCCCATTTCAGACTTAAATGCCAGATTCATATTCCCACCTTAGGTTTTTTTTATGTTAACCAGGGCTTCTTTACAATAATTCACATGGGGAGGGGGAAGGAATAAGAGAGAACAATAACTAAGCAACTAAATGAATAGGAATGGAAAAAGTGACAGAATGCCAAAGCACCTGGGGCTTTTGCTGAGTGTGTCGCTTTGTAAGGTATTTGGACACCCTGAGATGAGAGTGCTGTAGAGGCAGCATATTCAGCACTCACTTGGGCACTGGCAAAGCCTCACCTGGAGTACTCTGTTCAGTTTTGGCCCTCGCACCCCAGAAAGGATGGGGACAAATTGGAAAGAGTCCAGCCGATTGTGACAAAAATGATTAGAGGCCTGGGAAGCATGATTTGTGAAGAAAGACTGGAAGATCTGGAGCTATTTAGTTTGGAGAAGAGAAGCCTGATAGGGAATTTGATATCAGTTCAAATACCTGAAGAGCAATGACAGAGAGGATGGAGATGGGCTCTTCTTGGTGACTCTAGGAGACTGGACTAGGAGCAATGGCTTCCATCTGCAGCAGGGGAAATTTAGGTTGGATCAGATTAGGAGGAACTTTCTGACTCTGAGGACAGTCAACCATTGGAACAGGCGCCCGGAGAAGTTGTGGACTCTCCACCCCTGGAAATTTTTCAAGAGCAGGTTGGACAGACCCTTGGCTGGGATGGTTTAGTCAGGGATTCATAGCTTTCTAGAGTTGGAAGGGACCTGGTAGATCATCGGGTCTGACCCCCTGGTCCAGGCAGGAAAGAGCGCTGGGGTTAAGTAACTCCAGCCAGATTCCTCTCTAATCTCCTCTTAAACACCTCCAGGGTAGGGGAAAGCACCACCTCCCTTGGAAGCCCATTCCATATTTTGGCAACCCTTACTGTACAGAATTGATTCCTTATGTCCAAGCTAAATCTATTCTCCTTCAGTTTGTGGCCATTATTTCTGGTAATGCCAAGGGGTGTCCTTGTAAACAGAGTGTCCCCTATTCCCTGCTGGCCCCCTGATGAGTTTGTAGGTAGCCACAAGATCGCCTCTCAGCCTTCTCTTGCAGAGGCTGAAGATTCTCAGTCTGTCTTCATAGGGTCTTACCTGCAGGCCCTCAACCATACGAGCAGCCCCTCCCTGAACCCACTCAGAGTTATCCACATCCCTCTTGAAGTGCAGCACCCAAAACTGGATGCAGTACTCCAACTGCGGCTTCACCAACGCTGCATGGAGGGGAATTATCACTTCCCTGGACCTGCTCATGATGCTCCTGCTGATGCAAAACAGAGTGCGGTTAGCTTTGCTTATTACCTCGTCGCACCGGCAACTCAAGTTCATTTTTGCATCAACCAGGACTCCAAGATCCCTTTCCACTGTTGTGGTACTCAGAGTGGTACCCCCCCAGTCTATAGATGTGTTGGAGACTCTTTCTCCTGAGGTGTAGCACCTTGCATTTATTGTGGTTGAATTGCATCCTGTTCTGATGTGCCCACTTCCCCAGTCTGTCCAAATCTGCCTGAATTTGCTCCCTGCCCTCCAGTGTGTTTACAATCCTGCCTTGACCAGGGGGCTGAACTAGGTGACCTTGAGAGGTCCCTTCCAGCCCTACTTTCCTATAAGCCTCATCAATCTGAGTTCTGTACCAAAATCATGGCTACTAGAGGGCGGAGGAAGAAACCCTCTTAGAGTAGAGTCCTTTCTCCCTGCCAGGCCTAGGCTCATTCCCTCTGGTATACTTTCTCTGGCCTTGCTGGTGTTGATAACTCATGTCAAATTAGCATTATCTGCATTTTCCATTGGTAAGCTGTTTTCATTCCCCTAAATCCATTAATTCATCTAAACAAGATCATATCTGCTCAACACAGACGCCGGTGGTTCTCCTCCCTTTAGCCTCCGTGCTTTTATTTATCAACCAGGTCAGCAACCTAGTTCTCAGTCCGCGCAGCAAGGTTTGAAGCCAGCCCAACTAGAAAATTATTCTGAGACTAAGATTTTTGCGTAAAACGGCTTAATCTTTCTGAAAACATTGGCATTTCAGCGGGCAGGGATTAACCGTGCAACAAGCCATTTGGGAATGGATCATAATTTAGCTGACTGTTACGGGTACCAGACTTTGGTTAGTTAAGGGCTGTGCTGGTTACTTGTTATTGACTGTTCTCTGGCTCATCTTATGCATTAAAAGGAGTATTGAAGCTACTCCTGTCTTTAGCTGGGCTATTTATAAACCAGGTAGCAATTTAGCTTGTTGTCCATACACACCTCTTTAAATTTGGAGATGGATCATGTAACACTTATCAAGAAGCTATCCTGGAGCTATCAAGAGGCTGTCAAGGAGCAACACCAGTAGGATTGATTTTTAGCAGTTCCTTTTGGCCCTTAATAGGGACAATCCTGTGCTGCTGCTGAGGCATCCAGGGTTTGGGAAATATAATTCCCTCGACATCCCTAAGATGGAGATGCTTTCCCAGGTCAGATGTGTTTCAGTCTGGTGCTCCTGAAGAAAGGATCTGTGCAGGAGTAGCTCATGCATTGTTGGGTGAAGGAGGAATCAGGCAGATAACCAGCTTTGCTTCCTTTTTTTGTTTTAGCACACACCTGGAGATAAAAGCGGCACTGCCAGAAGAAGGCTGGTTCCTTGGGCTAAATGCCAGTAGAGGATTGGAGCATTTTCAGAGGCAATTTACTTGGCCCCGAACGATCATGAGTGACCAGTGGAGGCAGGGTAAAGGTGCAGTATTACAAATTTAGATAGAGAAAGGATCACAGTAATATTTGGAGAGACTGCCACAAGTGGGGTCAGGAGAGAGAAAACAGCCAAGAGAAAGTGAGTGTGAATCGCATGAAAAGGAGAAAGTTGGTAGCTTAAATTGAGCAGAGACAAATTCATATTGGTGTGTCTTTGCTGCTGATGTCCTAGAATTGTCTAGATTAGTGGCAGAAATTAAGCTCCCCTTCTTGGGCAGCCTGCTTTGATTACTTATTTGAGTGCGTGTGTATGAAGGGGGGAAATCCTTTGTCTTTTCTCCCTCCCGCTGGACACGTGTGCCCTAAAGTGCAGGACATCTATGACAGAGAACGTGTCCTCAACTTAATTGCTGTCATAGCCATGCAATGTTGCTTATTTGGGGCACGCTGAGAAATATGCACAGTCCATTAAGTTGATCTCTGTCCCCTCTGACTGAGCTGTGTCGAACTGTGAAGCTAAGGAATACACTATTCTGGATCCCGGGAGTCTCCTTGTCCCTGTCTACTGTGGGTTCAGGCCTACTAACAACTGTGTATAAATTATTGGGATATTTTTCCTTAGACTTTTGCCAAGTAAGTTATGCTATAGATCAGCAGTTTTTTTTTATACTGCTTCATTACACTCCCCCCCCCCCCTTTTCTTTATTTAAAAATGTTGAGGAAAAAAAAAAAGCTAAAACAGTGTCTAAATACTATTTTGCCTAGCTTGATTCTGATGTGGTTTGGACTGGGTTGTAGCTGGCTGCTTTGATACGGACAAGAGTAAAACAAAACTCATAGGAAGAGCAGCAGCATTTCCCCAGACGAAATGGTATCTTATGTTCCTCAACATCCTCCATAATAAACCAAGCTTTTAAGTTTGTCCAAATTGGGTTATTCAGTGCTAATGTTATACAAGATTCTTGATTAGTGGTGAGGAGGTTTCAGTTGCGAGACTACTTGGAGCTATGATGAAATTAAAGTAACCGTGGCAACCGTTATAATTAAAATAGGCCTCCTTGGGAAGTAAGGCTGTGTGTGTCCATGTGTGTGCTTTTGCTGCATTCATTTGTATCCTTTGCAGCAGCAGCACCATGTTATGTAAGCTGTTTAATACCCTGGTGCCGAGGGCGACTCTCCTCATTTTTTAGTGCCTTTTGTGAGCTTTCTGCCTTGCCAGCCAGCTTTTGTGCCTGTTTCCTATGGAGCTGAAATGATTTTGTGACTGCCTTTTTCTCTGCAAAATACGAAACTGTTATCTCCCTTCCCTTTCTCTGCCATTCCTATTCTTGAGGACCAATATTGTTGCAGCACAAAGCTGGATCTGCATCCCTCCATCACTTCTCAGCCGTTTAGGGATTTTGTGAGAAATCGTGACTCTGCTCACGTGCATGTGTATCTTCAGTATCCCAAGGCAGGGCAGAGCTGGACATCTTAATTAGTGGTAGGCCAAGCTACACAGAGAGCCGGTTTCCTTGTTTCAGTCTGTTTCTCCCAAATTCTGTTCTTTTTGTGAAAGTACGAACAAACAGAGCTGACAGCAAGGCTCAGCATTTTCATTTTGGGGAGGGGATGGGAGGTAGATGTGGCTCTTTTTCTTCTGTAGATATTCATTGCCACTAGGGATGTGGGAATGCAGAACAGAGGAATAAAATTGGAATAAACCTGAGGCCCAAAATGGAGCTAGTACGTGTCTACTACTACATGTAGCATGTGCATGACTACATATAATCCATGTCTACTGATTGCACAAAAAGATCTTTCAGAATTGAAGAAACGCTTGAGACTTGTACAACAATAGGTAAAGAGTTTAGACAGAAGGCAGATTTGTAGCCGGACACTCGGGGAATGGTACTTGCCTTTTGTCTGGATTCTTTACCTATTGTTGTACAAGTCTTAAGTGTTTCTTTCATTCTGAAAGATCTTTTCAATTCACTTCCTACGTTTGTTGCTGCTTTGTGTAATCAGTTCACTTTTTCCCCTCCCTCAGTGGGCAGTATATGCCATCTGGGCAAGTCTCCACAGAAAAGCGACTAATTTAAATGCACAAACGAAGGGCAGGGAGTGAGAGGCTTGCACCCTACCTGGGTTAACAGATTCCATTTTTAGAAGTCCTGGTTCTACACCTGTCTGGAGGCCTTGTCCTTGTTGGGTCCCACCTTTCATCATGCACCATGATCCTGGATTGCCTCGTACCTGCTGACTTCAGTTTCTCTGACTCAGAGGCTGGCAAGTGGCATCCATGCTAATATTACCACTTTAAGGGACCTGTATTTTGGTCATCTTAGTCTTAGTAATGACAGGTTTTTTTGAGCAAGTTTCTGGAAGGATAGTGTTGTCAGTCTGGATTACCAAAAGTACCCATATTTTTTTCACCCAAAATGAGGGGACAAGAGTCTGTACTATATATACACACTTGCATCTGGTCTTATTAATAGTTTTGTCTTGACCCTTCCTCAGGATAATCACTGGTGGTAGACCCAAAGGTGTAATGAGGGACAGGGAAGAAACCTAAATTCCCAGAATGAAAACTTTACATGATAGAGTTTTGTTTTGTGTGTTGCTTCTTTCCTACACCCTGTAGACTAAACTTGATTCATTTTTTTTTTTTTACTTAAATTTTGCAAATGTAAATAGGCAGCAGAACAAAGTTATAGTTTAATGTAAGACTTGCAGTGGGATGGAGGTGGGGAAATCCAAAGAAGTGGTTTCACCTGGTGGAGCAGTAGAGAAGACTATCGTAATAGTAGTTGCTGGGTTGTATGAAGAGACAAGGCCAGTAAACCAGCAGGAAGTAGAGGGATGCTGGGCTCAGTCTGTGGGGTGCCTTCAAATGCAGGGAATTTGGAGCTGGATCCTGAGAAGGAGGGTCTGGTGGTATTTGGAGGAAGGGGGGCAATGTGACTTCTGCATACCTTCTTGCAAATATAACAAGCCCCACTATCTGCATGGTGGAATCCAAGGAGCGGGGCTGTAGAAGCCATAATAACTCTTCATTTCTGTTACTTTAGTCCATGTACCTGCTCCTATTCAGACATGTTCTGAAACAGTTGTGACTGGGAAGTTAAAGGACTGAGCTCTTCGGGAACCCAGGCAGCCTTTCCACAGGGATGCTTGGGGCAAGTAGCATCAGAGAACAGGAAGTCTGTTGCCTAAGCATGCATAGATCTGCTGCGTGTATAGCGGGTACGAGAGAAGCATTTGGAGGGTGAGCCCTGTACCTCCCAGGGGAGCGTGACTGAGAAAGGGCCTGCAAATGGACACCAAATGTGCCTGTCTAAATGGAAGCAAAACGTGATGCTTGGCTTTGGCTGAAGGTCGTGTCTCTGCCAGTTGAGTTTTTAATGCTGTTTCTGTGGTTACAGAACAAACAAGATCAGACAAAGGTCTGACAGTGGCAGCGCACGTAAGAGGCTGCATGCACACGTTGCCTGTAAGAAAGGTGTTTACCTGCAGGTAATGATCTAGGAGTGCAGGGTGGGAGGAGATGGCCTGAGTCATTGAGCTCAGCCCCCCATGATGACAGGCAGCCACATAACGGACAGTAAGTTCAGAAGGGTCCCCAAAATATCTGCTCCATCCCACGCATGCCACAAGCTCCGAGGCACCCCCTAAGGCCTTGCAACCGACTCAAAGATCATACAAAAGACCCAAAGCCTCAGAAACAACAGTGAGCTACAGGAAGACAACAGGGGATACTGAGGGTATTGCCAATGCCTTAAGATCCTGCAAAGATCTAGCAAGGGAGGTTTAAGTTGGATATTAGCAAAATCTTTCTCACTCAGAGGGTGGTGAAGCACTGGAAAAGATTACCTAGAAAAGTGGTAGAAGCTCCATCCTTGGAGGTTTTTAAGGCCTGACTAGACAAAGCCTTGGCTGGGATGATGTAGCTGGGGCTGGTCCTACTTTGAGCAGGGGTTGTGACCTCCTGAGGTCCCTTCCCACCCTCATTGTCTGTGATTCTATGATCTGAAGAGGTTTTGGGGAGACAGAAACACACTCCAAAATGTTAGGTAACTGAGTTGTCCCCCACTGGCCTGCCATTCCACGTACCTCTTGGTCTTGCTTACTGTTTGATGAGCAGGATTAAGTGTTTCTTACAGTGAGTTTAGTGCTGCTAAAAGGATATATCCTTTGAAAGGAACAGTTTCTAAGCTTGTGTGTCTGTGGCTCAAGCATTCTCTGCCATCTGTGAGCCTGCCAGCAATGGGATGTCGGTTCCCCTGGAATACGAGATCATCACAGACATTGCTAATGCTATCAGATTAACAACTTGAGTTACTTCTTTCCTGATTTGGATTTGTGTCGTGTGTCTAGATGTGAAATTCAGTATCCAGCCTTCTGTGCTATTGACTGTCCTCTTCTGTAACAGACTTGTAAAGGAAGACCAGTCTTGAAATACTGCCTCACTTTTCCCCCACACTAGACATAATACAGCTCTTAGAAGGATAAAATGATTTTTCCCTGGTATTGTGTAGCATGTCCAAGGAATAGTTCTTTTTGTTATGAGAAAGCTGGAGGAAATGCCTTGGATGCTGGGTTAGTATAGTCCAATGATGCTCAGCCTCTTGGCCCTGCAGGCCAAATGAGTGGCTTGAGGCCTGTCTACGGGCTTGTTGGGGAGTTGGGGCCCAACACTGCCCCCACCCATCCCCTGCACACTGGGATCCCAGGGGGCTGACACCCTCCCTCCTGTTGGGATCGGGTCCCAGGGGCCTGGCACCACCTCCTTCTGCCCCCCATGTGCCGAGATTGGGTCCTGGAACCACCTCTCCCTCCAGCCCTGGACCCAGGATTGGGTACCAGATCCAGCATACAGGGCCTGGGTCTCTGTGTGGATCTGGAGATTTGGGAGCAGGAGAGTGGTACCCCTGCTCCCCTCCACCACCAAATTTCCAGACCCATGGGGAGCCACGTGGGCCAGATGACACAGCACCGTTTGCTGGAGGTGAAGCACCTCTGGTTTAGTTAGTCTGGTCTCATGACTTTTCAAGAGAGCAGCATTTTTAAATGGTTAAAGGCCAAGTTGCAAACTTTTGCAGAATAGGTGTCAACTCTGGAGAGCAGCCACAGACTCTGAGTGTGGGTGCGGGGTAAGGGAATAATCTTGTTCTAAATGCTTTAAAAAGGGATGAGGAAAGTGAGCTGCAGTGTATATTTTGTATAAGATTAAAAAGCATAGAAATATGCTTATGCAATGCAGAAAAATAACATATTTTCAGTTCATTTGATCCCTTGAGTTTTTTGTTTTATGCCAGTGTTTTGGCATGATCTCCATCAAGACGATCCTACCAATGTTTCCACTGTATATGAAGTTGTAGCTTCTCTGGTTCCAGCCATTGCTGGGTTGAGATCAGCTGCTGACACACCTATATAGCACTTGTGGATTTTGTATTCGTAGCTTATAAATCAACTGTATTTCCTCGCTTTGGGTGGAAGAAGGGAGACTGCTGATTCATGATGCACAGTCATTGCATATTTAAAAATATGTATAGTAGAAATAAAAGCACGACTAGAAAAGGGCACCAGGAATGATAAACAGCTTGGGGAGATGTCTGTGAAATGAGAAATTAAGAAGGTTGGGCCTCTAGAAGGAAGACTGAGGAGATATGACAAAGATATAGCAGATAATATAGTTGGTGTGTGGGGTAAGGTAAATTAAGGGGTGTGATTTACCTTTCTCATAATACAGAACCAAGGGACTCCCTCTTCTAAGGGAAGATGGAATTTATAAAATAATTCAGAGGAAAATGCTTTACACATTGCATAACTAACTGTGGAGCTCTGTGCCAGAAGATACTGCTAATGCCACAAGTTTAGTGGGATTCAAAGGATTACACATACGAGCATCTAGTCTTAAGTCGGAGAGAAATAAAAAATACTCCAAACCATAAGGGTTTGTCTTGGACAACTGCTCTCTGAAGTTAGAAAGAAACTGTCTGTCTCTAGGCAGATTATTCCATGTCTGTGCATTATGGGGATTGAATTTAGGCTATTTCCTGTACCCTGCATCACTGGTATCTGAGCACCTCATCATTGCTGATGTTCTGATTCTTACGAATACTCCTGTGACATACGGTAATAATGCTTAGCCCCATTTTTCAGGTGGGAAACCAAGGCACTGAGAGATGGACTTGAGTCACACACATGGCTTGTGGTGGGACGAAGAATTATCTAACCTACTGGGCGAGGTTTCCTCCGGTTGGTTAGTTATACTATGTCTGTGAGCTCTAGTCATGGAACAAAATCTTGCTGCTAGGTGCCACTGTAATGGCCACTGGGGACAGGATACCAGGCCTGCTGGACTTCCAATATCTCGGTGGCAGTCTCCTGGGACAGTAGAGTAGCGTTGCTGTACCAAAGCACCTGGTAAAACAAATCAAGGTTTGGAAGAACAGTTTTGTAGTCCAAGTAGCTCAGAGACCCTCTGTCCCTAGGCAAGTCCCTTCACTTCTGAAGTTTTTCCTCATCTGCAAAGTAAGTAGTAATACCTGGCTGTAGCAGACGGCTGTGATAGGGATTCTTTTTATTAAAGTGCCCAAAGGCAGAAAACACTTTGTATTGTGTGGAACTGAGCCACTTTACCAGCATAACCATGAAAACAACTTGTATAAATGTCTAACACGGTGGTTTTCAACCTTTTCAGAGTCACAGCACCTCTCTGTCACCTCTTTTGAATGCGATGACATTCCCGCCTGAGAGCCACCGTTGGTGCTGCCTCAGTTTAACCTCAGTGCTTCTCAACTGGGTGTTGCTGCCTCCAGGTAGAGCTGGCCTGTGTGCTGGGAAGGGCTGTGGCATGGGTGCACGTGCCTGCATTAAGACTCCCTGATAACCAGGGATCCTGGTTTTCTCTGATTATAAAAAAAAAAAAAAACCCCCAATTTTCGGATTTCAAAAAGTAACCCAGAATCTACCCTTTTCCGTGATTAAAATGAAACACCACTGATTTTCAGTTTATATATAGAGTGGTGTTTCATTTTAATTACAGAAAAAGATGGATTTGGGGTTACTTTTTTAAATCCTAAAATTGGGGATTTTTTTATCAAAGAAAACCAGGATCCCCCACTGATAACCCTAAGCCAACTTGAGTTGTCTTGGCTGTAAGCCTTCCACATCCTGGCCTCTAGCCCCAGTGGTCTTTCTGGAAACAGGCGTGCGGATGGAAGTGTCCTACATCCCTCTGTTTCCAGGAGGAGTATGGAGAGGTAGGCTGGGAAGGATACAGCCCAAGCCAGCTCTGTCTGCTTTAGGGTGATCAGAGAGGCCCAACGCAGCAGGAGAACACACATGCCACAGCTCTACACGAGGGACAGTTTTACCTGGCCATTGCCACGACAGTGCTTGCATCATGGCATCCCTCTTGAACCACTGCTCTAGCAGCTCTGGCGTTCCCATTTCATTTGTTGCTTTTGATTTGTAAAGTTTTTCTGATGCTCTTTTAAAACAGAGCCAATCTCTGCTGCAGTTGAGTTGTGCAGCATAAGAAACGTGCTTGCTGAACTGATATAAATACTCTTATTGTGGGTTTTGTGTGCTGCTGGGCGACTATGCCACGGTGGTGTGAGTACGTTGACCACAGAAGGCTTACAGTTTTAGAAGTTAATTATCTAGTTACCACAATAAAGATTTTATCGGGTAACCATAAATGCCAAGAACATACTGTACTTTCCTTTTCAGTCACTGGGCTTTCTTCCTTGACTTTCCGTATGTTTGAATACGAATAAGCCAAAATGTTTTCCTGGTTTCTTTGCCACGAGCACTTAGTTTTAGATGACCACAAATGAGTCACTGGATACCCTGGGCTCATGAGTTTCCGTCAGTGAGCTTCTGTGCAGTGTGGCTTGTAGATGGTGCCAAGGTTTTGCTTCCTCTTTCTTCTTTTCTGTCTTAAAATCCATGTCAAAGCTTGCAGCTAATGGGGTGGTTTAATAATGATCAGCAAATCTGGCTATTTTTCAGGTTCCTGGAAAAACGTAACACGGGTTTTAAGAGCTTGTGGGAGCTAGGTTTGGGGAAGCTAATGCCAGCTCTGCTGCTGATCTCGCTGTGGGTTATTGGACAGCTCATTTGACGTTATGCTGCGCTTATTTTCACCAAGCCACCAGGGCTTGCAAAGGACCCAGATGCCAGCTGTTTCCCCTCATCAACACAGACTACATTCTCACTGGACCAAACAACTTGGATTATAACATCTGGAGTTTGTTCACCTGTTCTTCTAATAGTGCCCCTCTGCTGTCTACGTTGTATGTACAGATGGGGTGATCTTGACGTGAAAGAGTGAATGACCCAAAGACACAAAAGCCCATGGTGGTACTAACTTTAACCTTTCTGGACACTGTACCACTGACTTAAGAGTAGCTGTTCTTAAACAATGAAACTTTAAAAATTGGCTTGAACACAAAATTACAGGGCAAGAAATGATCCACAGACTGGATGGTCTAGAGATTCTGGATTCTGAGCCCAGTACCTGGACTAACTTTTGTAACCCCCAGGTCCCTCAATGGACTAACTTTTGTTTGTCCCTTTTAATTTCTTTGTCCCACTTGCCCTTTCTCAGAAGTGTCTCCTTTCCTCTCCCCTTCCATTTGCTTTGTATTTACATTTCTTTATTCCTTTCTGTTTGGTGTCCTGTTCTCTGCAAGTGCGTTCACAGCATCTGGTAAAGTAGCCTATGAAAACTTATGCTTCTTCCACAAGTTAGCCTATAACAGTGGTTCTCAACCTTTTTTGACTTGAGGCACCCCTCAGTAGACGCAGAGTGCCCCTTAGAAAATCTCAGCTCTTAGCTTTTGCTTATTTTTTGACTATGGAAAAATAACAGAGCAGCTGTTCTGTTGCAGAGAGCTTAGAAAGACAACAGGGCAGAATGGTTTTGACACTATGGATTCCTATTTGAAATGGTTGGGTTTATCTTGTAATTCATGTTTGCATGCCTAATAGCGCTAACATTGCATGGCACCCTGCAGCACCCTTGAAAATGTCTCAAGGCACCCTGGAGTGCCATGGCGTCCTGATTGAGAATCACCGGTCTATAAGGTACCACCTCATCTTGCATAATGCCTCTGTTAACTCAATTGCAAAGCCCAGCAAAAAAGCAAGGCTCTCCGGGTGCATCCAGGTGAGCAGGGGTGTGCAGTATATGGCACCACACACTGCAAATGCAGGTTTTCCTCGCACTGCTGCTTTGCAGCCTGGGGGGTGGGGTTTCTGACCTTGGGGAATCCTGGGGTCAAAAAATCCCATGCCAAAAAAAAGCAGGGTGGTGCATATGGTGGTAGCGCATGCTGCCCCAAACTGGAGCCTGGCTGGCCAGAGCTGCACTCCAGGCTCCCTGCTGCAGGAGTGCTGTGGCTGCAGCTCCTGGAGGCCCTCAGGACCCCAAGTCAGGCTGCTGGGGCCAGCACAGTTGCTGGCCCCAGCTTTCCCTAACTCACCTGGGGTAACCTGCTGCATGCTAGAGCCCATGGCATGGGCATTCCCTGGGCACAAGGTGCTGCTGGTGCTTGTTCCTGTTTGTCTGGACTCACCCTCCCTTTCCACAGGTTGCTCTGTCAGGCTGAGCTTTCTGGGCAAAACATGTCCCAGACAAATGCCTTTTATTTTTTGTAATGTGTGAGGGTTCTTTTTTCTGTTACTCTTTGCTTGTTCCTTGTCCTGTTTTCACTTCTTTATCAGTTTTTCTCCCTGGCTAGTTTTTCAAAGGAGATGAGCTTTGGCAGCAGACAGTAGTGAGTGGGCTGGGCATTTACTCTTGAAATTTCCAACCTTTCTGCAGAAATTGAGGGTCTGCTTGGCTCAAGATTTTCACAAAGAACTTCAAATCCCACCAGAGTGGAGGGGCTTAAACCCTTCTATAACCTGTCAAGAAAATAAAGTTCAGAGAATGGCTCTGTCTTTATTAATTGGTACTTTCCTAGCACTTCGCAGCTTGAGGACATTAAAATGCTGAGTGGGCTTAATTGTTTAACAAACATAAGCCAACAAGGTTCTTTGGGTAGATGTGATATCTTTTATTAGACCAACTAAATAGTTGGAAAAATTGTTCCTTTGCAAGCTTTCGGCCACACACACTCTAGTGATTTGATAAAAGGATCCTTTCTTCACTTCCTCGTAGCCTCCTGACTTGTGCCCGAGAACCCTTTTCTGTTACGTAAAACCTCCCTCCAGGTTTCTTGTACCTTCTGCTGATCTGTTGTCTCTAATGGAGTCAATAGCTTATCTTTTCTTGCTAACCTCAGTAATATTGGGGTGTTGCTGTAACCGTGATTGTTCAGGAAATGTATGAAAAGCAGGTTTTTATAATATCTTCTTATTGAACCAACTGTGTAGTTGGGAGAAGTGCTGGAAAAGCTTTTGGGCATCAAGTGCCCTCCTCAGGTCTGAGTTTAGTAGGGAGCTTTATGATGTTTGAAAGGTGTTCATTATGAATCTTTGCAGATTCCCCCACCAACTGTCCCATGCCACAAAATGCACCAAAGAGCACATCCCCTCAGCAGGGACTGCAAAAAAAGATGTAATGTTTTAAAGCCCCTTTGAAGGCACAAGTTGGGAAAATGCTTAGAGTGCATGTCAGGTTTGAATACTGCCACTTAAATTCCTTAGCTGGGGACCATCTCTGCCTTCTTGCATTGAAAAGAAATCAATTTTAAGCTAGTCTTCCCAATGTGAAAAACTCTACATCCCATTCCCGGCCCTCAAAGCAATCTAGATGCACTCTGTCATCAGTCAGCTTCTGAAGATATTTTTTCAAGCGGAGGAAAAGAAATGAGTAGAATGTGTTCCAGATATATATGAAATAAGAGAGGTAGCAAGAGCCAAAAAACACATCGGTGGCTATTTTTAAAATAATTACAGTTGTAATGCAGCAGAAAAATGGCAGTTGCATTACTCATAAAGTTCTTGACCCTGTCTTCCTTGAAGTTCTTATCAGTCTAGGCTACAAGAGGAGAATAAATGCAAGGTGAAATAGTTAAATGACTGGCTATGTACATCTACACAAGAATCTCAGACTCGGAATGGGTCCAAGAGAGTCGCTCTTGTTCTGTTAAATTGGACAAAACGACGTTTACAGAGCTAAACATATATGAGCTAAACATAGAAGAGCTAAATTGGCCTTCAGAGTAGTGCCATGTTTTCATTTCTGTATTTCTGTGTGTGTACAGTATTTTCCAGTCGTGAAACACAGCTGGGGATCTTGGCTACCATCATTATGCCAGTAACAGTAGCCTCCTGTGTATTCAGGATTGGGGGCCTAAAAATCATGCACTGTCCAAGTAAGAGAGGCTAACCTTGGCTCACGCATGCCAACTTGCTGCTGCTCAGGACTGAGGTGTGTTGAAAGAGATGTAGGGAGCCCAGCCCCAGGATAGCAAGGTGTCTTGCGGGACAGGATTGAGAGACATCACCGGAGCTGTGTAGGGTTCCCACATTGTTTCCTGGGATGTTGTAGGTCAGGAATGACTAAATTGTCAGCACTATATCAGGTAGCATGACTAGCCCAGCCAGCTCTGGCTAGAGCAGTGATTCTCAGCCAGGGTGCCAGGCTCCCTTGGGGTGCTGCCAGATCCTTTGAGGTGTGAAGAGATAAGCACATAAGGTAAGTGGATGAGCTTGACCCCTCCTGAATGATTCGTAGATGTTAGGGGCTGGAAGGGACCGTACAAGATCATTGGGTCCAGCCCGCCTGCACTTGGGCAGGAAAGACTGCTGGTATGATCCCCACCCCACGCTGCCTAGCCCCTCTGCAAGAAGGCGAACACTATAATATGTGTTGTACATTGATTGTTGAAATTGGGTGCCATGCAGTTCACAAAAGTTACAGAAGGGTGCCTTAAGTCCAAAAAGTTTGAGAACCACTGGATTGGAGACGTATGCCGCAGGTGTCCAGCCCTTTTTTCTGACTGATACAAAGGGGGGAAAAAAAGTGCAGCAGGGGCTTATGAATCCAGTGTTGTTGCTCCATCTCTGAGAAGCTAATCAACACCATACTGCAAAATTTCTCCCTTCGCAGCTGACCAGTAGCCTGCATTCCTTGAGCAGGAACTTAGAAGAAGACATCGCTCGTGGCATGTAATCGAGCATCCTGTGCGGCTGCAACACAAATGATCCTGAAGTCAACTGGTGGTGGTTTTCCCCTTTACTCCTCTTTTGGGTCTGGCCTGTGCTTAGGGATTAAATGGAGCTATCTTTACTAGCAGCCTTGGCTCACTCTGGGATGCCTGCTGCATAGTTCACTCTGCAGGACTTTAAAACAAGCCAGCTGGATCAGTGCATGTGGGGCAATGGGTATTACACAAACCAGTTGCATCAGCTTAGCTGTTTTGCCTGATGTAGACTGCTTGGCTTGTCTTAGCTTCCTTTAGCCTTCACTTCACCTTGAGTGAGGATTTGGCATGTGCAACACTGGCTAGCCCGCAGATTGTTGCTGGTTTGGTTTTCACAAAGGTGGCCAACTTGCTGCAGGTGGCATGCGGCAGATTCGGGAAAGTGGCTGGCAGCATGGTGGCAGGTAGGGCAGGGAGAACAAGGCAGGGAGCAGAAAGCAGAGCTGGAAGGGGGCTTAACGTGGCATTTGGGCACACCTGCCAAAAAGCTTGGTCCCTTCTGGACTAGAAACTTAAATGTGGAGCACAAGATGTTGGTCTAGGGGTATGATTCTTGCTTCGGGTGCGAGAGGTCCCGAGTTCAAATCCTGGACGAGCCCATGTTTTCATCTGGCTTATAGGACTCACCCAGAGAGCGGTGGTGGATGGGTTGGTTTCTACCTGGAGAAATGTGGGCAGTGGAGGCCCCCTGGTACTGTTCAGTATCTTCATCAGTGACTTGGAGAAGGGAGTAGAAGGCACCCTGTCTGAGCCTGCAGCTGACACCAAACTATGGGGGGGAGGTACACAAGCTTAGCCAGCAGGGAGGGACGCCAGGCTGGAGAAATGAGCTTCATGTCAGACCAACCTGATTGCCTTTTACGATCAGGTCACAAAGGCCATGGATGCAGGTGTCGCGGTGGATGTAGTCTTTCTGGACTTCAGCAAGGCCTTTGACACCGTCTCTCACCCCATCCTAGTTAAAAAACTAGGCGACTGTGGCATCGATGCCTACACAGTCAGATGGATTGCAGATTGGCTGAGGGGTCGCACTCAGAGGGT
>NW_017729008.1:43398260-43416765 GCF_001723915.1 Gavialis gangeticus | reverse complement strand
ACCAACTTCCAAGGGAAGTGGTGCTGGCCCCTACCCTGGGGGTCTTTAAGAAGAGGCTGGATGCCTACCTGGCTGGACTCATTTGAGTCCCGTTTCTTGTTTTTGAGGTTTTTGTTGTTCTCCCGCCCTGGCGGGGGGTCGGGCTAGAAGATCTACTAGGTCCCTTCCGACCCTTAATCTATGAAACTATAAGAGAGATAGCTGAGGGATTTTTTTGTAAGTGGCTGAATGCTAGTGTTTCTTTTCCCTTTTCATGTCTTTTTTTTTTTGCTTGCAATATCTGATTTCTAATCTGAAGAATGAAGATTTTTTTTGAGGCTGGAAGAGGGACAGCTGAACGATTCTTTCCCTGCAAGGTGCTTTTAGGACAGTCGGCGACAGGGAGGGAGGGAAGAGCACTTCATCCTGGCTTCTCCCTGCAGAAACCTCGGCAGGCTGGGTTGTCTTGTCAGACTTCAGCTCTGCTGTGCCCCTGGGCAGCCTCACTAGCCTGCTTTTCTTTCCTGCTTTGGGTCTGCCTTGCTGCTTGCTGCCTCTATGCTGATCTCGCTGGTTAAGGCAAGAATCAGTATTTCCATTGTGCCTCTTAGGGCTGTCCAGGCCTGCGCCAGTAGGCAAATCCCAATTGTTAGCTGTTAACTAGCAAATTTCAACTCCCTGTGCTCCCTGCTTCAACATGGGCAGCTTCTTAAGTGCCCTTGAACCTTGTGCCAAATTGCATGTATTTTGTGGAAAAAAGTGAAAACTACAGGAGAAAAAGTGACAACTACAGGAGAAAGTGAAAAACTACAGGAAAAAAAGAACAGAGCAACTTTTCTGCTACAAAGGACTCGAAAAAAGAGCACAGCGGGCCAGAATGTTTTTACTACTCTGGATTCCCATTTGAAATCTCGGGGTTTATCTTGTGAATCCTGGGTGTACACCTAATAGTGCTGACAGTGCATGGCACCCCAGGGCACCTTTGAAAAGAGCTCAAGCCCCCCAGGGTGCTGTCTTACCCTCGCTGAGCATCACTGCTCTATCTTAATATGCTAATATGCCAGGGGGGTTGTTCTGGGTACCTGTCAAGCACATGCCAAATACAAACTGAATCCAGTGTGGGATTTGACATCTGTGCAGGTGGAAGTCTGTCCTTATCGTCAGCTTGGTAAAACTAATGGGAAAGAGGCATTTGTTTTGTAGGGCAGCTAGCTCTCTGCCTTTCCTAGACTGAGTACAGGAGTTCCTGTGAAGACATCGGGTGGTGTTTTGATGTGAACATCTGCTGCTGAGAATTGAACTCAAATCATTTCACATGGCTACTGCTCAGTCAGCAAACAGGTGAACATTGTCACCTACCTTAGCTGCTGTGGAAATAAAACTAGACTTTAAATACCCCATATACTTTTACCAGACCCTCTGCACCATCTCCTTCCTCCTCATTACACTAAATTAAAAAAACAAAAATCCAACCCCCGAATTCTGACAACTGTTATTTTTGTTAGCAAGGCCTGTACGCACAAAATACATGTGCAAGAGCCACTGTACTATCCTGGAGCAGCGTGGAAGACCAGCCATCCAGGATTATTGCTCGCTCTCATTCCTGGAGTGACTTTATGCTTGTACAAATATGGTAGCCGGATAGAAATAACATTTCAATTAGATACTGGCTGCACAAGAGGAATGTGGGATTCTGCTGGGGAATACGTGATCTCGCTTTCCAACACGTACAACGCTAAAACAACCGTTGTGCTTGCCAAAACATATTGCCCAATAGCATCTTTTCAGGCTGACAGAGTGCTTGGAGACAATAGCCTTGGTGTTACGTTACATTAATTATGAGGCATCCATCTTTGTGCACGGCCCTAGCTGCCTTCAGGCCAATTAAAATTTTATTAAAGAAACAAGGATGAGTAAAGGGAATATTTTATTTGGAGCCAGGGCAACACACAATCCCCAGGACAGCAAGGAAACACCTAGCTTGCTTCCTTTTCCTTGCTCGGCTGGTTCTTTCACTCCAACCACATTTTAGTCCTCTTCCTCTCCTTTTTATGTCTTTCATCTGGGAGCTTGAAGATCTGGGAAGACAAATTACCATGTGAGGCAGAGATGCCAGGAAAGCGAACCACATTGTGGCTTGCCAAAGAAATCAGTTCTTGCCAGTGTCCTGAAATGACCAGCTTCCTCTGGCAAAGGAAAATGTGCATTTCCAAAGCAGTTGGATTATGGGGTTAGAAATGTTGGCATAGCACGTACATGCTAGAGAGCAACATGCAGCAGAGTTCTTCAAACTTTGGTACTTGAATATCTTTTCTAACCCCTGAGAAATCACTTGGCCTTCAGTAATGGAGCTATTTTATTTAAGGGAAGTTTTGGGGTTGGAGGAGAGATTTTGCCTTCAGGACGTGTTCTGTAGTAATGAGAACCAGGAGTGCTCTACGTTGTTGTGGTGAGGTTTTTTTATTTTTTTTTTCCTTTTTTTTCCTCGTGGGTTATTCCACTTAGTAGACTTGATTGGAGCTTACGTAGGAGTGAATTGTTGATTCTGGGTTTCTGATCTGAGCAGAGAGCATTTCTCTGGGTTTAGCTGAGCCTGCCTGCAGGGGTATGAGCCCCGTTGGGGAGGTAAGAAGCAGAGGCTTGCACAACCCACAGCTCTTACAAGCTTCAACCTTGGGGGCAAGGCAGAAAATTGCCAGTTCAGGTTCTGTTACATGTGGCTTAAGCAGAAGTGAAGGTCTGTAATTCAGTGTTTCTCTGCCAGCAGATTCCCTCCTCTGACTTCCATGCCACCAGTACATAACAGCAGATAGGATCTACCGTTCTGTATTACTCTTTCTATGTATTTCAGTTCTTTCAAATAGCGGAAGTTTCCGGCTTGGTGTGTGTTCTCGTCTAAGTGCTTGGCTGGTGGCATTCATTTTAAATCAACCTATTATTAGTCAGGAACTGAGACTTGAAAAAAGAAATCAGCCTCTCACCTGGGCAGATTCCTGTGCTGTAGGAGCATGCTGCACGCTTCCCCCTCCTTACGTTCAGCAGGATGGATCGAGGGATCAAAAAGTAAAGTGTGCTTCCCTCTGCAGCCAGGATCGACAACCTGTGGCCCGTCAAGAGGTCCGATCCAGGCTGACATGTAGTGTGGCTGCCTCGTGTCCTCTCCGCAGAGCTCCCCTCGGTTGTAGGGCTTGCCGCTTCATCTTGCCTTGGCTTATCCTGGCTGCGGAGGGGCTGGGAAGCTGCAGTGTGCGGGCATCTGGCCTCTTTGCAGGGCGTTGGTGGTGGGGAATGGGGCAGATACTTGTAGGGAAAGGTTTTGGGCCCCTGCTTTATAGGTATAGTAAGGCAGGGCAAAGTGATACCTTGGAGACCGACTCATTCAGAGGCACATGGTGTTGTAGGCAACAGCCTACCTCATCAGATACACCAAGTCTTCGGACTCCATGTCCTTCTCTCAGCAGGTACTGGCTTTGGAGAAGTATTTTAAAGAGATTTATGGTTTCCTCTACCATGGTGCCTGTAGTGTTGATCATCTCTGCAATGGTGTCAGTGTTCCCACCTAGCTTCAGGAGTTTGTCTGAGTTATGTTCCCCCCAAACTAAGGGGATTTTTTCTTTAAAAAGGACTCAAGCTTCCCTTTCTGCCAGAAGACCACTTATGTTCGCTGCTGTACGGATCTCCACAACTGCGCTTCCTAAAGGCTGAGTTATTAAGTCCTGTAGCCAAAATGCTGCTTGATCACACAGCCTCCTGCAAAATATTTTTACCTTGGTAGACTATGGTTAAAAAATAAAATCTGTTCTCTTTAAAATGCTGAGCTACAGGGTTACAGAGTACTGACTAAATTATGCTTCTTATCGTGCAAGCTTGCCTTTTCAGAGCCAGGTTTTCCCGTCAGGTGCACAAGGGTAGTTTGTACTGCAGTCTATGGGAGGGCTGCATGCAGTTTGGCTCAGAATTAAGGCTTGACTTCTACCTCCCCAGGATCAGGACCTGAGCAACCAGACACATATCAACAATTGTAATAGGCTGCACTTTTAAATCTGTGCTGTAAAGGAAATTGGTTCATGAGGCATCAAGACCTGCTGTTGCCATTTTAAAAACACAAATTCCTATTTAAACAATAAATATGAAGCCTTTTGTTGGGGGGGGTTTTGTCAGGTCTTCTACCTCTCAGGCCTTTGCATTTCTTTCTCAATTTTGGTTTTTCCAAAGCAAATTAAAATGTAAACCTCTGCATCCCAGACTTAACTGACTTGTCTTAACTTTAAGGATGGAAGTGCAGTGTGAGACTCCCCCACCACCCCATCTTTCAACTCCATTTAATGCTGTGAAAAATCAGCTGAGAGCAATGATGCGAAGGCTGAAGAGCGAGCATTAGCTTTGAATTTCACTTTAATCGTTTTGATCTTGCTTGCAACCTGCAATTCTGCTTCGGTTCCTTTTGACTGTGACTAACAATTTATTAGGCTGGATATTTCTAATGCATGTCAGTCTGTTCTTCACTGCAACCTCTTTGCTTCACCAGAAGGTTTGCATTCATGAGCTGGGGTGATGAAACACAGGAGTGGGTGGAAATTAGTCATGTTTTCTTCGCCATCCTCTGAGCAGCAGAATTCTTTTTTAATATCTATTTCCACTTACTGACAAGTTTCAAAAGCTTAACTCTGCAGTCAGGATAACTGAATTAAAAGATCTCGAAGGCATGTTGCTGAAAGTCTTTGTGCGCTGGATTTCCTTCAAGGGTAGCAGAAAATCTAGGCAGGGGTTCGGCAAGCTATTAGCACCACAGCACTTGTATAAAGGTCTAGGAAGTAACAAGAGAAGAGCTTAGACTGTCACTGGTTGGGGATACCAGATGTTTCAAGAAATTTCTTTGGCAAAGCTTTCCTTGAGTCCGATGTTTGCTGGGAGCATGTTATGACCAACGTTCGTGGTAGTCTAGAAAACCTTTCACATAGGTGGCGGCTGAAACTCTTAATAGTCAATGCTTCTTGCCAAAAGGAAATACCCTCTGGAGCGTCCTTTGGTTTCCCTCTTCCCTTTCATGCTGTTGGGAGTTAAAAAGGTATACTTCACCCTCCCTGAGCAGCAGATGGATTTACCATAGCAAAATTTTAATTTTATTACTGAGTTGCTTGCAGTACCTCCTTGGACTCCACTACCAATTATTTTCTTTCCTGAGCTGGAAAACAACTTGATTCTGGTCTAAGGGTATCTGTGGTTTACATGTGGTGCACGTTGTGCTTTCTTCACACACAACTCCCGAGAGGATTTAGAGGTGCTTGAGAGATTGTGCTATAAAGTATTCAATGTCTTCAGAGATGGAGCTTGCATCTTGGACGGTTACGATGGCAGTGGCGGCCCATAATGATATTCGCTTTCCCTTTTAGCTTTTATGGGAAGCAGTCAAAGATAGTCTGCCACACTAATTGTGTTTCAAGTATTTTATAGGGTACCAAATGCGACAGCTTTATAAAAGTGGCAATTGCTCTAGCAGCAGTGCCAGGAAGCATTGTTTGGCGCATAGTCCTGTTTTGGAAACCTTGTGCTCTGGAGTATTAGTGTTTAGCAGATATTATCCTTGAGGGAGAAGCCATGTGGTGAAGTTTACCCCAGGTGTTAGTGGAATATAGTGCAGTAACCCTGATCTAGGTCTCCCCCCGGGTATATCACTTTTGCCTTCCTCCAACTTTCCACGGCAGGTGGTGTTTACTTCTTTTTCTAACTGCTTCTCTTCAACAGGGCATCACGGTACCAGCACAATCAGGAACCAGGAGGCTTTCCATCAGGCTCATAACAATCACATCTCAGCCCTTTCTTTTGGTAACTGACAGGCTTCTTTTTACCGCACTTTCTCTGCTGCAGCACCCATTATACTAGATCAGGGATTGTCAAAGTAGGTGCCGTGGCACCCTAGATTTCCTTGAGATCCTTTCGAGGGTGCTGCAGCGTGTCAAGCAGCGTTAGCACTTCAGGATGCAGACGTGCTTCGTAAGACACCCAGAGATTTCCACTAGGACTCCATGGTGTTAAAGACATTCTGAAGTCTTTGCAAAAGAAGAATTTTCTGTAGTCAAAACACGAGTGAAAGCCAAGAGCTGGTATATTTTTTTTAGACTGTAGGCGCCCCTCAGAAAAGTTGAGAACCACTGTGCTAGGCCAGCCTGTGATGGGATTTCCACCTGGGAGGGAAAGCAAAACGTTGTTTCAGGGTCTGTGGGAACTGTAGCTGTTTCCTTCAGCACGTGCATGGTCCCCTTGGCTTCTTGCTTTCAAAAGATCACCGAACACAATTGCAATCCGTGCAAGTGAAGCCAGAGACCATAATTCTTTGACCGGATCACTGGGAGACAGGCGAGCCAAAACACTCAGTTCCCTCCAGGTAAAATATATGCTGGTCAGCCAGTCATTTCAAGGACTGTGCTGTAATAAAATGACCATCTGCAGCTGTGGAGAGAACTGAAGTATCTTCTGAAATGCAAAGGAAATTTTCCAGCCTGTGGAATACTTAAGTGAAGTCCTCTGCTCTTCTTTCCTCCCTCCCCAGAGCAAGTTCCTCTTAAGTTTTTTCAGCCAGAAAAGCCTAGGGCCCAGCTCTTGGTTTCTTGTGGGACCCTGACACTGGATCTTTCAGGAAAAAGGGATCACAGAACAGTTGGGAAAAGCTAGTTGGAAGATCCCATATGATGGGGAACTGCTTGAGTATGTAGCTTTTCTTAATGCTCCAACACAGTTCCCAGCATAGGAAATGCAGGAACATGCTGTGTTCCACCTCTCCACATTGCACCGGCTCCTTCACTTCTGTGAGCTGGGCACGAATTCGAGTGGCCATAGGATTGCTCCAGCTGTTCTGGGGTTAGTTTGACTATTCCAGTAAGGGGGATGAAATGGGAGCGGAGAGCCCCCTGGGGTCAGTGACAACCTTAAATCCAGCCTTTGCATTTAACATTGAATAGAAAACGCCATCTTTTTCCCAGATTGCAGGGTGGAGAAAGTATTGCAGAGACTGAGCACTGTTAAAGCAGTGGGAGAACTTCACAGCTCTTTATTAACAGGCTGCCTTCATTGGACAGCATGTCCTGTGCACGCTGTACATCCCGGGCATACATGGAAAGTCGGTGAAAGGCAGTAGGCATACCAAGACTACTGCCTTTCATGCTGGCCAGTCTTGTCCCTGCTTCCTTATGCTCCCAACTTGTTTGCTTTATGTTATGCTAGAAACTTGTGCCAGCCTAGCAGTGTTGGTTTAGGGTTATCCTTTTTCCCAGTACGTCTGCGCTAACAGCATACATGCGCTTCTGCTGCTATAGCTTCACTTGCTCACTAAATCTACACAAATCACAATGACAGTTGTCAACGCTCCCTCATGGTCAAGGATGATCAATATCAAGGGTGAAGCGACCATCATGCAACTGCTGCCTGCGTGTAGATCCATGACTATGGAGTCCCAGCGATCACTTCGTATGTCCCCATCCATTGCTGTGGGACTTCGTAGAGGTGTTATGGGTATTGATTATTGCAGTAGATGTTGGGAGAAGCTTGCACGTGACTTGTTTTCCATGAGGATGCTGTTGTGCATCAGCAACTGCACAGGTCTTGGCAGCAGAGAAACCTGTATCCTGTGGCAAGGAGGTCCAAGACAAACAGGGGTTACTCCTCCACTGCAGCCTTCACCCGCTTTTGCAGCTGTTGAGAAGTACACCTGCTGCATCCACCTGCTCCACTATTGAGGTCTTTGTGTTGTGCTGGACTGCTCTGTGTCTTGTACCTCACCTTTGACCTTACCACCATGGTTGATGCTACCAGAAGTACAAGACTCTTGACGATGTTGCTCTTAGAGTCATCAGTACATGAAACCATCTCTACCCATTAAAGTGGCAGTCCGTGGAGAGGCATAATGACAATACTGAGTAACATAAGCTGGTGTCTGTGCTTTGAGGCTTTGGCTTGTACAGTTGTACTGATGAAAGCTCTCTGAGGTCTTATTTTAAAACGTTTGGTGAAGGGAAAGTTGTGTGTGTCCAGTCTGTGCCTTGTGTGGGGTTGAGGGAACTGGTCCAGGATCAGGGTTTTGAGACATTATTTCAGTACCAGTGAGTGGTGAAGGGAAGCATTGTTTCAGCTCAAGGCTCTCTAATCACAGCACTGCACAAGGTGAACAGCTTTGCACCAACAGTTGCGTGGACTGATAACACGCTTGTCTGAGAGGTGTGCTGGGATGGGGAGAGGGGAGATGATTGGAGCCTATTCAAGGGTTTTGACAGTGGGAATGAAGAGGAATTGTTTCCGTCTATGTGATGATGGCTCCCTGGTGCTCCAGTCACACTTGGGACTCTGGTGCGCTATACACTGTGCAAACAGACTGCACGCTCCCTGCCCAGGTCACAGCAGGCAGATTTGGGGGATGTCGCATAGAAGGAAATGGCAGATGATGCATCTGAAAACACTTCTAGGCTGAACTCTCTCATAAAGACATCAATGGATTGTCATCTCTGCCTGGCTAGGGGAGACCCATCCTGAAAGGTGGTGACCTGGCCTCAGCGACCAGGTAAGCAACCTAATCATGACAGCCTCAGCCGTAGGAAGCTCCAAATAGTACAGTGTGGTGCTGGCTCGCAGGGTAATTCATTCTCTGTGGAGCTCCTCACCCAGCTTTCTGAAGCAGAGTTCATTCTTTCAAATAAACAAAAGCAAATTCAATTCCTTGGGCCTGTCCCAGACCCAAGGAGGGGAGCCCTTTTTTGTTCTGGTCTCTCCTTGCAGTCCATTGTTCCTCCTGCAGATTGTTTCCCCCTCCTTTTGCTTTCTTTTTGGGGAACTTTGAAAACTTTTGACTGTCAAAATGTCCTGTTTACCCAAATGACCTACAGCTGGGCTTTCCTAATAGGGCTCACTGTTCCTCCTTAAAGGGACAGATCACCTTGTTTACAGCTTCCCTTTCCCTGTCTGTCTGCGCTTGTAGGTCTGCTTTTCTTAGAACAGCAAGTGAAATTCAGGGTCTCTGTCCTCATCTGCAAGGCTCCTAGTGGTGGCTCAGGTCCAGACTATCTGAAAGATTGCAGAATGCAAAAATGGCGTTTGGCAGCCCCTCTTCTCCGACACAAAGGCCCTCTTTATAACAAGCGTAAAGCTCATTTGTGTAGCAGGCAGAAGTGTATTGGGAGCCGGTGTGACACTGCCCAGGGAACTAACAAAGCACCATTGCCAGCCTCTCTGCCTCCCATACTGAGTACAGGATGCATTTTGTTGACCTTGTCTTCCTCTAACATAAATACAAAGCAACATGGATATTTAAAACCTACAAAATACAAACATATGCCTGGAACAAGATCTCCCCCATATTCACTTTCCTCTGTCTGGGGTCAGGGTGAGCAGGTATTTGTTGCATTGCTGTTGGAAGGCACTTGGGTATGACAGCAGTGGTGAGAAGTATGAGAATCTAATCTCGTCCTGAGTTTAGTTAGTCTAAGGTTTGGTGTTTTGCAAATCTGCGCCCCTTGGAACAAACGCTTTATACCATTCACAGCTTTCTAGTGATGCAAACCATTCATGCCTATCTTGGCAGGTCATGAGATCAAGACTTACAGTTGCATCGTTAATTCTGTATTGTTCTTTGCCCACTCATTTGTTCATTCATTCATTCATTCATTCAAGACAGGGATTTTAGCAGCTGATGCCTTGAACCCCTCGAACTAAAATGTAGCGTTTCATAATAGTCCTTGGTGATAAAATTTGTTAAATGAGTCACAGAGCTATAAAGGAATCTGTGTTCTGCAGTATGGTGCTTGGCACGATGGATCAGTTGCCTCAGATACTTTGATATGGCATCAGGACTTTATGACATGTCTGCTTGATGCTGTCCTCTGCTTCTCCTCCATTCCTTCCCTCTAGAAGGAGGTGTCATTTGCCACAGCAGCAGAGAGCGGTTTAGGGGGACTTTTCCTGACCTTCAGCATCCCTTTTCTGCCTGCTTAATGGAGTAGGATGGATAATGTGTGATCCCTGAGCCTCCATCAGAGCAGGGAACCTCCTGAATGCAACTGAATGGAGCCATGGACTTCATGGGAGCCCTGAGATGCATGCTGAGAATCCTGGCAGAAGCATGAAGCTTGATGTTGGGCGCAGTGGTTCAGAAGATACGTACTTGTAATGAATGACAGAATTTGGGGAAGTCAAAAGGCAGAGTGGATACGCACCTTTATAGACTAACTAAATAAGATATATAATGTGAGAGAGCACAAGTTTTTGCAAACCAAGTTCACTTCTTCAAATGCATCCATAAAGTGAATTTGGATTCATCAAACCTTATGTTTCATTTCTTAGTTTGTCTGTAAAGGTGCATATCTTATCCCTCCTTCTGACTTCAGATTAACACGGCTAACTGTCTCTTTGATTGTGCAAGGATGGTTGTAGTTTTGAGTTGGTAGATTGGGTCAGTTAATTATTCAGTAGCTGGCTTTAGAACGAGGATCAGAGAAGTTCAGTCCTTGCAAACAAATACAGGGCCCCCTCATGCATTCCCAGCTAACACTTAACAATGAGAGTGTTGGCCACCGATACCTGGCACAGTAGATGAGCGTAAGAGACTGCAGCAGAGTAATGAGAGTTGGGCTCAGTAGGTCTCATTAACTAAAATGCCTTTTGTCTTGCTGACATCTGGCAGGCTGCCAGGAAAAATTGAAGAATTCATTACTGTCAATATGTGCCAGCCCTTGGAATGAAGAAAATGTCTTCATTTTCACTTCCTGTCCTGGCCTTTCCCAGCTGCCTTGATTCCAAAATAAATTGGAACCCGGAAAGTAAAATTGGCATCATGATCCCACTATATGGGCAGTCTTGCAGCTCAGGGCTGGGCTTCAGGCTTTCCTCTGTTCAGGGCAGTGATGGCCATGCCAAATCTCACTGGTTTTAAATTGACTTTTATCTAAGTTCATTGCAATTAAAGTCTGACTAGTGCTTTCACATTTCGTAGCAGACATAATCTTAAATGCATCTTGGGAGAGATTGCTTGCTTCGTGTCATTTAATTCCATGTGAGGAATTAACACTCTCCGGCACTAGTGGAAAAGTTAGGGGTGGAAATAAATACAAGCTTGTGTAACTGGGACTTGCAAAACCTTTCTTCCAACAGCCTCAGCAGCTTGAAGACATTCTTCCTTGGTGACGCAATTTGGGATCGGGTGGCAGGATCCGGGAATCCAGGGTCCCAGGCACCTCATCATTAAGGGTCTACTCAATTTGTGAAATCCAAGATAGTCTGCAAAATCAACTTTTAAAAAATGTAATAAAAATAAAATACTGGCTTACCGCTGGGAGCCAGCAGTCCTCGCTGATGCTGTGGCCCAGCCACCCAGCCTGCCCGGGTGGGGGGAAGGGGTCGACTGGTGGGGTGGCACAAAGAGCAGCAGATGAGAGGACTTCCCCCTTGCCCCCCACATTTGGATCTCTCTGCCAATCAGTGCTGGGGGGCGGGCACCACTGGAGCACCTCCAGGAAATAGCCACGGAATTTGCTATTTATGCCATGACCAACCCACGAAAATTGTTTTAGTTTTGCCGCGATTTAAGTAGACCCCATATCATTTTATATGCAGTATAAGGAGGGGCCATATTTCCTGAGTCTGAAAACAGGATCCACTGAGATGGGCTAACTGCCCACCCTACGTGCTGAATAACATTCATATTACCAAAAGGAGCCTGCTATGTATATGGCTTAGACTGGACCATTGCTACGATGGGAATGCTTCGTCTCACTCAGGAGGTAGGTCTGCAAAGTGCTGTCCCGCTCTGCCCTGGGAAGTCTGCAGAACTCAGTACAGTGCCATGTAGACAACTAGCCACATTGTGCCAGCTGCTGCTTTTGATTGCATAGGTCGCTCTGCCGGGTGCTACACTGTACCATGAAGATGTGGACCTGTAGTTAGCTGTGGTTGTCTGAACCACAAGTCAAGCAGAAGGCAGATTTGTACTTTATAGACTAACTAAAGTAGATTATATATAGCACAAGCTTTTGTAGGCTGAGGTTTGCTTCATCGGATGCTGTGAAAAGATGTGCATAGAGTAGTGTTATAAGAAGGAGAGAGAAATTTTAAATACAAAAGACATGGGATGGAGAGGGACCAGTGCTGGGGAAATCAACCATAAACCCATAGGAACAAAAGTCACAAAAGATAATCCAGGTTATGGGCTAAGCAACCACAGTCCCTGTTTAAGCCATACTTAACACAGTCCAGTGTGGAAGATTTAGTATTCCACACCTTCCTGTTCAGATCGGTTTTTAAAAAGTTACTGCCTAAGAACAACCCCCTTTGGGTTAACGATCAAGTGTCCTTGAAGACAAATCCTATAATCCTTTGGCCACAGACCTTGTCCCTGGCTCTAGAATCCAAGTTACCATTGAAAGATATTTTGTGGCTTGTGGGGCAACATGAAGACTCTTCAAAAGGTGAGCTGAGCTAAAACCAATTATGTGATTTCATCTGCAAACCTGAATAAATGGATTGGGATCTATTCAGTTCATCATTAACTATGAAACCCTCTTAAACGCTGACCCATTGTTATTTCCCTTCTGGTTTTTAACTATCTGTCTTTGCTTTTGTTAGCCCTGTTAGTCTGAAATCGGGCAGAAAGCAGGATAGATATCTTATAGAGTAACTAAATAAGATATATAGAGAGCATGAGCTTTTTTGTGAATTTGAACACACTTCATCTGACAAAAGTATCGTGCTTATCCTGCCAGTAGCCCTTTCCCACCTTCCCTGTGCCAAAAAGTTATTGAAAATGAAAACATTTGGGAACAGCGTAAAACCAGTTTTAATAGCATGTTTAGGTAATGGACAATTGCTCCTTTTGGCCACTTCAGAAAGGATGGTAAGGTGCAGTTTAGGGCATATTGGCTGCTATGATCGCCCAAAACTTCAACAACATAACTGACATTGCAACAGGCGTGTGGCATGACCATCACTGCAGAGTCTAGCAGATGTAGTAGTTGTGTCATAACAGCTTATCAGTATTATTGATAGGGATCCAGTTGTTACCTCTGCCTGTCCCTGTACCCTCTGGAGCAGCACTCTGTACTGAGAGTACTTTGCACTTTCATTAGAGATGGGTCAAATACCGAACTTGAACTGGTGAAAAACACTCCTTGCGTTGACTTTTTGATGAACTGTTGAGCAGGTCAAAAACCCTCAACGTTTCAACAAATTCTCCATGAAAATGTGGACCATAAAATAACAGTCCCAGAAATAGAGCCATTTGTCATCCTGTTCCAGTTTTCATGTTGTTGTACTTAAAAAGATTTCACATTTTACAAATGGAAATTATTTCACCAAACTTATCTTCTACCTTTAGTCCCAAGTAACATTTCAAGTGAGCTAGTTATGCCTCCACCTGTCTTATTCTGGAATAAAAGCAGGCACATTTGAAGACCCTCATTTCTGGAACTTGTTGCAGACTTTTTGTTTTGGAAGGAGCTCTTTGCATTCAGAAGAAAGACTTTTTGAACCAAACAAACCAGCTTTGAGGAAGCACAGGGTGAAACTCAGAAGAAATAAATAGATGAGGAAAGGATACACTGAGGGTGACACAGGAAGGAAAGAAGGAATTAAGTGTTATTAAACTATCAACAGCTGGCATTTCCTATTTTCTCTACTACCCAAATAACATGACTTTGGCTTATGTATAAAGCTGAATGTGTTTAAATAAAGTTGCCCTTATCTATTGTACTGAAACTTTGAGGTTACTATAAGGTCTTCCACATTAGTGCCTGCTCTAGACTAGAGCACGCTCACTGACTTTTTGAATGAGTCTCCTTCCCAATCGCACGGTAGCAGCTGTTCCTGTTTTTCCAGAGTAGCAAACTGAAGCACGGAGATGTTAAACTTGCCCGTGGTCAAGCAGGAAGTCTGTGCAGGCCAGCGAATACATCTGAAGTCTTCTAGCTTCATTTTATGACTCCAAGACCTTAATTATAAGATGATTCTTCCTCCTCACTCAGCCCTTTATCTGCCCAAATATTAATCCTCACAACAAGCTTTAAAAACAAAAACCTAATGGTCTCTGCACCTGTTCACTGTTCCCATTGACCCTCCATTGTTTGCTAGAGCTCTCCACTGACACAAGGCTGTTCGGTTTGGAGCTGTAAAATTTTAAAGAAAAAAAATTCCACTGCTTTTTTCTGTTGATGTTACAATAGCCCTTTTTAAAGGCAGTGTAAGCTTTGGGCCTGTACTAGTACTTAGCATTCTTGTTACATCTTCACCACATATTTTATAAAGCTGCATATTTAAATTATATTCTGGTTGCACAGAATAATTACTATGGTGAGAATTGTTCCCACAGTCACTGACTTGCGTAATTTTTGTCTAATAGCTGATTCTTCTAGATGCTCAATCCCCCCCCATACCTCCCCCCATGCCCTTTTATTCCTTTTAAGGGCAGTTGTTATAATTATGATGCTTGCACAAATTGACTTTACTCAGTGAGAAAACTGAAAAGACTGGGCTAGAGGAAAGAACCATTCACCATGCAGTTGACACTGGCTGTAGTACAGTGACAACAGGATCTTTTTATCTCATGACTTTTAATAAGCATTTTGTCTCTGTCCCTGCTCTTTGTTTTCTTTGTCTGGGAACAAAGCGGTGCATTTTCACATTGCTGTGCTGCATTTCCTTTAGTTTTCATAATTAAAAGTGCTTGAGAAAAAGCAGCAATTCATGTGAAGACAGACACTAAATAGGTTGGGAAAGATGGATTGGTTTTTAAATGTTCATTTCTGCACAACTGCTTTCTTGCTTTTGCAGTGGGCCAGATTTCAATGGGGCACATACATGTTTTAACTGGAAGCTGACTGATCACGTTGCACTTAATGCCATAGTCTTTCAGGCTTTGTATCGAGATGGTGACCCTTGTGAACAGAAACGACATAAAAGCAATGAAAATGGGCAGTGACTAATATCTGACAAAGACAGTCAGATTCAGCTTTCCTTCCAACAAGATCAAACCAGGTTGTTTGTTCTCTTCTCAGAAGGGTCCTTGTTCCTGTATGCTACTTGATGGGCACTTTCACTGACATTTTGGTTTTTAGCTGAGGTTAGCTTTTGTCAACAATGGTTTTAGTCCATCTGTGGGAACAATACTGCGTTTACCTGAATCCAAGGTCACTTTGAATTTAAGATGCATCTTCCCCCTCCATAATGAGATTTTATGAATGGAAAATGATATACTTGTTATAATTGTCCATGTCTAGAATGGAGGGTCATCAATTCCCCCTTGTGCCATGCCTGCCCTCCACTCCCCCACTCTGGCACTCGTCTACACCAGTGTTTGCCCCAACCACACTGCTGCCTACCATATAAAGTGGCTCTGCCTGTAGCACTGGCCCAGGACTTGGACCAAACACATGGTGGCTCTGGCTCTGGCCCTGGCCCCAGCTAGGCAGTGGCATTGACAGCTCTAGGCTTGGAGCAGGGAACATGGCAGCTCTGGCCCCAAGCTCATAGCCAGAGCAGGGGCCAGAGCAACTCCTCGGCATGGTGCAGTCTCTCCTGTGCTCCCCCCACCGTGCATGCTACCTTGAGCCACCCTGGCCCTGGCCAGGCAGCAACGGCAGGTGGTGGCTGGAGCTCCGACTCCCATGTTGAATAAGGGGGGCGGAGGTGGAAAATCTTGTCTTGGATTTGTGCAAATACTGCAATAGTTCTTGACCATTTTGTGCAGTTGCACAATAGGGTTCCAGTCTTGCAGAGGCTTAAGTGCACAATTGAGTGCACTGCGAGCAGCCCTGTTGATGACTGGCAATGTATATAATGAAGGATGGGCTTAAGCCTTTGCAGAATTGTAGCCCAAGGCAGAGCTGTTCAACTTCTGAGTGAGCCACGGGCCCCTGGGCCTCCCCCTGGCCTCACCCTGTTCCCTGGCTGCAGGCTCCCCTGCTGCACTATCAGCCTGAAGGTGGGGAGTGGTGGCTGGGCAGAGCCTGGGGGCTGCAAATTAACCCCTCATGGGCTGCATGGGGTCCATGAGCTGCCAGTCAGAGAGCCCTGGACTTAAGGCAACAGGTGTACTCGCTTGTGTGACCAGTCATGAAGACTCATCAACAAAGATAGGAATTCCCTGAGTGAGGTGCAAACACCTGATGCACCACTGGTAGGGTTAAAAACCCTCCCGGATTGGCCGGGAGTCTACCGGAATCAGCATCAATCTCCCTGTGACTATTGAAAGCAATCCAGGAGATTTTAATAGGATACTTTAAGAAAATAAATTCAATTAATGACATTACATCATGTTGGGGGGGGAAAAATCTCTTGGAATAGCTTCAGTCAGAGTTGGCAACCCTAACCATTGGTGCTGGAAAGCGGATGGCTTGCAGACAGGCATCTGCTCCTGTTCCAGAGGGCTTACCTCTTCATTAAAAGCCTGTTTTGCATTTTTTTTTAAGTTAAAAAAAAATAAAATATAAATCTGATAAATGTGCAGTGTTTGGCATCTTTGTTTTAATGAGATTAATAGTTGGGAAAGAAAACAGACTCTGCTTGTATGCACTGTCTTTCAATCTGAACGAATCTGGGATGTGATCCGTTTCTCTTCTAAGCTACTTAAACTACTTGGAGTTGTATGGGGCAGCTGGCTGCAGCATCATTTTGAGGCCAGCGTTTTAGAAAAGGCTCCGATTGACTGATAATGTGCACAGCTTCAGCTGGTTCTGGGGGAAGCTCGTGTAGCATCATGTCACTTAGCAACCAAAATCCTGGCGTCAACATCTGGGGGCTGGCAGCACTAGAGTAGTTTCACATCACACTTCTGCGGCCTTATCGCAGCCATGCAACCAGCGCTCGTCATTTTAATGCTGTTAACACGCCAGGTCTGATGACGCAGAATGAGCACCATCCTGGAGGTGGTGGTAGAACTAGAAGTAGATGCTAAACTTTGGATTGGGGCTGTTTAATTCCCAGCGTTAAAATAAATGTTTAAAGGCTTCAGGAAGGGGACAGCTGAGTTGAAGAAAAATATATTGCACAGAAATGTCAAGAAAAAACCTGACTAGTTTTTAAGGTGGGGTTTGCTCAGGATATGACCCAGCTGCCCACCATAGCAGGGCATAGAAATCAGAGACCCAGTAGATAGCTAGCGTCCAGTCTTGTGTCTCTGTAGGGAGGTAGTCATCCCTCCACATGGCTCTGAGGGCTTTTGTGGAATATCACGTTAAATCATGGCCATTTTAGGCCCAGAAAAATCCATACAAATTTAGAGGAAGTTCAAGAAAGAAAAACAAACTATGAGGGAGCAGCAGGGATTGATTTACAAGGGAGCAGATTAAACGTGCACATTGGCTAGATGGCTAGATTCAGGGGTTCAGTGGTGACTAAAAGGAGATAAAAGGAAGATGTAAATGCCAAGGAGGGAGGGGATTTGTTTGCAAAGAATTAAGTGTGCCTGAAGGGCCCAGCAGGAGGTAATAGAGAGAAATAAAGAAAAGAGCTGGGAGAGCTGGGCTGTGTGTGGTTGAATAGCCTCCCAGCAATGAGAGCTGCTGGACTCTGGAACGGCTCTCCTGGGAGGTGTGGAGAGGCCTTTTCCTTTAGGCAATTAGAGACAGATTAGTAGACAAAGGAGATGGGGTAGGCAACAGTTACATTTTCTTTACAGTGTTACTGTCCCTGCCAACTTTGCCTACCTGTTGGTCAGAAATCACCAGGATAAGTAATAAATTGCTTTTCTGGCCATCACGTGAAGCCAAAAAGCTGTTCTCTGACCAGCCACAGCTGCTGAGGAGGAGGAAGTTTGGCTTTGAGACTTGGAAAATGAATATATTCTTTTTGGATCAGCTTCCAGGGCTGGGCAGAGCTCTGCAGAACTAGCTTAGTGGCCACTTTCCAGAGGCTATTTACCCAAAGTCAGGCAAAACGTAACTCTCTGGTTTGTTTACTTCCTTGCTTTTGGATCAGAAGCCAATGGATACATTTGGAGAACACTCGTTGCTTGCAGAAGTGCTTGCTTGGTGCCCTGTGGAGAAAAAAAACTCTTTCTTCTGTATTGTATGCCCCCTGACAGTACCAAATAATAATGGACCCTGAGTGGATGTATATAAGGAAGGGAGAGCAAATTCTAGCTTAGGAGAAAGTGTCTTTAAGGCTAAGTGCAGACAGTCAAAAAGCCGGAGGCTGAATTGAATCAATCTTCGCAGGTTACTCTAAGCTGCATAGATCGAACCAAGAAGCAAGTAAACAGACATTCACTTTTGCTTCTGGAAATGCAGCCACGTGCATGCTGTGGTCCACACCAGAAGCCGGGGGGCACTAGAGCACACCTCCCTACTGCATCTATCCAAGTTTTTATCTTAAACCAGTTTCAGCCATTTTGAAAGTGGTTTATATGCACTCAGCTTCTGTCGTGTTACAGATTTGAACCGGTTTCTGATCACCAAGGATCCTGGTTTTCTGTGATAAAAAAATCACAAATTCTCTGATAAAAATACAAAATATGTGGTTAAGATTAAATGCCCCCACAGCCTCGCTGGTGTCCCCC
>NW_017729008.1:43353113-43393260 GCF_001723915.1 Gavialis gangeticus | reverse complement strand
TCCCAGTGGCAGCGTGCATTGCTTGGGGGCAGGGGGGACCCATGCCCCCCAGAACTGTGTGGGGGGTGGGGGCAGGGTGGGCATGTGCTGCCCCCATGCACACAGAGGAAGTGTGGCTAGGGCAGCACGGAGCTTGTAGCAGCAGACAACTCTTGTGTGTGGCCCTACTTTGCCAGTCGCACACGCTGTGCTCCAGGGGGCCTGGGGGAGGGCAGCAGGGCGGGAAGCGCAGTGTTTGCAACCCAGGGTTTGCAGCTGGTGGGGCACTCTGGCTGGGGGAGGGGGAGTTTCCAGTGTCCCTGCTCCTGGCTGGAGTGTCTGGCCAACTGCAAACCCTCCCTCCCAGCCACCTCCCCGCTCCCTCAGCCTCCAGCCAGCTTGGGCACTCCCCGGCCAGTCACTTCTGCCGGGAGGAGGGGTTTTCAGCTGGCCAGGAGTAGTGGGGGTTTGCAGGTGGCTGAGCACTCCAGCCGGGAGCAGGGAGGCTGCAAACCCCCTCCTGGCTAGAGTGCCCAGCCGGCTGCAAACTTCCCCGCTCCCTCTGCCCCTGGCCAGCTTCCCCCCCCAACCCTGCCCCGTAACCCCCAAGCCCCACTTACCTCCAGCAAGAAGAGTGAGCCTAAAGCAGCCTCCAGTAAGTGTGTGTTGGGCCTTGCCCTTCCCCCTCTCCCTTTCCCTTGGGGCAGGGTTGGGGCTTTCCTGCGCCTTTTGCAAACAGCTCTTGCAGGCTGGAACTCTGCCAGCCTGCAGAGCTCTTTGCAAAAGGGGGATATCCGTGGGTTTCTCTTCTAAAAGGGAAAATCCATGTTTTCTCTGATAAAAATGGGAAATCCGTGGTTTTCTCTGTTTTTCCATGGGAAACGGAAAACCCGGATCCCTGCTGATCATTTGTACCTGTTTTGGTGTAATTTCTGTCCCTAGCCTTAATTCATTCCTTGTGGCTTATTGCAGAGTTCATTAGGGAGCAAGCAGTAGACGATACTGAACAACAATGGGTGCAGCTACATGTGCAATTAATGTGAAGCAATAAACTCTGGCACTTGTTACATGCCATTTGAAAGTGCATCCGGGACGACAGCACACTGAGCCGAGCTGGAGCAGCCCTGACTGGCAGGGAAACAATCACCCAGCTTTAAGGCCATGTGGTGTGGAGTCAGTCTGCAGGTGTGGTGGGGGGCATGTGGGATCAGTCTGTGAGTATGATCCAGCACAGTCCCCCAACCCCACATCCCTGGATGCAGCTATGCTCCAACCCAACCCCATATGCTGGCCTGATCTAGTGCGCAGGGCCACATTATCCAGGCTGCAGGGCTCCCCACAGTTTCCGGAATTTGCTGGCAGGGAGCAATTGCAGTATTAATTGACATTTCCCTGCTGCCAGATTTCTGGACCATGGGCCAGCTAACAGGACTTTGTGGGCTGGAGGTTGAGCACTTCTGATCTAATGCAGTGTATTTCTTCAGCCTTTTTAGACTCAAGCCCCCTCAGGAAATGCCAGCTGAGAGCTTTCACTTGTATTTTTCCATAGTCAAAAAACTAGAGCAATTCTGTTGCAAAGACCTCAGAAAGCCCACAACATGGCAAAATGCTTCTGACACTCTGGATTCCTAATTGAAATCTCTGGTTTATCTTGGATATCACATGTAGGTGTTTGCACCCCTAACTGTACTAATTTTGCATAGTATCCCGTGTCACCCTTAAAAGGATCTCGTGGCACCCCAGCATGCTGCAGGGAGAGGCAGCATCCTCCTTATTTAGTCTGGAGAAGAGAAGACTGAGACAGGATTTGATAGCAGCCTTCAACTACCTGCAGGGGGGTTCAAAAGAGGATGGAGCTGGGCTGGTCTCAATGATGGCAAATGACGCAATGAGGAGCAATGGGCTCAAGCTGCAGCAAGGGAAGTTGAGGTTGGATATTAGGAAGGATTTTCTCACTAGGAGGGTGGTGAAGCACTGGAACAGGTTACCCAGAGTGGTGGTGGACTCTCCATCCTTGGAGGTTTTTAAGACCTGGGTAGACAAAGCCCTGACTGGGATGATATATTTGGAGCTGGTCCTGCTTTGAGCAGGAGGTTGGCCTAGATGTGACCTCCTGACGTCCCTTCCCACCCTCATTGTCTGTGATTCTGTGAAATCTTGCAAACAAGATTTTGGTAGTGTAAGACAGGGCGTGGCTACTGTTCAGAGATATCATTAGGGCTGTAGTACTTCTCATGCATGCACATCTCCCAGAGATCCTGAGAAACTCCAGCCCCAGACTTTCTGGGTTCCCTTTCAGAGCCAATGATTTTGCAAGTGCCATAAATGACAGGAGTGACGGCAGTAGTTTTGCAGGGACAGTGATTTTTTTTCTGAGGAACTGTTGAGTCGATTCCTCTGCCCTGTGAAAACGTTAGGGAGTTTGTGTAGATGTCACGTTTCATACAAATAAAACATTGACTGCTTCTCATCAGTGAAGACAGTATTTTTCCTCTCTCCAAACTTTAGATCTACGAAGATGGTATTTTTCATCCTTTGAAAATGAATTTTCCCCGTCCTTTTCAGGGGTGACTGCCACAAGTCTGTCTTGCTGACGCACGCAGGAAGTTTTCTGGACCACCGTGGCGTTAGCTAGCACCCTCACCTTTCCATGCTTGGCAAACCATCTATCTCCCAGCTCGCTTTTGCGTTCTGATAATTACATGGTATGCCATTGCACACGCCTCATGTGATTCTTTCTGTCGTAATAAGTAGTTTCAAGTACAAATGTCAGATCCTTTCCTTTTTTTCCTTAAGCTTTGTGGTGGGTCTAATGTAAAAGCCTCAGCTGTTGATTTATCTTTTTCATTGTTGGCCTTGGCAACCGCCAATTCCTTTGCTTTTATAAATAATATACTACCGCTTCTTAATCCTCTCTTCATCCATAGAGCAGATTTTCTCCCATGCTGTTCTGTGAGTGACCTGTAAGCATTCCCCCTGGGGTACTGAATGGATTGGAGACCATTCCCCTTCCCTGCTCCTCACCACTCCTTTAGGCCTTATCTATGCAGGAATGTATGCGACTGTACAGGTATAGTACTTGCGGTCCTGATACATCCCCATGCAGATATTCTCATGGCTAAATGAGTGGAAACATTAAGCTAAGATAAATAAGTGTGTGCACGGGGGTGCTAGTTTTCCCAGCATGACTGTAATCATTTACTAACACGGTTGTAAAAGTTGCAGTGGTGAAACTGTACCATATAGGAAAGGTTTGGGTGGGGTGGGCTGAGGAGCTGTCAGTGTCGCATTCAGGCTTTGTTGCAGTGGTTAGGATTGTTAAAAAGCCGTTTGGGGTGGCAGAGGCGATGTAAGCTGAACTAAGCTGCCGGTTTGTTTCCTGTGAGGTGCAGAATTACCCTAGCTCAGGGGTTGGAAACGTTTTTGGGCAGAGTGTCAAAAACCCCTGCAACCTCAACTTCTAAGATGTTGGCGTGCCGGGGCAGATGGCAGGGGAGCTGCGAGGGGACTGATCCTTGTCGTGGCAGCACAGCCCTGGCCCCTTCCCCGTCATCTGCCCTGGGGTGTACATGAATCTGCCATCAGCAACGAGGTGGGCCAAGGCTCCCCGGACCCCGGTGCAGCCACTTGCAGCCTCCCTGCCACCTGCTGCAAGCAGACCTGGCTCTGTGGTCAGCAGCAGGGCCCTGGGCCAGCTGTGGCATGCTGAGCAAAATGGGCTCACATGCCACACTCTGGCACACGTGCCGGGGGTTGCCAACCCCTGCCCTAGATGGTAACGATTTTTGGTTGGAAGCAGTCGACAGCAGTCTGCATATACAACCTCATAGCTATGCTTTGCCAATCTCTGGAGCCATTGCATTCCCTGCTGTTAAATTAGCTTACTGTTTTTTTGGTCTCTGAACATGTTCAGGGAAAGGCTTTCTTGTTTCAGAAAGCCTGTCTCTGCTTCCATCTCTTTTGCATCGTGAGCCGTGGTGTGAGAGTTTTCGCTCTATGCTGGGGCCTGGGGTAGGTTCTTGACTTCTGAACTCTGTTAATTGAGTGGTGGGATCTTCTGTTTATGCCAGTCTTCGATGGCTGTCCTTTCACCCTGTAATGTCAGACAGTCTCTTGCTCTGTGCTCCGGGCTCTTTGCTTTCTTGCTCTCTTATCCCCATCCTCTTATCTCTCTTGCACCTAGTAACAAGTTACAGATGGTAAAATGAGACCAGCATGGTATTCAGTATCCCTGCTGCAGAGACCCAAGCCTTATTGGCTTGTATGCGTGGCTTGAAACAGTTTAGAAAATCCACATGCAGCACGAAGGCCTCCGTGCTATCTTGCTAGTTAAGATAAGGTAAAATCCTGGTGAATGCTTAGCAGTGCGTTGCTTTCAGATGATTATTAGGTCAGGTCACGCTGGGAAGCCTGGTTTAACTTGTGTGGTTAGGATGAGCTGCTTTTTGAACAAATTTGAGATTAAATTTTAATAAGTCTGAGTAAGATCCCATCTTTTCTTCCGACTGAGGGTGAGATCTGCTTCTGCCCCTGAAGTGTTCTCTTTTCAGACTGGCCTACAGAGCACCTGGGGTGGTCTGCTAAGAGCCAGCTCATCACATATTAGCATCTTAATTGTTTCTATTGGTTGTGCAAAGGAGCTGGGAGGCAGGCAAAAAACAGGGACTTGGGGAAGGGAGCGAGGAGTTGGGGGATATCGGCCTAGTTCAGGCACGATGAAGAATCGGATCCTCGAGGTGGCAGCCACTGCAGAGAGCAAATAGCCAGGAGGAAGGCAGCCAGGTGATGGACCAGGATGCGCAGTGGATCATGAGAGCACAGCATGTGCAAGAGAGGAGAACCACCCGGCAAAACGGGAACAGGAGATGGGGAGAAAGGGATTGGCTGCAGGTTCAGGTAAAAAGTCTCATCTCTTGTTGGCAATCCCCAGATTCAAGGACGGTCTCTACCACGGCTCGTAATGGGTCCTGAGGAGCCACAGATCCATCGACAGAAGTTGCAGGTCTTGCCACAGGGGAGAGTAGGCTGCAAGATGGGATCCTTCTCCTTTTCCTTCCTCCGCTCTCTCTTTTCTGCTTCCGTTTACCTCGAACCAAGTTGCCGCTTGGTTGAGGTTGCAGCGCCATTGGAGTCAGTTAGCTGCCGGCTCTTCCCAGCTCTTGATGTCAGCTTCCATTTTGCCTCAAGGAAATGGATGCAGAGGGAGATCGGAAGAGAAGACCCGAGCAGAGTATGACTGGTTTGGAGAGGCAGGAGGAGTTAAAACTCCTCATTCTAAGGATTTCTTTCCATATTTTTTCTAGCACTACTCCACACAAGCATTTTCTGTAGTTACCAAAGAAATGCTTCATAATTGTGGCGAAGAAGAGGAGCATAGGGAAAAACTATAGCACTGATTCATCTGGATCTGCTCCTCTGATGCAACTACTACTTATGAAAACCCCGGGGTCCATGTGATAACCTGGGCTCAGACAAGGCGCTGCAAACTGAAGGGATTTCAAGCGGTAGTTTCTTGCAAGGCCCTTTGCTTGACTTTCACAGTTCCACACTTGACTTGTGTTACAGATCAAGCGGCTGTTGAGAGGGCAAAATATGAAATGGGAAGGGTGGCTTTTTTGTCTCTAGGGCTCCAGATCTTTGACCACCCTTGACCTACAGCAAGTTGGCTCCTGTGACTGCCTGTATCAAATGAACTTCACCTCAAAATAAGTTGAGAACCTGGCAACTTCTATTCAAAGGATGCCCAGAATAACCTAGCTAGGCCCCTATCAGCAAGAGCAATGTCCCATTAAGGGTACTAGGGTCATGGGCAAAGTCTGCAAAGATACTCCCCAGCCAGTCATGCTGGGTTTGAAGGTGAAGGCTGTGCTTGTTGCTCCGTTCCACTCTACAGTATGTGAACATTGTAGAGAGCGACTGCTTCCTGCTGTAGTGCTGGGGGGTGGGAGGCGTTCTGATTTTGGGTGGGTTTTTTACATGTCTGAGCTAAAACTACATGGTACTTCAGCTCTTGGCTCTCTGTTTGAGACCGCTGAGAAGCCCGAGTTTTCAAGAAATGCCGAGCACGTACCATGAAATGAATTCACACAGGTCAGGTCTTTGCAGAGGACACTTCTGAAAATACCTGCACAGCTAGGTTTTGTGTACTGCATGTCATTGGCAGTCCAGCAAATGTCTTCAGTTCTGGTTTGTTATCCTGTCTTCACCATCATTACAGATGGGTGTACGTTAGCAGCAGTCGGTGATGGCCAGAGAGATTTATTTATTTATTTAGCTACTCATCTGAAAACCAAATATTCAGTGTGTTTCAAAAATTGCATTTTATCCCTTTCTTCCACTGGAATTGGTGTTCTCACAGGGGCTTGTCTTGGGGACAGAAGACATCCCAACTGCTGGCACCAATTTAGCATTGGCATGGGAATTGGGGAGACTGGTTTGTATACTGGTTATTCCAGATGTGTTATTTTTCCCCAAAGGTTAAGCTGGCTAGCTCAGTTAGGTGTCAGTGAGCTCAGCTACACTCTCATCATACAGTCCAGATAGAATTAAAGAAGCAAGTAGGTAGGACTCGGTGGAAAAACACTCGAGGTGCTCCTTGCCTAAATACTGAGCCTGCCACCTACATTAGAAAAAGCCTGTGTTGTTGGATTTGATCCTTATCACAAAATTGTGCATGTTTAATGTATATTTATTACATGTTGGGGGAAGGGGAGTGAGAAATTCTGTCATAAAATATGCACTTTCTGCCCCTAATCAATTCCACTTAATGTCAAAAATCAATTTAGCAGCATTGACATATGCTGCCCTCAATCAGGGAATGTGTACAGCCCGATAAGTATTTTGCATGTACCATTCAGAGTTCATGGAGGGCAAAGGCTAAAAAGTGAATTACAGTTACCTGAAGTGCTGAGTGGAAAAGCAATCTGACCGCGGTCGCACAGACTGAGTCATTGATCTGGGAATGGGACCAAACATTTATTTCCCAGGCTCATGTTGTAACCCAGTGGTTTGCAACATTTTTAGACTCGGCACCCTTTGAGAGGCACAAGACACTCCTTGGAGGATGCCTGCTCTTAGTTTTCACTTTATTTTTGACTACGGAGAAAGAGCATGGCAATTCTTCTGTTTCAGAGAACTCAGGAAAACCACAATGGGTCAGAAGATTTTTGACACAATGGGTGGGAAGGTTTTTTCTATTTGAAATCTCTTGGGTTATTTTGGGAATCATGTTCGTACACCTGGCACCCTAGTTAAGAATAACTTTTATAACCATAGATAACACTAGAGGAATGTTTTTATAACCATAGATAACACTAGAGGAATGTTCTTCTAGAGGGTGAAAAATGCTGCAGTTTGACTGATCTGGAGCCTCAGGTCTCCTGCTCATTAACATATTTAATACATAGAGTCATAGGCAGTGAGGGTGTGAAGGGTCCTCAGGAGGTGGCATCTACTCCAACCCCTGTTCTAAGCAGGACCGGCCCCAACTACATCATCCCAGCCAAGGTTTTGTCTACCCAGGTTTTGAAAACCTCCAAGGATGGAGCTTCCACCACCTCTCTGGGTAACCTGTTCTAGAGTTTCACCACCCTCCTAGTGAGAAATCCTTCCTAATATCCAACCTCAACTTCCCTGCTTGCACCTTGAGCCCATTACTCCTTGTCCTGTCATCTGCCACCACTGAGACTAGTCCAGCTCCATCCTCTTTGCAACCCCCCTCCAAGGAATTGAAGGCTGCTATTAAATCCCCCATCAGTCTTCTGCAGACTAAATAAGCCCAGTTTCATAGTTTGTAGGGTCGGAAGGGACCTGATCATCAATTCTGACCCCCTGCCCTGGGCAGGAACGAGTGCTGGGATCATAATACCCCAGCCAGATATCTATCCAACCTCCTTTTGAAGACCCTTAAGGTAGGGGAGAGCACCACCTCCCTTGGGAGCCCATTCCAGAGCCTGGCAGCCCTAACCATAAAGTAATGCCTCCTGATATCAAGCCTGAACCTGCTCTCAATCAATTTGTGGTGGTTATACCTTGTTATCCCAGGTGGTGCCCGTGAGAACAGAGCCTCACCTATTTTCTGCTGGTCCCTGCTAGTGAGTTTATATAGATGGCCACCAGATCCCCTCTCAGTCTTCTCTTGTGGAGGCTGAATGAACTCAGGCCCTTTGGCCTCTCTTCATAGGGCCTGCCCCACTGCCCCTTGATCATGTGGGTGGCCCTCCTCTGGACCCTCTCAATGCTAGCCACATCTCTCTTGGAGTGTGGCACCCAGAACTGGACGCAGTACTCCAACTGGGACCTGACCAGCGCCAGATAGAGGGGAAGGATCACCTCCTTGGACCTGCTTGAGATGCGTCTGTAGATGCACAACAAGGTGCACGTAGCCTTACTGACCACCTCCTCACAATGGCAGCTCATGTCCATCCTGGAGTCAGCAATGACTCCAAGATCCCTTTCTGCCACCATGTTGTTGAGAAGGGTGTTCCCCAGCCAATAGGTGTGTTGCTGGTTCCTTGTTCCTCAATGCAGCACCTTTACTTGTCTGCGTTGAACTCCGTCCTATTCTCAACCACCCACCTCTGCAACCTGTCTAGTATCTAGATCTAGGTAAGTTCCCTTAATCTTTCCTCATAAGTCATGTCCCCCAGTCCCCGAACCATTTTTGTTGCCCTCTACTGGACTCTCTCCAGTGTGTTCACGTCCTTTCTTCAGTGGGGGCCCAAAACCGGACACAGGACTCCAGATGTGGCCTCACCAATGCAGAATAGAGGGGAATAATCTTTTCTCTTGACCCACTGACAACGTTCCTACCAGCGCAGCCCAGGATGCCGTTAGCTTTCTTGGCCCCAAGGACACACAGCTGACTCCTATTCAGCTTTTTGCCCCCTGTCACCTCCAGGTCCTTTTCTGCAGAGCTGCTGCCCAGCCAGTCGCCCCCAGCCTGCACCGGTGCATGGGATTGCTCCCTTCTAAGAGTAAGACTTTGCACTTGTCCTTGTTGAACCTCATGAGATTCAGTGGCAAGGCTAGTTTTAGTCTAGTATACTTTCCTCAAGGAACTGCCTCTGTGGATGGGAAATGACTTAAATCTGCATTCCTATGCAGCCCTCGGTATGTCTTGCTGTAGTTGATGCAATGTCAGGATAAGATTGTAGGATAAGGTTTTCCATGCTGTCGCTATCCAAGTAGTAGAGACGGGATATAAAGCTATCAGCTAACTTTGCAGAGCCCCTTCTCCTGGGCAGTTTGGGTTGATTGAAGGCAAATGGCTGTGTCTCCTTGCTTAGTTGTTAGTCAGTGTACTTATTTTCTAGACCAGGGTGGCCAGCCTGTGGCATGAGTGGCTCGGGCATCCTTTGTGGCATGCGACAGATGGGGGAGAAGACAGACAGCACTGTGGTGGATAGGGCAGAGAGCAGAAAACAGAGCAGCAGATTGGTCAGAGCGCACAGGGCAGAAAGCAAAGCATCAGATCAAGCAAGGGAACAGAGAGCAGAGCAGCAGAGCAGGCAAGGGAGGGGGATCAGAGTGACACTCCAGGAGGGTGCGCGATTGATTTGTGGCACACCTGCCAAAAAGGTTTCTCCCCCCGTTCTAGACTGATTTCAGGAAAATGTATTGGTGCGAGCCGTGGTCAAAGACTGCTTTCTACAAAGGCTAAAATAATACTGAGTAGTATATCCCAGGCTTGAGAGTGATATTAAAGATCTGACTGCTAGTAAATAGAAACCCAGATGCTTTTGTACTGAGGGTTTGCGGTGCTGCGGAAAACACAAAACCAGTTTACAAACGTGACAGAACCATACTAATCTGTGGGAACGGTGTGAACTATAGACGGGTGTCTCTACATGGTCGTTCGGGGGGCAGATCTCTGATGTAGCTGCTGTGACTGCTCTCCAAATCGCTAGACGATTTTTTTTTGTGTAAGTGCTGTCTTTGTCTCTTCCTAATGAGCTGATGATAAACTGTCTGGCATTAAGAGTATTTCCTAAATTGAATCCTGGCTGTGGTTAATACATATTGGCTGTAGGTCAAGAGAGCATATTTTGGACTGCTGGTACGTAAACTTTGCCTACCCTGAGTATTGCAGTGACAGGTTGGCAGGAATCCTCCAAATCTCCATAAGAGTCGCAGCATATGACTAATTTCCTTCTCTGGAGGGAAAGAAACTCCTAAGTTTGGAGTCCCAGTAAAAGCAGGGCATTCTGTATAAATGTAGAACTGGGTATACTGGTCTTTGCGGTTGTTCCCATCTTCATTGTGAAGCTGGAAAACACTTTTTAAAAGTCTGTAAATTGCCCTTGAGCCTTGCCTGGCATAGGTGCTTTAGATACCACTATTGTTTGCATAGCCATGCTGTTGTTATAGGAAGTAATTACAAACAGTTCAGGATCTGTTTGGAAAACTTCTTTGTTTCAAAGCCTTGAGTTTATTTTTGAGTCTTGAACTTACCTTGTGAATCTTAAGCTTGGATGCTGGACAAGGGCAATAAGTGTCAGATATGTTCATGTGGAACAGGACATTATAGATGGAAACTCTCTAAGATTGCAGATGGTTCAGCTATTAACCTTTCTGCACTGAGGTAGCTGAAGGCAGTCTAATTGCCTCCCTTCCCACGTTTTCCATTAGAATAGATTTTCAGGAGGCATTATTTTTTCTCCAGTCCCCACCCACTGCTGATTCTTGGGGCTTCATTCTCCAGCTAATTGAATAGGTTGCAAAGCACAAATGCCTGGATATACTCTCCCCCTCTCTCTTTCTCTTCCTCTTTCTCATTTTACCAGCAAGAACCGTTTGCTAGGAAATCTGTTCCCTGAAATTACTCCTTTCAGTATGGTTCACTGCTCACGCACACTCAAAAATGCCTAATCCCCACTTCCAATCCAGCTCTTTTGAATAAGATCCAATGTGGTGATTGGTCCTAAGTCAGGCCACAAGGAAGCTAATTTGCAGGCTGTTCTATGGTGCTTGCAACTTCACACACAATAAAGAATGTATCTTTTCAATTCTTTTGTGGGAAGCAAAGGTTGCACAGTCCCGTTTTACAGACAGAGGGACTGAGGCATGGAGCCATGCTGTGACTTGCCCTGAGTTCTGCAGGGAGTCCACGGACTGAGCCGAGATCCCCAGAGTATGTCAGCCTGTTAGTATCCTGAAATTGCCCCTCTGAGCTTTGTACTCACTGCTCCGAAGAAAATGGAAGGGAAGCCCATCCATTTGTAGCAGGGGAGCAAGGGGGAGTCAGGACCTTCCTTGTGACAAGATCTACAGAGAGGTTTTATAAAGCAGCCACCCTCTGCCGTTGTAACAAACAATTTTTTACAAGGTTAAAGTCAGAAAACGAGGTAAGATTCAGAGGGAAGCAACTTCTGTACCCTACAGCATAAAGAAAAGGCCTGATCCCACATCCCTGCTTGGTAGTACAGTGCGGGTGTTACTGCAGAGTTACCTATTGGGTCCAAGAGTCCAGTGAGAGTCTTTATTTTTAAAGACTCAAAAAAGGCTTTCATATTTTGTGGTGAAAGTCATAGTTACAAGGGAATGCTGGAGCATACTCAAAACTACCTTGGGTAAAAGATCGGAGAGCTGCATTGCAAGGCAGGATGATGCACAAAGTCTCCATATCCAGCACCTGGAGCCTGCGAGCAATCTTGGCTTCTCTTGTAGGGACGCTCATGTGACTGGCATAGGAAGGCTGCTTCCTTTTTTAGCAGCTGTAACGAAGTTGCACTGACGCAGCCCCTTGCAAATCTGCGCACAGCCCATGTAACCACAAAGGCAGCTTGCTGCTAATCGGCGCGGGAGTGGCTGTCAGTGGACGTGCAGATGGCAACTTTCATTAAGTTTTCACATTCAGCAAAGAGCTGGAAGGGCTCCTTTCCCTTAGGAAGGATTGATGCAGGTGGAAAATGCAGACTCAGCACGGTGGTTTAAATGCAGTGCACCTGATTCTTTTTCTTCACTTTTTATTTTGTAGCTGTGTGGTCTGGGAGGTTCTCTGTTCATTTTTTTTAATCTGCTTATACCTCTGGTCCAGTACATAGAGACTGCCAAATCTGAAATGTTCTGCAGCCTCTGAATCAGTTTGGGTTTCTGGTTTGACCTCCTCTTGGATATAATTCTGAGGGACTCAACTTCTTGGCACCTAAAGATGCTGCGTAGCCCCCACTTAACCATTCTGAAACTTCCTGCTGCAATAAAGTCCCAGCAGCTATTAACTCTGCAACCCTTCATGGAAGTGTTTATGGGAGAGAGTGAGGAAAATTGGACACAGCACCTTGCTCAGCATGGGATCCATTTTTTTGTCTTTGCTAACTTCTCTTCCAGCCACGTGGCCAGTTCAGTAAGAGTTATCGCCAAATGCATCTTTTTGCTTGCGTGTTCTCCGGACCATCATGATGCATCGTTTTCCTCCCCCTTTATCCCCCACCACCCAACCCTTACAATATGGCCCTCGCACAAAGCCTTTTCAGATACAAGAATTGATGCAGTGACCTCTAGTTTTGGACAGACCCGATCAAATCGGTTCATATTTGTTGTCTTGAAGTCTGTCCACCCAAACAAGGAACAGCTATAGCAGGCGCTGACAAGTCTTGCCCTGATAACCTTTCTTGAATGCAAGAGCATACCTCAAGGGGAAAGAGGTTTCAAAATAGTCAACCTTTGCACTCTACGTCATGTGTGGCCTTTGGAAATTAAGCTCCAAGACTTTGCTGTACTTTGTATGAGAGTTAGGGATGTCCAGTAGGTTTTTTCTAAAAGGAAAAGTGAGTTCACTGACTTCAGGTTGAGATTAAATTTTCCAGTATTCAAAATCTTTATGGCTTTTACAGAAGTGCTTTGACAGAAGCACGTAATAAGATTGCATCTGTTCTGTTAAGTCCTTCAGGCTTGAACTCTAATGGTTTTAGCAGTGTTTACAGCATCTTTCACTTAGCTTCTGCTCAGATATTTGCTGATTAAAGGCCAGCTTCAGACCAGGACATGAAGCTGCCGCAGCTGTGGGAGCTCTGGATCCAGCACAGCCCACAGCGGGAGACAGGGGCCAGTGGCTGGGGAGGTGGGACTGCACCAGTGGAGACCAGTGAAGCAGCTGGGCCTGTGTCGGCCTTTGCTCCCACTCCTGCTGCCCATCACCGTTCGGTGGTGGGCTGCTCCCCCAACCACCCAAATAATCCAGGGGGGTGCATAGAGCAGCTCCACAGGTTGGATACAGCCCCTGAGCTTTGTGTCTGCCCCCCCTGATTTAAGGGAGGAGAACATTTCCAAGCAGCTAGAGCAGGGAGTGGAGAGTCAGGGCTTCCATTTGATTGCTGTGTTTGAAAACAGGTAAGTGCGTTGACCTCTGGATGGGCATCCTCTTCCTGTGAAGTGGGTATATGACTTTGCAGGGCTAATGGCATGGCCTTTTGGTCTGGGTTTCTCAGGGAAGCAGAGCTGGAGAGTTGTCAAGCATTCATTTACAGCCCTTTCTGATGCATGTCTGCCGTAGGTGAAAAGCTTTGCAGCGCAGTGTCTGCTACCGGTTTACAAGGGAGTCCCCACAGTTTTGTTTTACTGAATGTTTTGTGCTTGTTGCATGCTTCAAGTAACACTTTAAAAAAGCCATGAATCCGTTCTAGGTCTTTCCCTTCCCTGCATGTCCTTTCTTGGAGCCTATCCTTTAGTTTATAAAGCAGGTTAGATTTGCACCTTATAAACTAACTGGTGAGCGTGTGGCACAAGCTTTCATGGGCTAGAGCTCACAAATGCTTCTGCTGTAGAAATAGATGTAGAAAGGGGCCTACTTTATTCAGTTTTGGAGATTTCACGGTTTCCTTGAAATCTGGGAGTATTTGTAAAATCAACAACAAAAAAATCTTAATCCAAACAAAATGCTGCTGGGAGGGAAGGCACCACCTGGCAGGGCAGCAGACGAGGTGGAGGCGGCTCCCTTCTCCCCCTGCCAGGGCCTCTCCACTAATTAGTGCCAAGGGGGGAGGCGGCAAAAAGGGCAGCCAGCAGTCAAGATGGCAGCTGCCCCCTCATTCTTCCCCCCCACGGCCGTGCCACCAATCAGGGCCAAGGGGCAGAACCTCTTGACCAATCAGCACCAAGGGGTGTGGCCGCTACAACATGCCCATGAAATTGGCTCTGCTTGCCACAAGCGGGACACGAAAAACCCTTTGTCTTGCCATGATTTGAAGTAGGTCTCTAGATATAGATGTAGACACGTGCGCACGCACAGACACAAACACATGTGCTTGAGTTAGTCTATAAGGTGCAAATCTTCCCTGCCTTCTACTTGACTTCAGACTAATGCAGCTAAATATGTCTGTCTGCTCTTTAGATTGTAAACCAAGCGAGACCAGCCGCCTTGTTTTTGGCTTATGCGGTACTGAGCACATTAGTGCCGTTACTGTGATGAACACAGATGAGTGAAGGCACGAGGAGTGGGGTGAAGCACTGGGACGGGTTACTTAGAGAGGCAAACTCTCCATCCAGGGAGGTTTTTAAGACCGGACTAGACAAAGCCTTGGCTGGGATAATGTAGCTGGGGCTGGTCCTGCTTGGAGTGGGGGTCAGACTAGATGTGACCTTTTGAGCTCCCTTCCCACCCTCATTGTGTATGTATGAATAAATGCAAAGTGCTCCCTTTTACTCACCAACCTCTCCAGTTATCAGATAGCAATGCCACATTGGAGAATTCAAATAAGATTTAAGGAAACTTTGGGATTTGTGTGGTGCAGAGGGCAGGGGGAAGCATCCTGACCATAGGAAGGATCATGGAGAAAAGATGCTGAGCTGTGACTGGGAGGAGGCAGTGGGCGTAAGCAATAGGGTGGAAGGCGTAAGAAGCCTGTCCTTCCTTCAAGGCTCTGGGCCTGGACTCGCTGAAGCTGCGGTTCTCAGCGATGTCCCTATTTGCCCATCCCAGCAGTGGGCCTCCGAAGCGCCACCGTACAAATGAAGAGCAGTGATGGTGTTTGCTTGTGTCTTTTACATTGGTCATGGTTAATACAATGCAACTCCCTTCTCCACCTTTGGGGAGAGGTGTTTTGAAGCTGAGTTTTTTTTTCTTTTAGTTCTCTTGCTCGTCTTTGATTTCCCCTAATCTTCCCCCGAGTTACTTTTTATAGTTGAGGAATAAAATGAGTAAATTGGTACAGGAACATCAGTAATAGACTTGTATTGGTGCAGATAAACTCTAGTGAAATATCCATATGATTTCCTAATTCAAGAAAGTAGTTCCTCAGTTCTTTGACGTGACCTAATGCAGCTGGCCAAGATAATTTCCTTGTCTTAACAGGATACAATTGAGGCTTCAGACTTCTTTAGTTAGAAAATCTGCACCAATTTTCTTTTGCTTGATGCCCCAGCCACTAATTTCCCTGTGTGAAAAAAACAAAACAGGTAAATCAGGCTACTCCTTATTCTGTTGTTTTGCTACCATTTTTTGGCCCATCTCATCATTATCTGAATGTCCAGTGGTCATGGCAGATAAAAGCAGCCCCGTAAATTAGGTACTGGAAAGAGCCTTCAAAATATTTGTGATCACAGAGGTGCTCTGAAACACGTACAGTAGCATCAATTGTGTACGGAGGAACAGTGTTGACCACACTGCATCAGACCTTTGGTTTATCACATCTGGAGCCCAGCTTTATGCTGAATGGAGCATTGCAGAGACTGCCTGTCTGCCGCAGATGGAAAATCTGTTGATGCCCTGAAGCATGTTACGTAGCTGCCGCATTTTGACGTGAAGAGCTACAATAGACTCTGGGTCATCCAATTATCTAGCCACAGTATTTGACTGTATGCAGCCCAACACAGTTGTGCTCCGATTGGAGACTTCTGCAATGCAAGTACTCGTGACAAAATCTCCAAGCCAGGCATGGGTTAAGTGGTGCTGAGACCATTGCCTATTTTGCTGACCAATATTGTTTCCTTGTTCTTTCCCATCTGTCCATATCCATCTGTTGTTACCTTATGCCTAAATTGTAAGCTCTTTTGGGACAGGGACTGTCTGTGCTTGGTACAATGCCCAGCAGCTTCTGTTCTCTCCTAGAACTAGAGGAACACAAATAACACAAATTGAAAGACTAAATTGACTGTGAAAAGTGCCATGCAATAAAGAAAGACTTAATGTTTTTGCTGACTGTAGTCAAGGAGCTCACATGATGCATGCAGAAACAAAGCTTGGAGTCCGGTGTTCACCGAACAATCGCAACTGGAATCCAGCCTTTTTCATGCACATTCCTAACTGTGGCATTCAAAGTCAATAATACAGGTATTACTAGGCCTCTTAGCAGCATGCTTTTCTACAGTAGTAACACGCTTTCTTATTCCCCCAAGCTGCAGCCCACAAAAAGCCTTGCTCTCCATTCACTCCAACAGGCAGTAACATCTTGCACGTCACCAAGGAAAATTTCCACTTGCCAGAATGAGGCTCCATTTGCTGTAGCATTTGCAATGCTGTCCTTGATACTAGACATCCATTTGCAATAGCAGGGGGACCTGACTCTCCACGTGAGGAGGGAGGGCAGTGATTACTTCTCTGGTGAACAGCAGCAGGGGCCATTACACTCATTGTCAGTGTTTCTAGCCTTTGCTAGGATAATAATGGATACCGTGGAGAAAAAGAAACTTGAAATAACAAACTCTGTTACCTTTGTGATAGAAATGCACAGTCTGGCTTCTTTATTTCCTTACCTGAATTGTGCTGCTGTGCAGTAGAGCACAAGAAAGCCTTCACTTCCCATACTCTGCTCATAGCTAGAAAATGTGTATTGATTGATTGAAGTCCAGTGCTAGCAAAAGGACCTGGGTTGGTTCATTCGAGATGCTGCTTCTTCTCTTTGTTAATGAAACGTCAGCAGCCTGCAGGTGCTCCACGTTGCCTTCGCCACTGCATGGCAACCTGGGCATGGGGTGGAGGACCCCAGCCTTTAGTCATCGTGCCACAGTCCAACAGAGTGCTCCCAAGGGTCTCTCTGTTAATGTTGTGTGTGTTAATGGTCCCTGGCTTAGGAGTTCATCGCTCTTGGTTTTTTTATTCTCTCCCTTGCGACTATTGCTGAATCATCCCTGTCAAAGACGATAAATTCCTGGGACTTGTGAAAATAAGACTCCGGAGCATTCCTGTAAAGCTATAAAAGGGACCTTATTGTACCACCTGGCCAGCGTGCACATTTTAGACCAATGTTTTTGAGGCAGAGGTCCCAAGCACCTTTCCTGGGGGCTTAGCTTTTTACTCCAACCTCAAATAGTACAGGCTGGAAGCTGCTTTTCTATTGGTGCTCTGGGTCATTGCTAAGGAGCAAGCTGCAGACTTTCCCAGCAAACTGAGCCATAAAGTTTAGCAAATGCAGCTGCCTCCGTCCTTCCTTAAACCAAGGCATTTTTATTAACAATTAAATGAATCCCTTAGTGTAGTAGTCCCTGTGATAGTCACATGTGAACAGCTCCCTGGTGGGCTGTTCAGTTCTTGGCACTTCCACTGATGTGAACAGGGGATGGCTTTTTTGTTTGTTTGCTCGTGGCTGTCTCTTCTCTAGGACCTGGATCAAGACCTGCCAATACATCCATCCAGCCCACGGCCTGTGGTAAATGCTTTTGCTTAGAACTGGGCCATGCCGTGTTCAGCAGCTTCTGCCACGTTTCCAGTCACCTCTGGCCAGTCAGTCCGAGCCTACGATCATCATGAAACACAAAGGTCCAGCATCTCTCCCACTAACGTGGACCTGTCATATTCAAGCTTGTGCAGAAGCACGGCACACAGGGGCTGACCTAGGTCTTTTCTGCCACTTGCCTCTTAATGACAGTTGTTTTTGAATGGCTTCATTTAAGGAAGGAAAACAGAAGTGAAAAGATGGTGTGCAGGGAATCAGTTTCTCCTCCCCCTTTTGGGATGTCTGCATAGAGGAACCGTGGATCTGGATGTGGAGGTGTTTGAAGCCTGAGCTTGCTGGCTCCGAGATTAGAGTTTGGTTTAACTCTGACTGTAACCCACCCACTATATAGTGAGGACACCAGCTAAATCATTTGGTATTATTAGTCCTCTGACACCCTTTTCACAGTTTTCCTTATGCTTCTACAGGATGGACAAAGCCCCTTCCTTCCTCCTCCTCCTTCTCCTCCTCCTCCTGTCTCTACTGACTAGGAAGGAAACCTAGATCATCTCAGCACAATGAACCATTAGCTGTGCTCACAGGTAACAGGCAAATGCAGAAATACTGAAGGCACAGGACTGTGGTAGGGCCTCGCTGTGTGGACTTGCAGCTGGGATAGGTTAATCTGGATGCCAGTCACCCCGCTAGTTGTGCCATTAGCGGGTAATGCAGGAAGTTCCTTCCTTTCCCCTACAGAAAATGTATATAAACTGGAATTTGTGATGGACAATGAGAGAAACCATTGGAGCAGTGTCTGGGTTCACCTGACAAGCAAGTGAAACGAAGAGAACTAATTAGATGTTCGGACTATGGAGAGTGATTCCTCAATCGGGATAAGAGCACTCAATTGCTTGTCTTCCCTATACCCTGCAGAGTAGGAAATATTGATGTTGGTTGCTGAGCATGGACAAACGCTCACTGTAGCCCCAGTCATATGTTGTTTTTCTTACTGTGTGTTATATCTTCCATGAATTTTATGGTGAAGACCTGATGACATCAATAAAATACCGTTGCCATATATTAAACCTGGATGGCACTGATTGATGGCCTAAAGTAACAGAAACTCCTATAATGTTCACCTGAAGGAATCAGTTGCTATCTTAAACCAACAGAGTAAAGGTTAAGTGGCTTATAAATGTCATTAGGACTCCCTTAAGCCAATTACTTCTGTTTCACTCGGCGTAGCTCTGCTAACCTTGCAAAATGCCAGGATCCAAAAACAATCTATCCTTTGTTTCATACAAAATTTATAGCTCTGCCATCTCATGTTTTGTGACAGTGTTTGCTTACCAAAGAATAAACCAGCACCCGCATACATTATACATTGTGAAGGGGCCCAATAATCCTCTGAGCTAGCAGATCTCAGCACCTTATTCCCATGTGGAAGGGGATCCTTGGCTGCTTATAAAGAGCACTGGAGAACTTGTGACTCCTGTGTGGTTAGCAGCTGCAGGCACCTTTCTTCAGGCAGTGAGCATCGGAGCAGGTGGCAGCAGCTTCACATTAAAGCAGCCATGGGGCAACTTGCTATTAAGCTATGAAAAATCTCTGCAGTTGGATTTGTGCCTTGCAGTTACCTCCTGGTGCGATGTGCAACTCTTGGGCTAATTCCTCCCTGCCCCCATGGGTCCTCAGAGACCTCATTTTTAAACTGTTGGTGTCAAAGTGACTTGCCTGTTAGCCCCGACAAATGGCTTTGGGAAAAATTTTCAACTGAAGCCTATGGAGATAGCTTGTAGCTGCAGCTGAGAGAGGTAATTACCATACATCCTCACGTGCAATGCGCACCTTTTTTTTTTTCCTTCAAAATTCAGCTGCTGGAAATTGGGCTGTGTCTTATTATCAAGGAAATACTGTAACAGCAGTTTCTGCTCTGAAACCTCTGCTGGGGGAAAGCAAAATAAAGCTGCATGCACTGCATGCAGGCCTTCCTAGCTGCTGGCTAGGGACAGTTTCTTTTTTCCCCTGCCAAAGTTCTGAGGGAAAGATTTTTTTTCCCTTTCTGCCTTTCAGAAACAAGGGGTGTACAAAGATCTTTCCCCCCCTTCTGCCTTTTTGCCCTTTCTGCCTTTCAAAAACAAAGGTATGTATTTTATTCACGTGCATGTTGTATGTGAGAATACGGTAATTTGCTGACATGGCTATCTTGGGAACTAAATGAAAGGCATCTCTTCCAAACCTGGCTCCAGCTCAGCAAGGGCTCACTGGTTCTGCTAGGGCAACTGATTCTTTTATTGATGACTCTTCCTTCCCCTGCAAAAAACTAAACCACCTGCACTGTGGCAACAGGCATTCAGCACTCCAGTGAAAAGAAAGTCCAAAGAGGTTCTCGCGTAGGGACAGCAATTAGGAAGCTGTGTGCAAATGAAATGAAAGCATGGCTATCAGCAGAAGTGAGTGCAACTGTGACTCGTATAATTCTGTGTTAATCTCAGTGAGGGCAGAGTGTATTGGCTTTGTTTACAAGATTATCTACGTCACAAACCTCATCCGGGATCTTTCTGCCTTTCTCATAATCCCCAATAAGATTTTTGTAATCAAAAACTTCTTGCCGCAGGATGTTGTAGAGGCTGATAGCTTAACCTGGTTGAAAAGGAGAGTGGGTTGGAAGAAGCATTCACCAGTAGGCATGATAGATGGGAAACAGCTTCTGCAGCAAAACTTCCCAAGCCTCTGAATGCTGGAAGCTACAGTGGGAGAGGAGTGGGGGGAAGTAAGAAGGGGAAATAACGCTGTTCAAGCTCCACCTTGGCATCAACTCTTTGCCACTTTGTGAGGTGGGATGGTGGGCTTGATGGAAGTATACTCTGACCCTGCATATGGCAGTTCGGATGTAGCTACTGAGGAACTGAGGCATAAGCAGTTTTTGTGCTGTGAAAAATAATTGCTGCTGTTTATAATACAGAATTGTGCTAGTACCCTTCAGCCCAATTAAACTGGTGAGTGTTCAGGTGCCAGGGACGGACATGTCATGAGAATCTTAATTCAAACGGATATGAAGGATATCGTTGCTCGCAGTACATTGCTGTGTTTCAAAAGCACTCACAGTTCAATCAGCATTTGGGAGCTTGGTCCCTCGTCCCAGGCAGCATGCTTCTTTGTGTGTTGCCAGCCAAAGGTGGACTGTTCTTCTCAGAAATATGGAATTTCACTGCATCTTTTTTCCCCTTGCTCCATGCACATTTTAACTTGCACGTTAAATGTTTCCTCTTTGCCTTCTCCCTTGCAGGAAAACTAGCAGCTCCTTGACCTGGTTATTAGTCCCAATCATAATGATGGTTTGGAGACTTCAGTATTTTGTCTTCATCCACAGCTTTGGTTCATGTATGCTACTGAGATCCCTGCTGATGGATATGCCTTTTGGTCAACACCATCCCAAGTTGGATTTGAACTGGTGACCAAGAGGTGGGAAGTTTTGTGATATCCTACCTTCTTTTTGGTCTTGGAAAGCCTCCTGTTAGTTGTTTGGCCATTTTTGGCAGCAGACTGCCTCTAGGGAAATATCCAAAAACTCTTAAGGGATTTAGGAGCCCAAATTCTAGATTTACACATCTGAAAATGTTTTATTTGTTATAACTCCATTATATTGGTTGTGTAAGGGGACGTCTTGGTGGCTAATGCCATAGTGAAGTTGGCTATCAAATTTGACTTCACAGTAAATTGTATGACTCTATGATAATGATTTTAAAAGATGAGTAATTGTGATCAATTATAAGAGTTTGTAACAAAGTAGCTAGCTTTGGAGAGCTCAGTAGCTGAGAACATGGATTCATAGAAGTTAGGGGCTGGAAGGGATCTCAAGAGATCATCAGGTCCAAGCCCCTGCACTTGATCAGGAAAGACTGCTGGGGTCAGAAGACCCCAGCGACATGTGCATCCAGTTGTTTTTTGAAGATCCCGGGGGAAGGTGAATGTGCCACCTTTGTACTGAGTCTGTTCCAGACTCTGGACACATGAACTGTAAAGAAGTTTTTCCTTATGTCTAATCTGAAGCCATCTTCTATCAATTTATGACCATTATTCCTAGTCTTCCCCTGGGGTGCCTTGATGAACAGATGTTCTTCTAGCCCCTGATGTTTTCCCCTGACATACTTAGAAGCTGTCACCAAGCCCCCCCTGAGTCTTCTCTTTTCCAGGCTGAACAGGCCCGTGTCCTTCAGCCTCTTCTCATATGGTCTGTTCTCCAGACATCAAATCATTCATGTGGCCCTCCTTTGGACTCTTTCCAGCTTCTCTACATCCCTCTTGAAGTGCGGCACCCAGAACTGGATGCAGTCCTCCAGCTGCAGCCTCACCAATGCGGAGTAGAGCAGGAGGATGGCATCCTTAGTCTTGCTTGTGATGCATCCATTGATGCATGCCAATGTGTTGACTGCAGCTTGCGTTCTTTACCGAATCAAAGAAAAGTGGGTGAGAGCTGTCAAATCCCTGCATTTCCAGGCCAGGTCTGCACTAATGACTTCTTCAAGTGTAGTCGGTCATGGGTGTGATGGGATGTGATCTCCACCAACACACATGTGCCCTCAGTAGCCCCTGGTGTGGCATCACAAATACTTGCAAAACAGTTTCTACCAGCATGACTTGTTTGCTCATGGGGTGATGTAAGTATAGGGGTACAAGGAGTAGTTCAGCAGATGCAGCTGCCTCCATACAAGAATGCTCTACCATGCCAGTGTATAGCTGGTGCCCTACCAGTGAAGTGCTCCTAGTATGAACGTGATCTAAGGCCTTGTCTACAGTAGAAAAAGCTTGCCAGTCCTGCTATCTTGGAAAACACCTTAAGTGTAAACCAGACTTTACTTTTTTATTCTTCTGCCTTGCCACGTAACAGGTTTCATCTGTTCCTTCTGATATTGCAACAGGACTCTTTAAAAAAAAAACAGCTCATAAATAGGATTTTTAAAGGGCTTGCTTTTGTCATCACACACTAGGGAGGTTGACCCAATTGCCCAAAGCAGCTTCCTCCAGAACCCCTTAAAGAAAACTGGTTTGTTCAAGCATTGTTGACCACCCACTCTAGTCTTCACAATATCCTTCATCTGAACATGGTGAACTGTACATGTACAGCATGCCAATCACCCCCATGTATCTCCGTTCCCATGTGTGGGAGGAAATACTAAGCCCACATCTGAAATAATCAAGCATTGCCTTTTAAGCTGTCAGAACATTCTGGTTTGCTGAGAGAGACTTAGTAATCTATCATTATTCTTATTTTAAACATCTCATCTCACTTGTATTTAAATGTTCTTCTCAATCCTGTAATACACGCTGAAGAGTGCCTAATTGATTGTACCCGTGCTTTCTGATTTTGATTGTACGTTGCGATGCTAGATTGGTTAATCTCCCCTAAACTTTAAGAAATTGCTCCCTGCAACCAGATTGAGTCAGAACTTCTATTTTATTCCCACCAACGTGAAGGCTTTTGTGAGAGTATTGATGGGACTTGTGTCGACCTAAAGTGCTCCGAGGGTTACTTAACAGGACGGGGACGCTGTCAGGTCAAATTTGACTTGACTTAGATTTTGTTAAAATTACTTGCTAGAAGTATTTTCTTCTTTTGGGTGCACTTACTTGGCCTAAATGTCTATGCATATTGCCTGCCACTTCATTTTCTGAACTAGATGGAGCCACAGTTCCCTCCAGGTCCAGCATACCTCAGTTTTGATGTGGAACAATGACTTTTCCAAGCATCTTTTCAGGAACGAGCCTGCCGTTGACTGACTCCATTTATCGGAAGTCTGAAATCGAAGCTTGACATTTGGTGAATCACGTCACCGTTTCAGAGCTGCTGTCCTTGCAGTGCAGTTCGTTTTTTCCAGGTCGCTATCCCAGATTTGGCTCTGTGTTGCCAGCAGAAGCAAAGCGTGTGATAGATAAGTTTATGATGAAAATGGACCATGTGAAAACAGCACCTTTTTTGAGCACAAACTCCAAGGCCTGGTCTCTGTGCAAAGGTGTGAAGCTAAACCAGAGGAATTTTGTGTATAGAAAAACCCAGAATTTGAGCCCTGGCAGTGTTGAGATGAATGTACCTCCAATGAGAATACATTTGCCGTAAACCCAAGTGAAAATATTCATGAGTTAGTGAGCCATATCTGTGTGTAAATCCACTGCTTAAAGCAGTGATATCTGGAAAGTGAGTGTGGAGCTCCCTTTTACACCAGGATGATTTGTGTCCTTGGGCTACCTGCAGCTCATTTTCTTCCTACCCTGGGGCAAGGCATATGGGGCGAGTAGATACTTAAATCAAACCTTTTTATTTGTCTGCGCTACCACAGTCTTTTAAATAAGGTTGTTCAGTCTCTTTTTTTTATGGCAGCTGGTTTTCCTTCACTTGAGGTGCTGCGTTATTCCCATGGGAAAATGGAGTGCCATGGCGGTCTGCCTGTCATTGCATCTTCAAAAAGCCGCTTTTTTGATTAGAACAAGGTCCGCTGATTAAAGCCCTGCTCATTAACTTCATTTTCCCCAGTTCGCTGACAGCCAAGTGACTTGCGCTTTGTTGCGTGTGTCATTAGTCAGCGGTGTTATCTTGGAAAAGCTGCAACCTGCACAGAGGTACGGATGTGGGGGACAGTAATGTTTGAAGCCAAAGAGTGATTGTGCTGTCAAGCAGCTACGTCAGCTTGCTGCCATAATCCTGTTTCTCATGGGAATGAATTCCTTGGGGAAACGTGCCTGTGTGTATTTAGTGATTCCCTGGGTCAGATAGAGTACGCTTTATGAGAAGCCTCCCGTGACAGCTGCAGACTGGAGCAGATAGGAGACCTGCTCACTTCGTAGCTGTTAGCTTGCAGGGGCGAGAGCCTTCTGTAACTCGAATGCCACCTTCAGCCCAAAGTGCCGGCCTCTTGCTCCTGGTATTGGAAGTCTGCTAAGGGTGAGAGCAAAGCTTTCTAATGAAGCTCTTGGTCCTGATGCTGGCAGATTGGATTTGTAGCCTGCTGGTCAAACATTCTCAGCCTAAGCTCATTAAATGAGTCTTAAGTCCTTTCTCTCTGAACACACTCACCACTTCCAGATGTAATGGTTGCTTCACGATCCTGCGGTTATCTAGCTGATATTTTGGCTTTAAATTTGCCTTCCCCAACCATTTTTTCCCTTCTGTGAAAGGTCCTTAATCCCCCCTATTCCCACCCAAATCACAGTCCTGGAGGAAAATTTCCAGGTCACTGTAAGTATTCATTTTTATTCTTCTCCAAATCCTATGATATTGCAGTGCACTCAGACTGGAGTAGAGGCTTTGCAAGAAGATTAAAAGGCCCTAACAGTGTGGCAGCTGATTTAAGGGAAGTTGCCATCCGTATTGCTGCCATTTTGGATCACATATTGGAAAGTCCTTTATGAAGCCCTTTGTGTTCTGGCTTCTCTTCTTTTTCAGAAGAAAACTCATCAATTCCTCATGACACATGGAAGTTGGAGTACATGTGAGGATCTGGCAGTGCTCAATGGGCTGTTCTCTTTCTGGACAATCACCAGGTCATTCAGGACTTGGCTACCCCAGCCCGCTGATGTAGCACGGCTGAGGTTAAAATATTTACATCTGCTGTCTGTAGCTATGTCCTACATTAATTATCCTCTCAATATATCTCTAGACCTCGTGTTCACTTAGCCCTGAAGCATGAAACTGCTCTGACAAATAGCAACCAGGATGAGGTGCAACACAGGACATACATTACTCCCCGTCTCTTTTCTGTGGGGTTGGTTCATCGTCATCCAAGACTACATGCTGGACTAGGTGGGCCTCGGACAGTTCTGCATTCTCTAAACCTCTTCCAAATTCTTGACTCCCTGTTTTGTTCAAAACTTTGCACAAGGAGCTGATGGCTCGGACTTGATCTAGGCATGGCTTGGGCATGGGACATGCAGATTTCTGTGCATGTCCCCACAATGTTCCCTCACTCTGGATCAGCTGCTGTCATTTTTGGCCTGTCCTAAATGAAAGCTATTTTGGGGCGAGGCTTTATGCTGTGCACAAAGGAGCTTGAAATAAAGCCGTCAGTCTAGTTTTCACTTGCGACCTTGAGATAATTTTGCATGGTCTTTCTTTCTAAACTTCAGAGATTGGATGACACTTGAGGATGTTGGTCTCATGATGGTTATAATGGAGGCTTCTGCATCCCCTCTTTCAAATAGGTATTTACTTTTCTCATCTTCCTTTCACTCTTGTGAGTTCTCAAAGAGCCAAACACAAAGCCTATTATTTTACCAAGTGAAAAGATCATTTCTGGGTAATGTATTTCTGAGCCAAAGAGGATACTTTTCTCTCTGCAAATTGTGTGTGCACTTCAGTCTTATCGGTTAATATGCTATTAGCACCAGGCAGCTGGGTGAATAACGCATTATGAACAGAAAGGACTTAAACTACACATCTGGATAGATCACTAATGCATTCTGTCCTCTTCCTCTTTGAGGATCCACAGTCTAACAATGATATTCAAACCCTGCCTCAGATTGATCTCTGAAGAGCATCAAACTGACAGCCTGGTAGACTTAATTAAAAAGACGGGGACCCTCTCCTGATAGCAGTTTTCTGCACGTTCTGTTACGTTTTACTCCAGGAACAAGATAACAAGGTCCGGGTGCCTGACTTTTAACTCATGACCCAGGAGTTAGGGAGAGAAGGGATCTCTCATGCTGCCAAGTAGTGGGTCACCTGGGTTTTGAAACCCCAAGTTGCCTTCCAAAGTCAGTAGGTAACTAACTGCTGGTTTCCAAGATCTTAGTAGCAATCCGCTCTACTAAGGAGGCAGGTGGGTGCCTTCTGTAGCCAAAGTCATTAAGCACTCTCTCCAAGGTAGCTCTAAATGGAGCATGTTGCAGCAGTCCGGGCAGCAGGATGCAAAGGTATGGAGGTTGGCAACAGAGGAGAATTCAGATTTCCATGGAAATGTTTTGGCTGTTTAGCATGTAAGGCACCAAACAACTGCGTTTCACTCACTTGGCAAAATCATGCCAAAACTGTAGGAATAGTTTGCTGGATAGAACCCGATCCAAGAACTGGCAGTTGGCTTACATTATGCATGCGGAGTCCTCCTTTCATCTTGACAGCTGAATAAAAGAGATGATGTATTGATCTCTCTTTCTGGTGACCTTTCGGATTCTTTGGTCATTTTTTTTTCCAATGAGCAAATCTTTTTATTGGGTAAGCTCATGTCATTGGGATAAACTCCATAGACTTCACTCTGACATGAAAATGTTGGTATTTAATTGCCCAAACATTGCAGCAATATTGCTTTTTAATCTTTTCCCTATTTTACTTTAACAGTAGTCTGTCTCTTCGGATGCTGGCAATCATTCTGAGTTACATACAGCCTGCACCTGGACTTCTAGAGTACCTGGGCGCTAGCTGTAATACTTCTCATAGGTGAGACCAGCTGAACTGTCATAAGTATTGTTAAGCTTGTGATGCTAACCAAGAATAGTTAAAAACAAAAACAAAACAAAACAACCCCCCCCCCCAAAACTGTGCTTAGTGAAGATGAACAAACACAGCAGAGTATGTTAAGACAGGAATGTGTAGACATGATATTCGACTATTTTTTACTGCTCTGATTAATGTCATAGAAAGAACATGTAAAAAAAAATTGACCACTTATAACCCTCATTTTCAGTTAATGAATAGACACTTGAGCTCATCAAGCAAGACTCATCCCCTATTAATATTCTTATCCCTGAGGATGTTATCAAATATTCTTGAATGAGCCCAGGGACTCTGCTTTTGACAGCTTTGCTTTTGGAAGTTGCCTCTGTGTGTTCAGGATTCCTCCTTTATTATGTGCATTCCTTCATTATATTGCTAAAAATTTGCTTTAATTCCTATGCTGTGCTTGACTCTTACCTCCCCCAAGACTTATTTGTACTGGGCACAAGAAATTTGGGAAAGGTCACCAGCTTTCATATGACAGCTGTGCAGTGTTCAAGATTGAATAGCGGAAGCATCATCGCCTGCCTCTGTTCAGTGGCTGCACTGCGTATCGCTTCATCAGAATGTCTCAGTACCTTGCATCTACCACTGAATACATTTCCCCTCTGACATCAAGAAATATTACCCGCCTTGTGTAGCTGAGGTGCTGAAAGGGGATTATATATGTCCAGCATCACAGTGGAGTTGGGAAATAAACCTAAATGTGAGCCCCACTTCAGGGCTTCCAACACAAAACCCTGCTCTCTCTTGTAGAGCATAACACCCAAACGTAATTTCAAGTCATCAGGATAATCAAGATTGGTAGAACTGGGAATCTAAATAAGGCGACTGACATGCAAACATACAATGCTGTGTACCTTAGCTTTAAACAACAGCAGTAGTACCTTGAAGTGCGGTTGTGTCCATGGAGCTGTACACGTTCCCATAAAGAGCCTCCTGACCAGCTTTAAACATATGCCAGACATGCTTAGCTTTGTTGCCTCGCATTTTAAAATGCTGCTCAGTATTTTCTCACTGCTCCCTTACCACTGGAGACCCATCGTGTAGCTGTGCCGATTCTCTATAACTGACCTCTCCTGCTCCTTTCAAGTCCCGTCTCCCAAAGAGATGTTGAATTACCAAGGACTTCTGGATAGCCCAGACTCTGTTGTATGCTATGCGGAGTTCAAGTTGGGCTCATGTTTCTCCCTTTCTGTGTATGGTTTTTAATTTTTTTTTCCTTCAAGCAAACTCCCAGTTTCTGTATACAGTCAACTAGGTCTTGGGTAGCATGATTGTATTAAGATGCAAGGTAATTTTACTGATCAGAGGTGCTATCCACCTATTTAGCTAATGCCGCTTCAAAATGATTCCATTATAAACTTCACTTTTCTAACAACATAAGTGCCATTACCATATTTACCCAAATATAAGATGATCCCCCTCCCCAATAATTAGATCCTATTCATGGCAAATGTATACATTTGTTATAATTTTCCATGTATAGGATCTAATTATTAGAAGGTCATTTTCAATATATCCCTCACCACCACTGAAGGTGGTAGAAGAGACAGGGGATGAGGAGGGCAGTAATGAGGTAGTGGGGGGTACATGCTATAGCTACGGTGAGCATGAGTAGACATGCCCTTTTATTTTACCACCAAAACTGTCAAATCAAAGTGGGCCAGATTCTCATTATCAAGTTTTTGCTTTTTGCAGTTTTGAGATTCCCATATGCACAGAAATTCTCTGTGAAACGCAGGAAAAACCCCAGTTCTTCCCCAGTTCTACAGTGGTGCTCTTCATAAGGGTATGTGACAGTGGTGCATACCTCTTCAGGAGGTGATACTGTCCATATTAGCAGACATGCAGTCTCATATAAGAGTTTCTTGCTTGAGGGACAGGGAGATACTGAAAATTAACCTTTTCTGTGTAGGTTTGGACTTTTTGTCCACAAATTATCTTGGAGGAAAACCAGTTACAAAATATTGAAAGTCCTCTTTGCCAGGAGCCAGGCTGTAGTTAGCTGACAGCAGCCTTGACCAGTTCTGTAAACACCTGAAATTGGATTTCTTTCAGGCCCTGTGATGCAACTTTTGGCTGAGAACCTGAACTAAAATAGGGAATTTAACTATGTCACACCAGTCCACGGAGCTGGCAGATCTGTAACCTGGAACTGGGATGTGTTGGCTTGTTGATCTCTTGGTCCTTACCAGACCAGGGACTGAATCTGGATTTTCTTGTATAGTAATCGCAGGATCTGCCTGCCTCATGTTAACTTGTAAAATCTTTGTTCAAGGAAGAGCCAGATGTAAAATGCCACTAATCTCATTTTTGATCTTTTTTTCCCTCCTTTTAGTAGAGTCTGATAAGCAAAAAGAATCATGAGAATCGATTAACTTTGCTCCCAGAGGTTCAGGTGACAGATTTCTTATTTCTCTGTGTGTAGTTTTGTATGTTTAAGATGCAGCATTGAGATACTACAAAAAAGATGGACCTGACTCTATGTTTGGGTCCAGGTCAAACTTTTAAAGATCCTAGACTGTGCAGCCAGAGACATCTTTCCTCATACCACAGCAGAGCATCCAGTTGCTGGTGTCTGCACCTGATCCAAGGACCAACCTTGGTAACAATGCAAAGGTAACGACAGCAAGCTATAAAATAATTGATGCCTGCATTTGGTGCTGGAGATTTGAGTTATGCACCAGTGCATAACTAGGATGTGACATGTGGCTAATGGGGACTTTGAACGTTTTCATTTTAGAAGTTGTTTCAAAATAAATCAGTTGCTAATCTTACCATTGGACAAGCACCCTGAAATTAAATTCAACATACTGATTGTTTTCCATGTCAGCTGGAGCCTCCCTTAATGGTATGTAGCTTGGGCTTACATTTCCAGTAGCTCTCTTCTCTAAGAGGCAGAATATTTTTTGTGTTTATACTCCAGAAGAATTTTCGCACCTCTGTGGTCCTTGGTAAGCATATGTTTTACTCTCTGTTAGATCAGGAGGCCTCTCAAATTATGAAGTTCACAAAAGCTGTGATTTTAGTTGTTGCCTACTGCTACAAACTGTGCCTTTTCTTGAACCATGCAGTCTTTAGCTTGGACAGATTTTTATTCCTTCTTTCAAGGAGTGTTGAGAACTTTTGTGGGGGGAGAATGAGGGGCACAGCATTAGAAATGGTGGGCTTGCTGATCTTTAAGGAAGTTGCATGAGTTGTTTTTTCAGGCCTAACAGGAAACCTGAAGATGCATGACCAGAAACCAGCCTGGTGGGAAAAGGCACTTTTTTCCAAGCAGTACATCAAAGATCAAGGTTGAAACATTTAAAGGAAGTAGGTGCCAAGAGCTTGGAAGTAGGACACATACATATGGATGCTGTTATTCACTTGCACAGTTGACAGCAAGTTGAAGGCTGAGGACATTTGTACATGCCACATTTTTTGCCTTTTCTTGCGCTGCAACAACATGACCATTTGCACAAGCAGGTTTTCTGGACGCTTTAAAAGTCTTTCTGATGCATTAAAGTAAAACTCCTTGGATGTAGTTTAGTTTGGCTCTTTGCAAATTAAAGCTTCATGTCCATGAATTCGTTGCATGCAAACACAAAGGCACTCAAAGATGTGTAATAAGCCTCTTTGTCCACTATATGGTGATGTGACATTTTTATAGTTCACCCCTTCAAACAGCTTTTGCTTTCAAATTGCTTCTGCTTTTTTTTTTTCTTGTGCCATTTGCCAGCTGCCTGCTTCCACAGGTGCATGGCAGGACACCAGAGGGGATGTGGCAGGGGGGCAGCACTGGACTGTCCCACTCTCCTGTGGCACCAGCCAGGGACTGGGCTCAATTCATTCAAAAATCCTAGTGTGTTCAACCACTGATGCACCGCTCCAAAATATAAACAAATTTGAATTTTATAAACCTATTTAATTTAATGAGGATTAAACCCCATGGTATGTACAGGGGCCCCTCAAGTTCAAAAATGGCAGGGACCTGATAGCAAAGTAGTGGTCTTCTAGCCATGAGGCTACATAGGCAGCAGTAATTAGAAATAAAGTGACTCCTCAAAAGGGTAAAAATTGGAGAGAAAAGTGAGGTTTGGGGATTCAGGTCTTATGAGAAATTATCATGGACTGCACCGGTTACTCCAGCAACTGCCAGCCTCCAAAGTCATGAGTCAAATCCTCAAGTTCATTACATTTGTTTAAAAATAAATGTGCTGCCATGATTTTTGAGGCCATCAGGTTCATGTTTTTTTTCAGGCCTGAAAGATTAGAAAACTAATACATTAATTCTGAAAGCAGAAACACTCACATGACTCCTGGAACCAGGGAATTTAAATAAAAAAACCCAGGAACCAGGGGATTTAAATTAAAACCCCAGATATCAAAAAAGTCTAAATCACAAAAGTAGGCAGCAGTGTTGTTGGCCCCTGAAGAGGCTTTAAAATAATCTGGATTCCAAGACACAGGAGAGAAAACCAGAAAGGGGCAGGGAGTGGAATAAACTGCGTACATTCGTTGGCATGCACCAGGAGTTGAAGTTAAGTAATCTTTATTTCTGCTTGGAAGACAGAACTGGCTTGTACTGTGGGGATAAATAGTTCAGCTGTTCACTGCACATTTAGAACACACTAATTTTATTGCCAAGAAAATACATTGCCTAAACTCTTGTTACTGGAATATTTGTTAAGCCTCCTGCATCCTAAAATGGGGACAGATATAAGCTTAGTGACCTGTAAGGGCTTTGTGCCCTTACGAGAAGGGTGAGACCCACTTCTGACTGTATTCCCAAGGAGTAGTGCCTGTTACTGTTGGCTCAACCAACCTGATCTTTTTAGTTGTACTAAAAGGAATTTGATAATTTCAGGTTATTTATAGCAGGAGAGATCCTATAAATCCTTGGTACTGTGATTTATGTGGCACTGCCGTGCTTTTCTATTGTATATCAACAGTCTATTTCAGCTGCCTCCTAGCTCTTTTTCACTGGAATATTGTAAGGATATATATGAGCCTTATCAGATAACCAAATTCAGCTGTAAGAAATGTTCTCTCTTTCCTAATAAGAAAGAAGTTTACAAGCAAAATGCATATCCAGTTTGGTTATGCAGCAGGTTTACGTTCATGAATTATTTTTTTCCTCTTAAATCTTGTGCTTTTTGTTTTAGGGGGGAAAAAACCCTAATAAAGTCAGGGAATTGATTTCATACATGTGTCCTTTACCCACTATGTCAAAAGCCCATGACACATTGACTTTCTTCTGTGAGCAATTGGTGGCATCTCCAAAATGGTGCTTCCTGGCTGAGGTTGAATTTTAACGACCTCTTTTCCAGACGTTCCTCCTTTTCCCAATGTCACTCACCTTCCCTCTGAGCGGACCGATTTGCTTGTTGCTGAACTAGAAAATCATGGTTGTAGATTTATTAGTCCCAGAAACTAGCAATTACTGCTTTTTGGCACCCAGCGTACTCTAGACATTCTCCTACTGCTTGGTGACAGTCCTTGTTTGGAGAAACTTGTGGCCCAAGGGGAGGCAGATAGACATAGGTTGGAAGGAAGGAGACAGCAGTCGGTAAGTTGGACACAGGTCAGGTTGTTTTGCTGCAAGCAGCAGCAGGCGTGGGTCTTTGAGGGGCTTAAACACGAACCAGGTAAGGGGACTTTGCAGTGTAGTCAGGGAGGTCATGTCATGTGTGGGGTCACTGAAAGAAGGCAGAGAGCTGGCTAAACTTATTATAGCAGTACTATGAGACAGCTTTGGTTGTGATTAGCAGAGGTACTTGTGTTAGATGCTCTTTGGTATTATAGGCAATGCATTTGCCATGAGGGACCCCAGGCTCCGGATTCGAGTCCTAAACGGCATGGCTTTGCCAATGTTATCGATGTACTGATCTGATCCATTTCATGAGGACTTTGAGCAGAATGCAGGTATGGGGGAGGACTGATGGCAGGGGCGGCAATGTTTTTGGACCAAGTGACAAAAACCCCCACAAGCTCCACTGGGAAAGATGATGGTGTGCCAGGGCGGATGGCGAGGGAGCCACTGCCAGTCCTTGTTGTGGAAGTGCAGCCCTGACCCCTTCTCTGCTGCGCTCCCCAGAGTGTGTGTGCAGCCACTGCTGGCAGAGACCGGCTGGGGGTCCCGGTGCAGCTGCTTGCAGCCTTGTAGCTATCTGATGCAAGCAGCCTGGGTTCTGGGTGGGCTCCTGCCACACTACCCAAGCTGCTCTTAGCAGAGCTTACATCCTGCCTGCCTGCTGCAAGTAGCGCAGGCTCTGTGGCAGCAGAGGCTGCACACATGTACATGGCAAGGTAGGGACTTGGAGCAGTGCAACCCTGGCGCCTTCCCCACCGTGCACTCCAAGGCACACAGTCCGCCACTGCCACCATGGAGCCTGGGTTGCTCATAGGAAGCAGTGGGCAGGCTGAAAACAGCTGCACCGGGTCCATAGCTCCCATCCAGCTCCATGGCAGCAGCATCTGTACGTGCTCCTGGGGCACTTGATGGGGAAGAGGCCAGGGTTGTGCTGCCCTAGGCCCATTCCTGGCCGTTCACCCCAAAGCACACATGCTGCTGCTACTGCCATGGAGGCAGGCTGATTTTTGTCATTTGAAATCATGTGGGGCACTTGAAGCTCCTTTTTGGGCTCACCTGATAGAAAGCAAAAAGAATGAAAAGAAACAATGGAGGAAAGATTGAAGCATTTTCACATTTACAGCAGCTAGCATGAAAAGACCTGCCTTTTCCCTATAGAGCTGTGCATCTTGGGTGCCAATCCAGCACGCATTTATATATGGGTTTAACATCTACAAGACTGTTTCAGGCTGGACATGAGGAAGAATTTCTTTACTGTCCGAGCCCCCAAGGTCTGGAACAGCCTGCCATCGGAGGTGGTTCAACCAACAAATTGAACACCTTCAAGAGTAAATTGGATGCTTATCCTGCTGGGATCCTGTGACCCCAGCTGACTTCCTGCCCTTCAGGCGGGGGGCTAGACTCGATGATCTTCCGAGGTCCCTTCCAGCCCCAATGTCTATGAAATCTATGAAATCTGTACCCAAATGGTGACCTGAAGTCAGGGAGCCTCCTTATATCGACCACATGAAAATTGACTCTTGTGGATGAGGCTGGTTAAATCTCAAGAGTGGGGCAAAGTGACACTAGACTGAGGGGGTTTCCATGGTAAGCAGTATTTGCAGCTCTTTCCCTGCCTTGCTGTTAGCAGCAGGTTTTGTAGGCATCACAGCAGAGGTGCGTTTTGGAAGGGTTGCAGATATGTTTCTCCCCCAGCCCCCAGTGAGTTCTTTTGCAAGGAGGCTGCTGTTCATTTAACTTCATATTTTGCAGGTGTAGAGTGTGCCAAAAAGAAAGAGATTGAGCACAGCAAGCTGAGCTGCACTGAAACGTTAATCTTCTGTCTGCTGTAAGATGTCTCCATCCCAGTCTTCACTTCACACTTGTTAGTCTTGATAAATTAATGGCGTTTTGTGAAACTGAAACAATTTGCAGAAATTATTTTTGACTGCTTCACAGCTAAAAGCAATAGCTGGTGCCTTTATTATGTTGTTGACTTGGTAGCTATAGAGATACACAGCACAGTAAGAACACGGGTGAGTTTGCAACTCTTACCTCCAGTGAAAATATCTTTATAAAACCAATGTTTATGCCTTCGTTTTTATAAAGCATTTTAGCATAGGAAAGCATAGTAAAGCACTGGAACAGGTTGCCCAGAGAGGTGGTGGAGTCTCTATCCTTGGAGGTTCTGAAGACCTGGATAGACAAAGCCTTGGCTGGGATGATGTAGCTGAGGCTGATCCTGTTTGAGCAGGCATTTGGACTAGGTGTGACCTCCTGAGGTCCCTTCCCACCTTCATTTTCTCTGATTCTGTAGGTGTCAGAGCCGTTTGCATCACTCTTGTAAAACCCTGTCTGTCCATCCTCATGTGAGCTGCTCACAACATTCCTGGGGGAGGTTGGAAGTAGTTTCCCACTTTATAGATTGACACATGTAGCACAGGTGGGCCGAATGACTTGCCTCCTGTCTCTCTCAACCTGTGGGAGATGTAGGTGTTGAACCTGGGTCTCCAGTCTCAGTTGAGGACAGTGGTTCTCAACAATGGTGCCATAGGTCTAGTGCCTTTACCTAGATCTAAGTGTTGACTTCCCAATTTGTTGCCAAATGGTTCAAGTGAATGAAGGCTGACATATTCTGTTTCCCTTATGATGGCCAAGTTCTGGAAACCAAAAGTCTTTCCCTGACTACCACCAGAAAGGAGTCCCCTATCTCTCTGGAAGTTGCTCTTCTGTGCGGATGCACTGATTTTGTGCATGTCTGGAATACTTTCAGGCCACTTGCATGGTCTGAGGAAGCCCAACTAGTTTCTTTTGCCGTATTTACACATCTTCTAGGTATGCTCCACTAAACCTGGGACCTATGTGGGTATATTCACACCAATAGGCCTTCTTACTACGGTGACAAATGCCTTTTTTGGTTTAGCTGTAAAGCTTCCCAAGCAACATAAGCTGCGGGTGAGGTTGCATGTTACACTTAACATTCTATAGATTTAGTATGATCTGAGTGGTGTTAGAGTTAGTGGTGTTAAGCATACTGGGCACGTCTACAAGTTCATTAATGCACCGTAATTATGGCTCATTAAGTTTTGTACCTGTAATGGCATTATTGCGCATTAGCACGTATGAACGCTTTTTTAGCGACATTTAATGTGCATTAGACTAAACCTACTACGCATTAGCGCATTTACACAGGTTTTGCCTGCCACACAATTAGTCTTCTGTGCATTAAGCATCTCATGTAGACATGCCCACTTTGTGCAGTTGCAAAGTAAGGGCTAATACCATTTCTTGCCTGCACAGCTTTGGCTTCTATCCCTGCTGTAAGGAAGGGGCTGGGAGTGGTGCATCATGGGATATTGGAGGGCTGAAACTTGCTCATTTTAACTGTGGAGCAAATTGAAGTTACCTTAACATGAGCTAGGCAGCACAGCCCAGAGTTAACCCTCACCTGAAGTGGTGTAACTTTGAGATGCTCACAGGGCACTTAGCACAAGTTAACAAGCTTTAATGTACAGACATTTACCTTTTAAATGCCCTTAGTATGGTCTACGTGTAACTTCACCCTAAGAGTGGTGTCACACATGAAACTTAGCATTTACTAAGTGCAGTTAAAACACAAGCAGATGCATGTTCAAGCAGTTTAGCACGTGCTAAGTGCCCTCATGGTGTTGCAGAGCCATTCCCTTTCAGGCGAGGTTCCCTCCTAACACATACTGACTTTAATCGGTCATGGCATCCCAGTGATTTGCAGCTGTTGCAAGTGAAAGTGTGACACCACCCTAATACACTAATACATCACAACAGTCCAGCGTTTTGCAACTGTTAGAAGAGAAGCGTGTGAAAAGCTCTAAATCGAAACAAGCTGCTCTCTGCCGGAGCCTGTGGCCATGTGGGGGTGCTTCGCTAGTAAGACTAGCAAAGCATCAAGGTCTTAGTGTGCTGCTCATTCAGTTTTCATTCACTGAGGTTGGGTTTTTGACACACAGTTTTGGTGGTGCAGGTGTGTCACCCAAGAGCATGGAAATCACACCCCCTAACTATGACAGACAAACCCCTGGTGTGGATGCAGCTCTACTCACAGTGCTTTTGTCAGCTTGGTTTGTTCACAGGGTAGCTATACTGGTAGAAAGACACCCTTCAGTTTTGGCTCTGCCAACACATCTGTAAAAGCAGAGGTTTTCCGGGTGTAGGCTAGCTCTCACTCATTACCCAACTCATTGTTGCCAGTACAGGTAGGTCTGTACCAAAGGGAGCAGTTGACTGAAGTTCATTAAAGTTTGCAAAAGCTAGTATGGATGCACCCCAGATAAGTGTTGTTTTAGTTTAATACAGATAGGTTATAAGTGTGTCTGCAAAAAGTGCTGTTCTAAAATAATTCTTCCTGGATTTAGTACTGGTGTATTTATTCCAGTCAGGTGCATGACTTTTAAACTGGTGCAGAAACAACCATGTGCTTCTGGTATAATTTATTCTCATTCCTGGACATGAGTTAAAGTATGGAAGTGTCCATACCAGGATACTGGCATAATCGCATCAACACTGGGAGATCGTAGTGCATTGGCTCTGCACTCCATAGCATCTAAAAAGTAGATGTCACCTATTAAAGTGTTTGCCTCTAAACCAGTTCATCTCTAAGGTGCTACCATGCCTTTGCTTCTGCCTGATTTCAGATTAATATGGCAACTATCTCTCTGTTTAACAATCACGTCTCCTATTGCACGCTTTAACTTTTGACATCTGAAATGAGTTTTTGTTTGTGTAAATGCAGCATTAACACCTGCGCATTCTCCATGTATGAAAGGGTCAGGGTTCTACATTTCTTCCAGGCAATCAGGAATTGCAAACCCTGCCATATGCGACAGAAAAGGTAATTTTCTATAGATTTTTTTCCTTTGCCATTTGACCTTGGTCTTTAAACTCGCTGTCAGGAAGCATTAAGGTGGGTATGAAGAAAAAGCAGTGCTTTTGTAGCTTTCCAGGTTTTCAATAACTTGGCTGGGAGTATTCTGTGCTCCTATTGGAGAGGACACTGGTCTGGGACTTCGAGGCTCAGGTTTTATCCTGTGTCAGTCACTAGCCTTCTGGGGAACATTAGAAGTTCCTCACCTGTAAAATGGGTATAATGATACTTGCTTCCTTTATCCCTAAGGATGAAAGGTAGTACGTGAGAGCTATGTATTATCAGCTCTAAGAAGGCATATTAATTTCCTAACTATAACCAATTAAGTAACTGAATATACCCTGTTTGTTAGCTGGCAGCTGTTCTATGTAAACAAGCCTTGCACAGGAAGAAGGACATTCCTTGCACTTGATCCTCAGTATATTTTTAGTGATGGACCTGTTGGGCCCATAGGACTTTAGCGACGTCAGTGAGAATCTGTTCTGAATTGCCCTGTGCACATATTTTTAAAGCGGAGGTGTCAAACGTATGGCCCTTGGACCAGATCCGGCCCACGGAGGTGTTGTGTGGCCTGCAGGGCTTGTAGGGGGGCAAATGGGGGCAGGGCCCACTGCCAGTGTCTGGGGCATGGAGCCCTGATGGGGATGTGTGAGCACTGGGGGGCAGCAATGGCTGTGCTAACCCCTGCTGCCTTCACCAGGTCTGGATTCAACTTGCAAGGAGCCCTGCCATCTGGACACAGCCTGGGGAGACAGGCGAGTTTACACCTCTGTTCTGAAGCATTCACTTCACTTCCTTTAATTTTGTATTGAGAGTCTCTTCAGTCCTTGCCCATAGACTTTTAAACTCTCAGTTCTTTAAAGTGGGATCATGTGTCGATTAAAAGTATTGGGGTTCAAGCGGTCAGGAATTTCTGGGCTACCCTCACCTGGGAATATGCCACGGAGGCTAGCACTGCCGTGGCAGAAGACAAAGTCGATTTGCACCTTACAGACTGACTAAATTGGGGAAGTCTATCATGAGCTTCCATGAGCCTGAGCACACTTCATCAGATGCTGTGAAAGGACATGCACAGAGCAGCGTTTCCATTAGAGATGATCTAAATACTTAGATCACTAAATGGCTTAGTGGGCGGACAGAAAGGGGACTTCTGGCTGCCCAGTAAGAGGGTGTGATGGGCGGAGGTCTGCCTGCTGTCCCCAGGATCCAGAGCACCATGTAGGTGTTTGGGTTTTTTTCTCAGGCTTCTGCACTTTGCTGGTTTTCTCACAGCTGATTTTTTTCCCCTCTTGCTGGAGGTGTCAGGGGTTTTCTAGTATTCCTCAGAAACATTGGGTTTTGGCTAAAGCCAAGACTACAGACTTTGATTGGTTTGTGCCAATGCTCTTGCTGGGATTAAGCCTGGAGGTTCCTGGTTAGAGGGCCTTGCCTCTCCGCTCAGGGCTAGACCGATGGCCACATTTGGGGTCAGGAAGGAATTATACCCCATTGCCAGATGGGTATGGACTAGGAGGTGGGGGGGGGAGGGGGTTGCCTTCTTCAGTAGCAGGGGACACGGCCCTCTTCCTAGGATCTCTCAAGTGCATTTTAACAGCCCTGGCAGCAGCAGGACCCTGCCAGTCCTCGTCCCCCTGCTTTACCTGTGGCAGATTCAGGTGTTCTTGGGGTCTTTGGGCAATGGGCCTTGTAGTTCTGCAACAGCCATGTATAGCTAGAGGAATATGACAGAAGTGATGCAGATCGCTTCCAAAAACCGGACGGGAAAGGGGAAGTTTCCTACTCTTACTGCACGTTGTTCGTTGGCATCACAGCAGTGGTCTTCTCTTGAGAGAGTCCTTATTAGCTTCTCCTTTCTCTCATTAAGGCAGCATTTGCTTGTAACGATAAAAGTCAGTGCGCGGAGTTGCCTGTTGCAAGACATTGAAATGCATGCCTAGAGATAACGCCCTGTAAATCTGAAAGCTCCAGTGACTCAATAGGTTATTTAGCTTTGCTTTTCCAAGTTCCCTCAGAGAAGTGGAGATTATAAATATTTTGCAGCCATCAGGCTGAACACATTAAATAAGGCACAAGTGCTATTTCTTCTGCAGGTTTCTAGCACCCCCGGGTGTCCATGGAGAGCTCTCACACCCCGTCTCACCTTAATCTCCTTTATTTAATAGCTAATCAAATGCCTGTTACAGTACCGAGACATCACGTGTTTGAGTCATTCTGCTGCAGGGACTCTGTAGCTATAATTTTTTTTAATTAAAGTTTTCAAAGGATGTTGGTGCTTCTGCTCCAGAGAGCCAGATGTTTCTACGGACCACGCGCTTTTTCATAGTTTCATAGTTTCATAGATTAAGGGTCGGAAGGGACCTAGTAGATCTTCTAGCCCGACCCCCCGCCAGGGCGGGAGAACAACAAAAACCCCAAAAACAAGAAACGGGACTCAAATGAGTCCAGCCAGGTGGTCTGCCCTGTTGTCCCCGGATCATGCGGGTGGCCCTCCTCTGGACCCTCTCCATGTTGTCCACATCCCTCTTGAAATGGGGCGCACAGAACTGGACACAATACTCCAGCTGTGGCCTGACCAGCGTCGCGTAGAGGGGGAGGATCACCTCCTTGGCTCTACTCGAGATGCACCTGTGGATGCACGA
>NW_017729008.1:43351368-43352599 GCF_001723915.1 Gavialis gangeticus | reverse complement strand
GTTTCCTTAAGGAACGACCACTCGTCTTGGACACTGAGTTCCTCTGCCCTCAAGGACCCCAGTGCCTCTCCCACTAATCTCCTCATCTCAATGAAGTTGGCCCTCCTGAAGTCTAGGGCTACCGCCTTGCTGCGGGCCCTTGACACCCTACGCTGGATGGCGAATTCCAGCAAGCGATGATCACTATTGCCCAGGTGGTCAAGAACCTGGAGTCCCCTTACCAGGTCGTCGCCTGCGGCCAGGACCAGGTCCACTCAGGGCTTCGTGTTCAGTCTCAGTGAACACTTGTAGTTTCTAAACCTTTGTTTTCATGAGACTTGGGAGCCAGTTTTCTTCTTCCCCCCGAAACCTGTCACCACTAGACTGCCTTTGGGTATGTGTCCCGCTGGGTGTTTCATTTGTACATACAATTGCTTTTGGAGGTGTTTAAAGCCTGCAGCTATCTGCTGCTCCAAAAGTGGGCATCCCGTAGTGCCCAGTTAATGCATTTCAGCTAAGTGATGACCACAGGATGGGAGTGTAGTGTGCTGAAACGTGTAGCCCTGCACAGAGGCGACTTACCCCCTTTGCTGATGAGAAAGGCCTTATTAAGAGTCTTCATCCACAGGATAGTTAATCTGGGAAGTAGCAAGCAAGTTTCCTTTCAGTGTCTTTCCACCACACCTTCACCTTAACTTCACTCGCTCAGTCTTTTGCTTTCTGAGGGCTCCTGTAGACCATTAAACAGGTAACGCTCTTGTTGAACACAGTGGCAGATTTGCTGGTATCCTTACTGCTTGCTCACATTCTCTGAGACTGTGGTGGATGGCAGAACAAGGAGCAATCAGTGGTCTCAAGTTGCAGCAAAGGAAGTTCAGGTTGGATGTTAGGAAGAAACTTTCTCGCTAGGAGGGTGGTAAAGCACTGGAACAGGTTACCCAGAGGGGTGGTGGTGGACTCTCTATCCTTGGAGGTTTCTAAAGCCCAACTAGACAAAGCCTTGGCTGGGATGATGTAGTTGGGGCTGGGCCTGCTTGGAGCGGAGGGTTGGACTAGATGCGACTCCCTGAGGTCCCTTCAACCCTCATTTTCTCTGATTCTGCCCCTATTTAGTGTTGGTGTTTTTATTGCCCTGCACCCATTCTAATGGGAACTGGATCAAGAGCTAATTTCATCTAGATTACAGGATGAGAGAGAGAGAGAGAGAGAGAAAGAGAGAGAGAGAGAGAGAGAGAGAGAGAGAGAGAGAGAG
>NW_017729008.1:43349651-43351202 GCF_001723915.1 Gavialis gangeticus | reverse complement strand
TGTGTGTGTGTGTGTGTGTGTGTGTGTGTGTCATTGTTTCCAGACAGTGTCTTTCATCTGCTAAAATAAAGGCAGAACAAGCCATAAGGATCTAGAAGGCCCAGCATATGAGGTGACAGGAATGAAATTCTTTATTTCAGTTAAAAATGTTTTCACCTGCTTTACAGGCAGATGTGCACATGAAGTCCCTGGCACAAAGCTTTTCATCTAATGGGGTTTGGAAGGATTCATTTTTATGACTTTTTGTCTAATAATAGTAGCGTCTTCTGTGTTTAGTATATATATTGAGTTATGTTTCATGCTAGCGCCAGAACTTATAAATGCAAAGCCCAGTACTAATTAGTCAAAATTAATGGCTAGAAGTAAAAAATCATAGTAGATTCAAGGGAGAAAAATCTCCTTAATTATTATTTCCTAACTTTGTTAGTAAGCACTTTGGAATAATTACGGATTTCCGTGCTTAGAATCTCTAATACTCATGGCCAGTGACTTATAAAAATTAGTTTTATATCCCTTTATCAACTGACTCTTCTGTTTTGAGTGATCGTTGTCCTCCAGGTACATTTTGTGAAAGGAAAAGAGGTGCATTACTTGGAGGAATAAATGCTGCAAGCTTTGTTGATGTTTGCCATTATAACTGGTTCTATTTCAAAGTATACGCCAATATAGTTAATAATAAGGATGAATTTCAGTAATGCCTTTTTTCTGAGAATTTCCTCTTTGGTTTAAGAAGGTTGTCTTAGTCTTATGGTCCTGATGTTTAAGTTTGAAAAAGTGTGGCACAAAAAGCTAAATTGTTTGTTCAGGGATTTACAGCAAAAAAGCATTCATGGATTTCACACAAGACTCTAGATGCAGAGTTTTCAGATGAATGGGATTTTGTTTTTCAAAGTGGACTATTTCCCAGAAAGCAAAACACTGCACCTTCTGTGGCCTCTCCTGATGACTCTATCAATACAAGGACCTGGAGAATCCACATTGGGTCAGCAGGAGTACCTAGCACTGGAAGAAGTTCTTTTATTTTAAAAATTGATGTTCCTGATAAATGGGCAGGATGAGCAAAATCTAAGGTATGTCATAAGCTTTGACTATAAAGGATTTGGGGGAGAGAACAGGTGGGAAAAGAAGCAACTATTTTACATGGAATAAATTTGATCGCAGGGGGATTCTTTTGATAGTTTCTGGGAAAGAGCACACTACCATGGAAGAAACACTTCCAAGTCCAGCCAGAACACTGGTGCTGAGGCTGCTGCTGGCTTCGAGGGTTAAAACAGCAAAGGAAAAGGCAGGAAATAACTGTGGGGATTGCCGAGGCTGCAAGAATCAAGGACAAGAAATTGGGGCTCTCCATGTTCTTACTGGCTATTGCTTCCTGGCAGGTCACAGGAAAAATAAGGCACAGGACCCCAGTTTGCAAAATGACCATATGCTTTAGGCAGAGGTCAGCAAAACAGCCTGAAATTCTCTCGTGAAAGATGCTGTCTCAGCACAAAATACCAATATACCGTATTTTCTCACATATAACCTCCTCCTCCCCCCCCCCCCCCCCCC
>NW_017729008.1:43341212-43349511 GCF_001723915.1 Gavialis gangeticus | reverse complement strand
CCCCCCCCCCCCCCCCCCCCCCGATAAGATGTATGCCTTATTTTGGGGAAGACAGAATGAAGAACAAAAGATTTTTCCAGAATTCTGGTTGCTAAGAGTAGAGACAGAGCCTCATCCTCAGCTCACCCATGCTCCCTTTTCTGCTCATGCAAAAAAACTACAAACAAACCCCCCCACAGTTTCAACCCTTTCACAGCTGGATTGTCAGCAGTTCTTGGCTGCTCAATCCAGAGGTGTAATGTGATATCCGAGCGCCCTGGGTGGCAGAGATGCATTGGTGGGGTCACATCGCTGTACAGCCACTTCCTTTTCCTACCCCACCGGGGCTGGTACCCCAGTTACCCTCCTCTCCCCCTGTCTTTGTTATGCTGTTGGTTCAGCCAAAAGATGAAACTGTAGCTGCTGCTGAAGATTGATCCATGGGCAGATCTCAGATTTTGAAAAGAGCTAAAGAGAGTTTACAGGGCTGTGAAATAGGAAAAGAGAGACCAGGAGAAGCTAAATTGCAGATTTTTCAGCAAGATGGCCCAAGAAAGGATAGCTAGATTAGTGGGTCGTCAAGACCATTGAGAAGGAGAGGAGGATGTTAACACCTGTCGAGTGAAGAGCAGTTACCAGAAATCAAGAGTCATTAAATTAATTTACTCCCTCAGCTCTGCCTGAATAGAAATGCCACTGCTGCTGTTCTTCGCAGAAAATCAGCTTCCCCACTTGAGACATGCATTCCGATTTTGGAAGGCTATTTTTGTGGGGGAGAGGTATGTGTCATATGCAAATAAATATGGTATTAAATTATAGTTAATGCATAGTATTGAGAGGACTTAGGGAGGCAATGCCAGTTACTAGAAGACTAGAAGGAGGACTTGTTCAACTGCATACAGGCAAGCTGCTTGAGCATTGTCAGGATCATTACTGGTGAAACTGTTTTTCACTTGCATAAATTATTTTGTCTTTTGACCTCCTGCATTTGTCAGGAGACTGGTCTGACTTTGTGCTGAGAAAGCTCAGAGGGCTGAACTGGGGTTGAAAAACAGGCACAGTGGAAGGTGGGACCTCCAGTGTAACAGGAGGTAGTATTCAGATAAACTCTAAGGCCGTGTCCACACGTGGTGTGGATGTTTGGTTCCCTGGAGACAACTAGCAGCAGTGCACCCGTGCTACACACACTCTGGCATGTGGCAAGTTACCCCAGGGGCAATAGGGGAGGCTGGGGCCAGCACTGGGCTGGCCCCAGCAGCCTTACCTGGGAGCCTCCCAGGGCTGCAGCAATGGTGATTCTGCCACATGGAGCCTGGCCAACAGCTTCAGCACAGCTCTGGGCAGCCCGCCTCCACTTCTGAGTTGCGTGCACTGCCCTTGCATGCTGCTCTGCTTTTCTTTTGCTGTAGGTCTTTTTGACCCCTGGATATCCAGGGGACAAAAAAATTCCCTCCACGCTGCTCCCTTGCAGTGCGGAAAACAGCTGAATGTGCAGTATATGGTGTCGCAGATGTATCTGTGGCACCACATACCGCATGGCTGTGCTCATCTGAACGTGGCCTGAGAGGCTGGGAGTAGTGTGCTTAATCAGAAGCTATGCACTGGATGAAAGTGGCTTTTAAATACCTCAGTGAAGTGCTTGAAACAGCATGCATAATGACTTCTAGTACTCACCTCTGTTGTGGTAGATATCTGACTCTTCCTGGATAATATTGAGGTTCATGCCAGCAGACTTTTGGTCTTTGAAGATGACAACATAATGCCCAGTTCAGACCATTTTTTCAATTCAGAATTTTCCATGACACAACAGCCTGCCCCCAACAGACCTCCGGTTTTTAGGTCAGATTCACTGCTGTCGTAACGCAACTGCATCTACTTGACTTCAGCTGTACCTGGGTATACAAGCAGTTAACTCTATTACAAACCTTGTCCAAAACATACACGACCCTTTGCTCAGGCTTCTGTTTTGTGCCCTAGCCTCAGATGACCCTTCCTCAGCAAGTAGCTGGCACTCCAAACCTTTTGGCATTGAAAATTGTTGATGCGCTAGGAAGGTAGTAGAAGAAAACTGCGGTAGGTTCCAGGATCACATCCAACTATTGAGGTGACTTGGCACGAGGGTGTAGTTGGCATCTCTGGCAGACGAGGATGGCTTTGGGAGCCAAACTCCTTCAGAGGCCAGGATGGGAGGGAGAGGAATGAATAAGAACACTGGTGGTGTTCATCCTGGCTTCCCGGGCACTGTAAGGACTATGCGGGGGAAGCTGGCAGTCTCCCTGAAAAGGAGAAAAGCTGGGATGCAGAGAAGCTAGTCTGAAGTGTCAGACTCTAACAAAAATCCTCAGTGGAGAGAGAAGCTGAATGATGTGCTATTGTGGAGTCCAGGTTGCACATCTCCCAAATACTTTATTTACAAAAGTCCTGTACCAGTGGAATAGTCTGTGTACGAACAGTGAAGGGATCCAACCAGTTTCCCCTGTCATAATCCTTCATCCCTCGCTATAAAACCCACCATCACCATCAGTTTCTAGTGTCTCCCCAGCCATCAGTTTGCCTTTGTTTTCCCCTGCAGCGGAAATACACTGTGGGACTAAAGCTGTCAGGCTCCAAGAGCTGTTTGTCAGGAATACCAGTGCAAGTTGGGCCCTTGGCTTGCATTTATTTAATGAAGCAATGAGATTTGATCCCCCATCCCAACAATTGTGCCTCCTGTCACACCACACATGCACAGCAGGACATGTAGTTATCGGGATCAGGGATCATATCCAAATCATGTTATTACTACTGTCTAGTGTAGGGGGAACCTGGGATCAACAACCCTTCCTCCCCCTTACCCCCACCAGGAAGTTTAAAGAGAAGTCCTGCAGGTCCAGCCAGCTGCCAATCAGCTGATTATAAGCTCCACTCACCAGGCCTGCACTGGGGACTTGAACTGACTCCAGTGTGGCCTGGGGTGAAGCTAACAATCTGTTGGTCCAACTGGTACTGTTCAGACTGGGGCTGTTCAGGCCTAGTTGGTAATCTGGTTTTTGAGACCTGCACTCAGCAGTCCTGGTTGGGCTGCCAGGTACAAGGGGGTCAGAAGTGCCTGGCCAGGGAGTGGGAAGCCCAAGGACTTTCAGTCCCATCAGAAGTCTCTGTTCCTCCTCCTAGCCAAGCCAGAGCTGCTGGGCACAGGGTTTTAAAGCCTGTAGTGGGGAAGCCAGAGAATGGGGAGCTTCTCTCTGCTCTCTGGGTCCGAGCACCCAGGGAATTTTACAAAGCATAGCTGCAGGTGTGCCCTTTAAAGATCCTCATGTGTCAGGCCCCACGGTATGGGGCATGGGTAGCTGGGAGGGCAGGGAGTGAGGTCATGGGGACAGTGAGCCTGAAATTGGGTAGATGCTCCCTGATGTCAGGCTAACATTTCCTCCTCCTCTCCCCTCCTCCCCAACTGCCTTCAGGGATCATGCAGGGTTGCCAGGTCCAGGACCTTGTGCTAACACCAGCCCAATCCCACTAATTGTGTAGCGGATGGCTGTGCCCCAGACCCTGGGGCTGTCTCACGCCAGATTCCTGTGCAAAGCTGTGTGTCAGGATCTGTCATCGGTCAGCCCCAGCATGTCACACGTTCAGCTTAAGACCTGATACAAACAAGCCACGAAGCTGTTATACATTGTATGTGGAATAACTCTGTGGCTCATTTACACTTTACTTGTATCTTAAATGTAACAGGTGCCAGGGCTCTTGGTCAAGCTATTTTGGAGATGTAGCACATCAGGAAACTTTAGGAACAGGGCCAGCCTACCGTTTTTGGGGGCCCCTTACAAGAAATGGCTCACAACCGGCCTGTGCAAAGATCGGGGGGCCACATGCCCTCCCTCCCTTGGCTGCCAGGCACCATGCCTCTGGAGGAGCCGCCGGGCTCTGATTGTCCCATGCGCTGGTCACGGTGGCTGGGGGCCAGGCCAGGTCATGGGACAATCCCCACAGTGCAGAAGGTAGCGGGCCAGGGGTGGGGGTGAATGATTTGCCCATCCCCTACCCCACTCTCTCCTGCACTGTGGGAGTCTCGATCTGCCCCCTTCCCAAGCCCATGGAAATAATATTAAAAAAAACAGATTAAAAGAAACTTACCTGCCTACGGCTGGGCCGGCTGCAAGTGTGCAGGGTAGCTCAGCGTGCCCGCCCCTGCTGTAGGATCCTGCGGCTGGGCTGCCCTAATGCAATGCCTGCTGCTGCTCTGTGTTTGGGGGGCTCAGCCCTGTTAGCTCCCCACTTCTGCTGCCTACGCGCAGGGGCCCCCTTAGCTGCAGGGCCGTCTGCAGCCACAGGTTTCACCATATAGGATGGGCTGGCCTTGCTTAGCTTTCCAAAAGTCAGTAACAAGAAAAGCATTATCATAGCCATAATGTTACGCCTCCTTTCCTTGATCTCCTGCTGCCCCAGATACATGTCTTTCAAAATAAAAAATGCAGGGGAAAAAATTCAGGGGATCTTATTGGGGGCTTTTGAAGATACTTTACAAAGAAACTGTTTCCTGTAAAAATATCACAGCTATTATTAAAACAGCCCATAACAAGTGAAGCACTGATGTGCTATTATTTGTCTGTCTGGTACCTTATTCTGCCATGTCTGTTCCTTGCGTGATTGGTGTGCGCCTGCAGAGATGATAGCTTGTATTCCTTTTAGTGCCGAGGAGCCTGTGTAGATATAGGGTGACAATGGGGGGAATCTATTCCAGGCTTGTACATCGTGATCGTTTGCTGGCTTCTAACTGCAAACGCCTTATCTCAGGTGTTGAGCGAACGAGAGAGGATCCAGCCGGTGAAGTGCACAACACTAACAGCTGACAAAACCATAAGCTTACTTGTAAACCAAGGCAGCTTGATGCCAACCTGGGAGCCCATCACTTTCCCGACCTTGAGAACACTTCATAATCACTTGCATCACAGCTGTTTGTGTCTTATTCCCAGCTACTCCCACGAAATTAGTATTTGTGTTCCCCGGCAGAGGGAGCACCAGCCACGGCAATGTGCACATCTCCTTGTTCCCGGAGCGCTTGCTAAATGCAAATGGTTTTTAAAAATAGCATTTACCCGGTTCTATACAAAATTACCAAATCTGGGAGTTCATTTACAATGTCTCACTTCTGTAATTTAATGCCAAGAATACCCTCTGAATAGCAAGAAGCCCCCGCCTGCTCTTTTGTTCAGAGTTGCCTGAACTTTTAATGCTATCAGGTATCCAGCTCTGAAGGAGATGCATGTGCACAATACAATGCAAAAAGTGGCTTCTAAAAATAGGAGTGCCTCCTTACCCTTGGTCCTTATTGATCACAGTCACAGCATTTTGAGTGACGTGGTCCCAGAGGCGTAGGCCAGCCCATGATAGATGTCACACACACAACAGCAAGGTTGCCAGGCATACAGCCTGCACTCAGCCTGAGCTAAAAGTCGGTACCGAGAGGGGCTTATGATGCAATGCCCAGCTGTAAAAAGATGAAGCTGCAATGAGAGGAACCGTGGATGAGTGTTTCATCCAGCCTGGGGTTTGCAACAGAAATGAGGGACTGAATCAGACTTGGGAGCAGTCGGTCTCTTGTCTGCGCTCTTGACTAACAAGACCGATTTGAATAGGAGGCCTCTGCTGGAAGAGGGTTCAGGTGTGGAAGCCCATTGTGAGCTCTGTAGCACGCTGTGTGTGTCTTTGTTTTGCATATTCCAACCGCGTGTCCCTTTGCTACAGAACAAATTTGACCTTGGAAAGTTTCAGCTATGGAGAAGTGGGACGGCAGTGCAGGCACCTCTGCTTTCCACATGCCAGAATGGATGGTGAGTCCGCTTTTAGTTTATCGCTTTAATTAACTCTCAGCCACTTGTTCACAGCTGGATTTCTTTGGGGAATTTCATTTCCTCAGGTGGACTTAGAGCAGGCTCAGTTCGTACTGCTTTTTGTATTATTGTTATTATTTGCCATGATGAGATTTACCAGGAGTGGGAAACCTTCAAGTCAGTCGAACAGGAATTGGTAGTCCATCTCCCTGTGAAGGCTTCAGGGGCCGTGTACTGTCCAGTCTAATGGTAAAAGGCCAAGTGGCAGTGGAAGTTGTTCCTGTTTATCAGAGGCAGGCTGGTATTTCTCTGGGCTGGGACGATGTAGTTGGGGCTGGTGCTGCTATGAGCAGGGGTTGGGCTAGATATCACCTCCTGAGGTCCCTTCCAACCTGAATTTTCTGATTCTGTGATTCTATTTCTCTGCCTCACCAAGGCCTGGCGTAAGGGCTGATGCTCGTGAAACAATTTGGGATCCCTGGAGAAGAAGCACTCAAAGTGCAGAATAATCTCCTGGGGCTCGTCTTATCACCTCTGAGAACAAGATCAGCACAGCAGGTTTTAAAGCTTATTCCCAAGTAGTAGAAATCATGTCTACATTTCTCAGACCCGCATTGCTTCCTTTATTGTTAGTTTTAAGGCAAGTCCATGGATCTTCAGAGCACCCTGTGGTATTTGACCTCCCCTTGATCAGTAATGGGGGAGTTAAAAGGAGCTTTTACTCGGCTTTAATAAAAGCATGGGTATGCTGCATGCGGTGCTCTTACTTCTTCCCAGTTGCTACTCATATTTGGCAACTTCTTTCTGTTTTAAATGTTGGGGTCCTTCATGATTCTTCCACAGAAGATTTTTGGGTTTGTTTTAGGACATGGTAGCGAGAGGTTTGGGTTCTTGTTTGCCCTTCTAAAATGCACCTTAATCACGAACTGTCTTCTAATAATGGTTGTTGTAGTTGCATGTTGCAGTCATTTCCTATGTCCTGTCTGCTGGCTTTCTTCCAAAACACAACTCTTTATTGTACTTAGACCCAATTTATCTTGTCTTTTATATCATGCTACCAGGAAACAGCAGGGGGATCAGTAAAACTTTGTATCACAGATCTCCCTGGTTCAGCATTTCAAATGCATACATTTTATACTCATTTGTATATCTTCAGATATGGATCTGTATAAATGAGATTTCAATGTAATCCTTCTTTGGTAATTTCTGTGTCAATACCATACGCATCCTGGGATTCGAACCATGATTAAACTGTTAACTGAACTCCACGGTTTCTCTTTGCAGTGTGGACATGTTTCTTTTCTGGACAGAGGCAAGTGTTAAAGACTAAATTGAAAACTCTCACCCGTATATGACTTTATAACTCTGCGTAATTGCAATTTAAATCCACCAAAGCCAGGTAATACCATGGCTCAGTGGAACAATGTGGATGGGCTCAGCCATGCCTCATAACCAAAGATTGGCTTGAGCTGCAAAATTCAGATATTGCTCTGGGCCTTTATTTCAAGTCACTCCAACCTTGGTCTCTCCATGCAGTACAGCAGTGATTTTTCTTAACCTACGGTCAAGTTCCTTTTGCATTACTCGTCCAACTGTGTGTTAAAGTGGTTGAACAGCCCAGCTTAAGGTCCCACATTGTTTATATTTTTCCCAGTGCTCAGGGAGCTAGTTGTAGCACAGCAGTCTTCTGTCATGATTTACATCTCTTGAAACTGGTGGAATAGGTAGAATGGTAGAATAGCTGTGCTTCAAGTGTTCCTGAATTGTGCTACAGACTTGACATTGAAGTAGGGTTGGGTATTTGACCAGTCAAATAAAGTCCAGTCAATGGACTGGTCAAATATTGGTCAAAAATTGTAGGGGGAAAAAAAAAAAGCCAATACAGTCACATAATACACAGAAAAAGCACAAATTTTATATTAAGAAATATGTCCAAAAAAATTAAAAATCATATTTCTGTCAAGAAAACTGCAAAAAAAAATTAATTTCTCATAAAACTGCTATAATCTTTGACCAGTCAAAAAATATGCAATCCAGTCCATATATGGTATTTGACCAGTCGGTTGACCAGCCTGTCAACCCTGAGTTGAACTATATGGGAATGCTATTCTAATATAATAAAAGCCTTACCACTTCTGTCTGAGTGTCTGTCTGTCTGTAACGCTCTGGGCCAACTGCGCATGAGCTGCCCAGTGCCTTACGGATGGCGAGACACACAAGGGGAGGTGGAGGCAGAGGCGGGCAAGGCCAAACTCCGCTCCTCGCTGCAGGACAAGGTGGGGGGAACAGGCACATTGGGAGCCCAGACTCCTGGGTTCTCCAGGGCTGGGAGCCCGCACGCCTGAGCTCTCTGGGCTGGGGGGGTTGGAATAGCGGGTTTGGGAGCCTGAACGCCTGGGCTTTCTGGGGTAGGAGCAGGGGTTAAGAGCCCAGGCGCCTGGGTTCTCAGGGTGGGGGGGGGTCTCTTGGACGCCCGAGTCCTGCGGGCTCTTACCCAGGTCGTCCAT
>NW_017729008.1:43333660-43336212 GCF_001723915.1 Gavialis gangeticus | reverse complement strand
AGGGGAGCAGGCGCGGGCAGCACTTGCCAGTTGTAGCACGTGGCTGTGGGGCATGCCCCCCACACCCACTCCCCACACGGCACCCTGTGGCTGCACGCCACACCTCCCATGCACCCTCCACTACACCCCAGGGCCACGTCCCACACCATGCAGACGCAGCCGGCAGGCACTCCCCACACGATGGCCACTCCCCGCACCACACACTGCCCCCCTGCACAGCTGCGCACCACGCTCCCCCCACGCACGCTACACCACATCCCAGGGCCAAGCCCCATGCCATGTGGCCGCAGTCAATGGGTGTTCACTCCACCCCGCCCTGCGCCACGGCCACACACCACCACCCTGGCACCACACCCCCCATGTGCTCTGCGCCACACCCTAGGACCACTCCTTGCACCACGGTACTCCCTGTGCCATGGCCACTCCCTTCTCTTCTCTCTCCTGTGTAAGTTACTCTATTTTCTTATAGTAGGCCACCCTGGGCCTTTGTTTGGGAAGGGCAGCATATAAACTAAACACATAAATAAAGTAGAAGAACAATACTAGGGAAAAATAACCTTTTAAACACAGTACTGGAGAGGTTTGGGATTTTCAAAATGTCTTTATTTGCAAGCTTTCTGAACCTAATTTGCACAAAATCAACTATTCCAACCAGGAGATCTTATATCACCTTCAGCTGTCCATTGAAATATGAATTTTAATTTCCACCTAGGAGAAATTTTACAATCTTTGTATTCTCTCATGCCTGAGGAAGGGTGTGCGCAGCCAAAAGCTTGCAAATAAAGAATTTTTTTTGCAAATATCTAGTTGGTCTAATAAAAAAGATCACCTCTGCCATGAGTTCAGAGTCCTTTTGCCTGTAGACCAATATGGCTATAACCTGGATACCAGTAACTATGGCACATTAATGAATGTGTAGATGCACCCATAGTACTCTACAGTGTCTAAAGGGGAGCAAACATTTCTCAGAATAGGGGTTTTTGCCATGATGGTCAAACATTTCTAGGTCCACTGAAGTACTAACTGAATGCGCAGTAACTACATTTACTGCACAGTAGTGCCAGCACATGGGTTTTTTGTGACACTTACTGTGCAGTAGCATATTAGCACAGTTTTTGACCAGCACGCTACCACGCAGTGTTATTAAGCTACCACCCAGAAAGCATCTCATGTAGACACACCCTGTATGTATGAGCCCAAACATCAAAGGTGCAAGATGATGGCGTGAGGGTGGTCAGCACCAATGTTGTTGGAGGGTCATGCACTTTCAAGAAGAGTCCAAGTAACGTGTAGTTTCAGTATCAAAGGCATTCACCATTGATGGGAATATATCCTGCCTTGATGCATAGGTGTTTTCTGCCTCTTAATTCTATGAACCCAGGATTTAGTGCAATGAAAGACAAATTCCTTTTGCTGCCTGAACAACGTAAGATCACAGGGAAAGAATCTGGCTGTCTGCCTCAGCTGTTGTATGGGGGCTTTGGTGATGCGGGTGCTAAGGCATATGGCTGGCCATAGCAGAAGCACTCATGGTGCGGCCCTGTCAGAGTCCAGCAAATCTGCTAAATACTTTGTCACAAGGACACGAGAAGGTAGGGACTGTTATATCGCTGCTATGAGCAGTGAGCCCAGAAATAAGCTGCAAGAATTATTTCCTCCATTTGTGAATGTTTACCCATTTTCCCACCCCTTTCCCTCTTTGGCCTTGTTTATGCCAGGTTGGTTTTGGAAAACCTTGCCCCTCAGGGCACCTTGAAATCTGGTTGCAGAGGTGCTAGAGCTAATATTTCCAGGTATTTGATATTGCATCATATCTATTCAGAGCTCTTTTAGATAAAGATCATCATGCCTGGAGCCTTGCATGTATTAACACTTCTACCTGTGGCTGCTTTGGTATTGGCAGGGGTCAGTGGTTCCTTTGGAAAAGAAGCCTGGTGACCACACAGTATATGGAAAGGAGTTTTTGGATCCATGTGCTTGGACCTGTGGGATGGATTGTGTAGGATAGTTTGGACAGGGCTGATCCTGCCTCAGGCAGGGGCTGGACTAGATGTGAGCTCTGGAGCTCCCTTCCAGCCCCACTTCTCTGATTCTGTGATTCTCTATGATGGTGGGGTCAAAGCCAGCCACTGGGATAAAGGGAAAAGACTTGAATGAAAGATCAGTCCCTGTTGGCGCTGATATCCAGAAGGTCTGGTGACCTACCAGCATTGACCTCCATTTCACCAAAATCATGCTTGAACCAGTAAGCCATGCACTCACTGTTCAGGCAGCGTGCTGATACTTAAACTGTATTTTGTTCAGCACTGCACAAAGATCCAACATGCCCCAGAAATTTCATAAGTACTAGAATCTAAGACGAGGTCCTCCCCATCACCATGCCTCATCTTAGATTTGAGTACCGACCTGGGGCAGGCAGCAGTTCAGCTCCAGCTTTGGCTGGCTGAGCCACCACCTGCCCTGCGTCGGGGTGGCTTGTGCAGTAGGGCAGAGGCCACGTGGTGGAGACCACGCAGCCTTCCCCCCACCCCACCCCACCCCAAATGAAGGAA
>NW_017729008.1:43306868-43333356 GCF_001723915.1 Gavialis gangeticus | reverse complement strand
CCCACTGCTTACCTTCAGCTCTGGCTTCAACTCCAACAGCAGGCCCAGAGCTGCCACCACTGCTTCTCCCTCTGGGGCCAGGGCCACCACCGCTGCCAACAGCCCCAGAGCAAGCGCTGCAGCCCAGAAAGTAAGCAGCGTGAGGATGCATAGAAAATTGTAATTACTTTATACGTTTCCGATGTATAGACTCTAAAGTTGGGGGGGAGAAGGGGGGTTCATCTGCAATGTGAAGTCATATTGGATTCGGGTAAGTGCAGTACCCAACACCAGGGGTTCCCTAGCTGAGGTACATGACTGGGACCATCCATATGTTCACTTTGAGTGAAACATTTAAGAAGCTGGGATGTAGCTCAGTGATCCAGGTAGGACCTAGGTGAATGCCCATTCCTTCTCCAACAGCTAAGAGGCCTTGCTACATCAAGCCTCCTAGATAACAAGAGCCCTTGATAGAAATTCAAGTTGTATTAAAGGTGGCTACTCCAAGGGGTTAAGGTGTTCATGTTAATCCACAGAATTAGGATCCATGTGACATTTTAGCTGTAGGGCTGGAATCTTAAACTCCTTGAGCTTTAGCAAAGACCTTGGCGCAGCAGGCACCATGGTGAGGATTACACATTAATTTAAGGCATGTGAAACTTTGGAACAAACGGCCTCAGACTCTCCCTGACTCGCAGATACGATCTAGAGGTCTTTTAAGGAGGTTGGGGTTAGGAGTTAGCTGAAGCAACTTACCCTTTGCGTTTTTAGCTCACAGGTCGTTTCATGTGAGGCAGCTATTGTCAATAAGCAGAGAGTGAGTTTGAGTTACGGCAGAGGGAAAAAGCATTGTGTCTACCTCAGCAAGCTGGTTCTGTGCGTTTTGGATGCATCTCGGGTATTTAACACCAGGCATCCATGCACGCAGCTCCAATTTCACACAGGAAAGTAGAACAGGAGATACAGTATCGTGCCTGGCAACTAGAGTGTGCTCTGTTAAGTTGCTGCAGTCGCATGGTTTTCTTTCATGAATAATGAGATCTAGTTTCCATTGCCCGTTGGCTTGAGCACAGCCCAGGGAAACAGCAGCCCTGGGTTCAGTTCGTAGCTCTGTTACTCACGGTCTTGGGAAAACTATATCACTGTCTGCATCTCCACGTGTATCTGTAATTAGGGATAGTGCCCTCCTCATACCAGTACTGAAAGCATTAACTCTTTGTATAGCGCTGAGAGAAACTGCTGCAGAGGGCTAATATTGCCTTGAATCATAGAAAGTGAGGGTTGAAGGGACCTCAGGAGGTCACATCTAGTCCAACCCCCTGCTCAAGGCAGGACCTGCCCCAACTACATCATCCCAGCCAAGGCTTTGTCTACCCGGGTCTTCAAAACCTCCGAGGATGGAGACTCCACCACCTCTCTGGGGAGCCTGTCCCAGTGTTTCACCACCCTCCTCATGAGAGAGTTTTTCTTAATATCCAACCTAAACCTCCCTTGCTGCAATGTGAGCCCATTGCTCCTTGTCCTGTCATCCTCCCCCACTGAGAACAGCCCAGCTCCATCCTCTTTGCAGCCCCCCTGCAGGGAGGTGAAGGCTGCTATTCAATCCCCCTTGGTCTTCTCTTCTGCAGGCTAAATCAGCCCAGTTCCCTCAGCCTCCCTCACCAGTCCTGTCCCCCAGCCCCCGAACCACTTTCGTTGCCCTCAGCTGGACTCTCTCTAGTTTGTCCACATCGTTTCTGCAGTGAGTGGCCCACAACTGGACACAGGACTCCAGATGTGGCCTCACCAGTGCTGAATAGAGGGAAATAATCTCTTCTCTTGACCTACTGGTAGCGCCCCTACCAGTGCAGCCCAGGATGCCATTAGCTTTCATGGCACTAAGGGCACGCTGCTGGCTCCTGTTCAGCTTCTTGTCCCCTGTGACAGCCCCCCCCCCGGTCCTTTTCTGCAGAGCTGCTGCCCAGCCAGTCACCCCCAGCCTGCACCGGTGCGTGGGATTGCTCCCTCCTAAGTGCAGGACTGTGCACTGTCTGTGTTGAACCTCATGAGATTTCTTTTGACCCAATCCTCCAGTTTGTCCAGGTCACTGAAATGTCACGCTGGTCCCAACCGTTCTAAGGTTGCCAGACAATTTGCAGTCTAAGGCCTTGGTTTTTACAACTTTCTCATAACCTTTCCAGACTCTTACGTTGGTGGGAGGAAAGTTTCTTGTTCTCTGCCGTAAGGTGGCAGCGCCTGTTCCAGAGCGGGACTTGGACAATATGGGTAGAATTGTGCCAGGCAGTTGGATGATGTGAGGGATTTCCCTTTGGAAAGAAACATCTCAGTCTCATTCTTTATCGTAGGCAGCACCACAGCAAGGGCGGTGTTAGTGGGCGCGCTTTCAGGAGGGGGACACCAAATCAAATGGAGGTACTTACATGGGAGTGCGTAGGAGGGTGCTCTGCACATAGACTCACAGAGCAGCGGGGCTGGAAGAGACCTCCAGAGGTCACATCTAGTCCAACCCCTGCCTGGGGCAGGATCAGCCCTATCCAACCCATCCCAGATGACCATAATGTAAACTCTGCATAAGGCTAGCCTCAACCCTGACACAACACAGACCTAACACCCTAATCTGCCACATGACCTGCACTGGGTGCCAAAATACCTTGCTAGGGCTCTGAACACAGGAATAAGGAAATGGCTGGATTTCGATCCCGCAGGTGTGGCGTGCTTTTATAGATTTCAGCCAGTTGTATGTTCCAGTGAGGTCTAGACCAGAAGTGCTCACCCGTCGGCCCTTTAGGCTGAATGAGTGGCTCTGGACCCGCTTGCAGGCCAGTTTGGGCCTCATGTCGCCTTGCACCAGGATCAGGTCCACACAGCTTCCACCTGGCCCAACACTGCCAGGTCGGGCCAAGCACTCCCAGTGCAGTGTGCAGAGCCACTATCCAGCCCGTGGGACTCCCTAAGAGCCCAGAAAATTGTCAGCAGGGGAATGGGAATTAATGCTGCCAGCGCTCCCCCACCATCACATTTTTGGGCCTATGGGCCTGGATAGAGTGGCTCTGTGGGCCAGATCTGGCCTGCAGGTCTGGAGTTGAGCACCTGGCTCTAAATGGAGGAAACTGCAGGTCATAAAATCTTAGAGAAGGAGGGCTGGAAGGGACTTCCAGAGGTCACGCAGGCCCTATCCAAACCAGGCTCTTTTGCTGCGGAGCAGGAAATATGCAAGCTGTTAGCAAAGTCTGCAGCTTGCATGTTCTACAAAATTCATAGCTGCCATTTTATTTCTTTTCTTCCATACCTTCAAAGAGAAGCCAGGCACAGTGGTGTAAAAGAGGGGTGTCGAACACAGCCAGATGAGTGGCGCAGGACTGGAGGCAATCAGTGCAGGTGCCATATGCAGCGTGGGTCTCAGACCAGCTGGAGTGGGCAGTGTGCAGCGCAGATCGGCTGGTGCAGGTGCCAGATCTGACATTCAGGGGACCAACAGAGCTGCATGCAGCTTGCATCCTGGGCCAGCCAGAGTGGGCACCAGGGTGCTGGATGCAGCTTGTGTGGGTGGGGAAGAGGTCCTGGACTGGCCCTGCATGGAGGCCAGCACCGAGGGCTGGATGACGTGGCTCTGCAAAGAGGATCCAATGCACGGGCTCTATCTTTGACACCCATTGTAAACAGCTAGTGCTATCACAGTGCTGTGTTTGCAAAATCGTCATCTGCTCAAGACCTTCGTTCATTACACATGCTGGGGTTTGTTGTTCTGCTGTGTCAAGGGCACGTTAAGGTTTTCCTTTAACAATGCAAACAAGCCACAGAGAAAATTCAAAATGCCAAACATGACCTGTATGAAAGCGCCATGCAAGAAACTGTCTCAGGGTTATCCAGAAGGGATACAACTGTTCTGGGAATAGATCATTGCTATTCTGATGATCTGACCTATTAAGTAAGGAATAAAAATCTGCCTTGCATCAAGCCTGGTAGGACACCTGCTAAGGAAGGATTGCATCCTTTCCAGCAATCCTGTGTCCCCTGCACTTACATTGGCATGAGTGCTCTTGGCCGGCGCTCTCCTGAGAAGTAGACTTTGCCCCTTTCCAGCACTGGTGGATAGCTGTACCAGGTGGAAAGTGTTGGTCTGAAGCAGCAACAGCTAGATAGGGGTGTTAGGTTCACTTGGGAGAAATAACCAGACTGGAGGGCTTGACCTTGCAAGGACAGAGCTCTGCACTTGCTGCCACAGGGCACTGGCATCATTTAAAAAAAATGTTTTCCAATCCAACAAATGCCTTCATTGTTTTAGTTGCTCATTAGTTAATTTTGTTCTAATGAGGCTCTGTTAAGGCAATCATCTGACATTGGAAAAAGGAGGTGGGGGAGAACCCAAGTTAAAAAGAGCCTAATTAGCAAGTTGATTATAGCAAGCAAGAAAATGTTCTGGTTATATAAATAAGCTATTGTTATGCGCACAGAAGTCAGGCCATGTTAAAACCTGCTCCTCATGGTTTAGAGGTCAGGCAGACATTGCAAATGCTGGAAAACAAAAGGGAAAAAAGAAGTGGGACTTGTTTGCTGGCCTCCAGCAGAAATGCCTCATTAAATCTTGGGGTCCTTTACTGCCAAAGGGGCCCTTGGAGAGGGAACTGGGAACCTGGGCAAGTGTAGCCTTCTCCTTACCTTCCTCGTTTCCCCCGCCCCCGTCAAGAGCTGAAACCAGAGCAGACGGGATCGCTGATGCTGGGAGATATAAATGAATGGCCGGCCACTACGCTGGACTGGAAGGGTTTCAGGAAGGCCATAGATGATAACGCCATGCCGAACAAGAAGAAGTACAATGTGAATGGAGATTCAGGGATTAAAGCCCAGGTGAGGGCAGCCTTTAGGTACTTTACTGTAGTCTTGCTAGTAAAAAGTTCACTTGGTTTTTTGTTGCTTTCTTCCTTCCTGCTCACATTTGCTTTTGGGACTAAGCCCCTTCACCTGGGGAAAAGGGAAACATAATCTGCAGAGATCGCAACGTGCTGTGCTCCGTTTCCTCTCAGAAGTGGGGGGCTTGATGCTTAGGGTGTAGAGTTGAACGCGTTGTTTCCTCACTGCTCGGTAGTCCCTCGGACAGTCTTGTGAAGAGCTGCAGGTAGATCAGTGAGGTTTGGGGTAGCCAACCATAGCCCCAGGTAATGGGGCTTGCTCTGGTGCTTGGTAAATGGGTGAAGAGCCAGTCTTAAACCTGGGACTCATCAGTGGCAACTTCCTGGGGTGGGAGGCAGGAGTACATGCTTACTCATTTAAAAGAAGCCTGCACGCACCTGCATTTATAAGTCGTTAACCCTCATGGCTTGAGTGGCTGAACTTGCCGGCCTGAATCTCCCGTCTCTGCCAAAGAGCTTCATGGCTGTTAGAAGCGCAGATGCAGAACCACAGATGGTCGAAGCAGGTCGGCATCTGAAATCAAAGCGTCTGCGGTTTGCAAGGGCCTCAGAGTTAATCACCTGCAAAGTAACCCCTGGGAAACTTGCTTTTACATTCAGAGGAATTTTTCTTTATTGAGCGAAACAACTTTTGCATGTAATGGATACGCTTGTTTGTGTCGATCTCGCAGAGCTAGGGAGCGACTTAACAGTGGGGCCTCTCACTAAAGGAAAACTCTTTGCTATGGCGCAGCCTTGCTGGAGAGAGTATGAACAAGGGCTTACAATGAGGATTTTGCTCTGACAGTAAGTGGAGCTTAAGCTTTTAACCTGCTGCTTCTAAGCAGGGCATGTAGGTGTTAGAGACATTTCCTATTTTAAATTGCAGCTCTAGTCTTGACATGGTGCCATGGTGTGCAAGATATAAAAAATCAGATGGAGCTAGCTAACATAATTGTCCCAGAGAAGTCCAATTCCAATCATTGTCTGCACAGGATTGTGACCGAAAGTGGCAGGATATAGTTTCATCTGAGGGGCTTGGGGAAATGCCATCCTAGTTAAGTGAGGCATGATCAGAGAATTATGTTGCCACTATATATAGTGCTGCTTTGGGTTTGGTATTTAGATACTGGGCTTTGGTGCCCTGTTGTATTCACTCAGGCAGCGTCCCTCTCGTTAGAGTAGGGTTCTGGTAGCATTGTGACCTGGGTTTTGATTCTGCTTGGTATGGGTCACTTTATAATCTTTAGCAAGTCACTTTTCAGTTTTGAAAAGTGCCCTGGGGCCTTTGAAGAAATTGTGCCTTATAAAGGAGAAATGCTATTGTACACCTCATAGTAGTTGTCTTGAAAGATCCTTAAACAGGTGATACAGGAAGGGGAAAAGTTAACAGAAGTTTGCTTTTAGTCCAAGTTCTGTCATCAGAATACTTTGCCCTGGCTAGAGCTCTATCATAAATGGTTTTGCCTAAAGCATCATTTGAAATCAATAATCTGCTGTTTTGAAGCGGCTCTTCCAGGCATGGAGCTATCTGCTTCAGCAAAGAGATTTCTTGTGGAAAAAATAGCAGCTGCTAGAAAGCCATGTGCACCAACTGGTTTGCCCATTCAGTCAGTGCTGCTGCTTGTGAAGCAAGAAGCACTTTTTTTTCTGTACATTGCCAGGTCTCCAGTAAAAAAAATTCCCACTGATTATTTTAGGTTCCTGTATTATCATTTGTAGGTGTTGCAAAGAGAAAAACTTGAGGTGGTGTTGCAACTCTTACTGTATCAAAATCATCCGATAAATCTTATGGCCTTGCCACGGCTCCAAGACGGAGCCTGAAGGAGCCGCCAGAGCCACCCCATCACCTTGTCCTTTGCAGTGTTCTTGCCTGCCATGGCTACCTCTGCTGTGGAGGAAAAGGTTTGTTCTTGTCCTGACTAATCCGTATTCCTTTTACAAAGGATGGAAGAGGTGTTTCTCTGCGGCAATGTGGTAATGCTCCTTCTCCTGCTAAGCACGAGGAGCGAGGTGATGGAGCTGCCAGCGCATCTCACGTGGCCATACAGAGCTTTGCACCTCTCAGCCCACTGGGCTTGAATTTGAACTTCTCCCACAGGGGACCAAAGTTGGGGCAGTTTGGTAAAATATACAGAACCAAATAGCGTATGTATTCAAATGTACGATGACCTCCCCCAGTAATTAGATTCTATATATGGAAACCTTATCAATGTGTTATAATTTTCTGGGTGTAGAATCTAATTATTGGAGGGTTGTCTTGATTTTGCCTCCTCTCGCTGCTACAGCAGGGGAAATGATGGCTGGGAGAGTCAGGTGGCCTCCTTATGCTCTGCCCACATTTCTTCCCCCTTCAGCCCTTCCGTCCCCCTCTTACTGTCAGACCCTGCTCAGGCTCTGTTCCCTCCTGGAGCACAGCATGGAAGGCCGTGAACTGACCTGTATGCAACAGGAAGAGGGGGAAAGGGACAGAGAGGAGAGCAGACACTGCAGAGGGGGACAAGAGACTGCTGTGGGTCTGACTGGCCCTGACCCAGACTCAGGCCCAGTCATAAATGCAGCAGTTGCTTGCCTCACCTCCCCCCCTTGTTAAATTGAAGTGGAAGGAGCCAAAAAACCACCGACGTCACAATAAACGTACCCCTGGTAACTTGCATATATGTAAATGACTCTGGGTAAGTTCATCCAGAAGTCGTGCATTTTAACTTGGTGCAAGCTGCTGCAAGTTTCAGCACAGGTCCTCCAGGAGCACACTTTGGAGCAGCACTTTTGTTCCGTCTTATACATAGTGCCAAACTATGCATGATATTAGCCCAACGGCAAAAGGCTCATGACTGATCATATACTTTACTGGGCTGGGCAGTCAACAGCATTTCAAGCCATGGTGACCCCACAGCCCAGCACTGCTCAGTATGTGTCTGTACTCCAGATTTATACCCCCCCACACACACAAAGGAGCCAAGGAGCTAGTTAGCTCGCAGTCACGACTAGAACTGGGTGTTCTTGTCACAAGTCCTGGGACCCTCCAAAAATGTATAAGCAGATGAGGTGCGGGGCAACTGAGTCCATCTCCACCCCATAGAGGGCAAAACCACACCAATCACATATGACAGGCTGAGAGAGGAAGTGACACTCTCAATCACATAGATGTTTGGTGATGTTTACCAGACCTCTAAGACTTGTGAAGAAACAGGAATAATTGGAAATGGGAAAGAAAGGCACTGTTCAGCTGTAGGAGTGAATAGGAAGTCAAAATATGTTTGATGTAGTGGTTCACCATGACTTGGAAAAGAGTTGGTGCTGTGGGGGAGTGAACACAGTGGACACTGTATCTTGTTCGGCTGGGCTGCACTAACCTATCCTTGTGGTAGCATCCCTGGCAGAGGAGATCCGATACCATGGAGGTGGCTCCCCCTTGGAGGTCAGATCACCTTGAGTGGGATGCTGTAGTGAAGGGTGAAGCCCTGTCCAATGCACTATGGGCAGGCCCTCCTACGAGAGTCTATTGTAGCTTCCCAATGGGAGGATCTTGGCTACACACCAATTTTATGGAGATGGGGGATTTCTCCCTAGCTTTCTCCTTTGGCCTGTTGGTTAAGGACAAGCAAGACTTAAGGTCATCTGAACCTGCCCATAGGATGCCTACCATGGATTTTTTTTTTTGGTTTTAAATATAAATTGCATATCTCAGTTTTTTCGGCTAAGATCAAATGTAGCATTTTTTTGCATCAAGGTGAGGGTGGGGTGTCAGGGCTGGCTCTGGCCCTCCCAGTGCCAGCCTAGTATTGCAGTACCTGCAGGCCTGCTGCCAGTTCTGTATGGAGGGAACATCCACCCGTTTGGGGGTTTTTTAAGGGCCGCATTTAAAAAAAGAAGGTTCCCATTAGCGTGTTTGTCCAATGGGGGCTAGATGTTTTATGGGCATGCTTAGCTTGGGCTGCCTTCAGTCAACTTCATAGTTGGTTTCTGTGACTGAGCACATACTGCTTCTCTCAGCAGTTCGGTACTAGACAGTGCATGTAATGCAGGGGGCTTGCTGGTATGCAAATATCAGACAATAGGCTTTTTTCCCCATGCTGATTGGGGGGTATCTTGTCTTATATTCAAGTAAATGAGGCACTTAACATACCCTGAGAGAGTTGATACTCGCTGGTAATGGTTTTGCTTTGTAGATACAAATGCTAAATCTTTAACAGCAGACAAGGTTCTTTGGGTAAATCTGGGATCTTTTATTAGACCCACTCAAATATGATTCTTTGAGTGGGTCTAATAAAAGATATCAGATTTCCTCTAAGAACCTTGTCTACCTATGTCCTTAGACCAACACAACCTGTACCCTGTAAACCTGTATTGGAGCAAGCAAGCTACTCGCATAAAGTTAGGGGATTTTTGCCAATATATACCAGCGTACGTCTGGACCACTATCCTTAAATAACAAGTGAGGAGTCGCCTCCAACTTCTCCAAGAGATATCTAATACCTTTGCACAACACTGAAACGTTCCGACAGCAGTGCTAAAAGTTGTCCAACAAAAGTGTTAGCTACTGAGGGAGAATTTATCTGTGATTAACAGACTCAGCCCTCAAAAAGTTTGCCTAGATGTGGCATTATGCTGCCTGGAGGGGAGGAGTGAAAACTAGCTTCTATTCCCGGTTTTGCCGCTGCCTTGCTGTGTAACCATGGACAAGTGAGAGAAACACTCAGAGCTTTAGTTTCAGCATCTGCTAAGATGTGAATGTCTGCTTCATGTGGCAGCTAAATGCTTGTAAAGTGCCCTGCAAGCACTGGGTGAAGGACTGCTCTAAAAATATTATCAGGAGGAAAATGAGATGTTGATAGGACTTGTGGCTTTTTTTCCCCCTAATGAGCTGAACTTTGATTTGATAGAGAAATCATTGCGGAAAGTTGCACGGTAAGCAGAAATAGGAACATGGTGGCACTGGGGGGGCCGGCTGAGGGCTATGGAGCTTTTATGGTAAAGGTCACAAGAAAAAGTCCACTCCCATTTGGTAATGGCAGAGCAATTGTAAGACAGCTGTTTGTCTTGTGCTAGCGGTGGTTTTGGTAGTCTTCCTAGGAGGCAAATATGCATATCATAAAGCCAGTATTTTGCCGTCTCTGTGTCCATTTCAGAACAGCTGAAGGGTGGAAAAGAACCTACAGCAGCGAGCCTCAACCGGGGTGCCACAACATGCCAGGGTGCCTTGAGATCCTTTCAAAGAGATTTTGGACGGAAATCCATAGTTTTGGTCTTTTTGAGTTCTCTGCACCAGAAAAATTGCTCTAATTTTTCTGTAGTAAAAAAAAAAAAAAAAAAGAGAGTGAAAACTGGCATTTTCTGGGGGGTACCTTAAGTCTGTCTAGCGGGGTGCTTTAAATCTAAAAAGGCGGAGAACCACTGCCTTGGAGATACAGATTTCCTTTCTGGTGGCAGTACATCCAGGGAAGGGTTGGCACACGGGCAAGAGGGAAGTAATGAGCCTACTGTATAATTAAAGAGGGACAATGCACTTTGGAAAGTGTCTGGAAAAACGACACTCTTGCTCTGCCGTTCTGTCCTCTGCACATTTCAGAATAGATCTCCTGACTTTACCAATAAGGTTGTATTTCTTTTTGCCTGGCAGAGGCGACACAGCTGTAAAGTGTGTGAACTGGAGTCTTACCATCCTCGTGCACCGCAGCAAACCAACCTGTCAAACTCCAGTCCGCAGTGTGCAGACGGATCCAAGGCAATGGGTCCGTGCTTAGCGTGCACGCTCACATTTTAGCAGAGGTGTCACGTTTGCTTGTCCCTGGCCTGGAGAATCTCTCGATTCTTGATTACTAATGGTGATCCTGAAATTGGGAAAACCAGGTTGGATTCCGTTTGAAATGAAGCTCTGAGGTCTTGTCGTCCTGCTACTTGTAAACTGAGCACATCTCCTGGAAATACTTGTAAGAGGGTGCTTCCATTGCAGGGCTATTTGTGAGAGCAGGAATGTTAGTCCCGGTGCCCTGACCAAATTGCACCTGAGGTGCGATGTTACCAGCCTAAATTCCCTACCACATTTCACTTTTGTGCGTTATCCTTCACTGCTATGACCTGTACCATAGAGTTTGCTCTTCAGAGTTAAGCAACTGTTATGTGCCACCCAAGAGGCACCTGTACTTCAGTACAACATGAAGCAACTCCATCTTTCCTTTCTATGTCTTTTTGGCAACCAGTGCTATGGGCCAGTTTTCCAGCCAGTCCAAACATGGTGTTCCTCCATGTGTTTTACCCCACAATTACGATAGCCATGTCTTTTATGGCTGATTGTAACTAACCCATTTAATGGAGTACAGTTGGCACGTGATTTGAAATCCTATGACTTGTTTTATTTCTGAGCCTGGTCTTTACACAACAGAGCAACCCATGGTTCTCCATCTCTGTCTTTCTATATATGTGGTCAGTAAAATAATGTACTCCTCAAACTGCTGCACCAGCTTCTGAGGGTCTCCAAACAGTTCCCATTTGGACTGATAAACAGCACTGTCTCCAGTTTAAAAAAACAAAAAAAAAGACACTGGGAGGGGTATCTGGATTCTCCTGACTTGCATGTTCATATTGGTAAAAATGGCTGGCCGGAGGATTTGAGAAATGGGTTTGTATCATGTGTGCTAAGCTAGATCATGGAGCTAAACTAAGCAGCCAATCTAAAATCCCTCTGGGAAAAGTATAGAAACTGATACTCAGCCTTATGTGAAGGAAACCCTTGTTCTTGGATATAATCATGGGGGCTGTTTGGAGTCATCTGCACTGGGTTTAATCTCATGCTGGATTAATTAGGGATTTGTTCTCTTAACAGATCCAGTTTGCTGACCAGAAGCAGGAATTCAACAAGCGCCCAACGAAGATTAGTCGCCGTTCGCTGTCCCGGTCCATCTCTCAGTCCTCTACAGACAGCTACAGCTCAGGTGAGTTCCTCTGCTGGCTTGCATCTGCTCCCCTTGCACCACTCATGGGACATTTTCACAGTGAAGGTCCTCCTTTGCCTGTGTATCTGCTGGACTGTCGGCCACCACAGCAGCTTATTCAGGAGTTGAGTGATCTCCCGTTTCCCCTTCCTAGCTCCATGGTCTTTCAGAGAGGGGGAGGAAAGAGAATATGGATGTGTTTTCCTGTCTTCCTGTACAGGCAGATGTAGCAATACATTTCTTATGTAGAGTCCAGCTTAACACTCAGATTTAGGTTTCTGTGACTGTTCATGTTTTTGCCCCAGTCCTCCTTTTCCCTTTAGGACTTCCTTTGAAAAGCAACCTTGGCCCCCCTAGCATCTCTGCTTGCATTTCATCTTGTCCCCCACACAGCTGCTCTGAGGGTGTGTCAGCATTAATCCCACTCCAGGGACAAAGGCATCTCGTGCCCATGAGACTGAGGCCAAGCATTGCCCCATGTCTTGTTCTCGACTCCTTCCTATAGGAGCACAAGACAACTACAACTCTCCTGGGTCTGCAAAATGGAGCCTAATGAGCATCTGACCTGCTGGTGTCCAGCTCCTGCTTCAGCTGTCTCATGCACAAAAACCCTACAAGTCTGAGAGGTTTTCTGCTTCATTTATAAAACAGCTGCGAGCCAACTCAGCCTGCCTAAGCTCATTTTTGACAGTTGCCTGCTTCTCCAATCCTGTACAAACCCTCCAGGATAGGGCCTCTTGACTTAAAGCCTGTAGGTTTCAAGCTCTGCCCTTCATGCAACAGGCTAATTGCATTAAAAGATGAATGTAGCAGAGTCCTTGTCATACACTGGAAAGGTCCTCGGGGCATCCACTATTCTCTTTGATGACACATCTCCTCACTGACACAACCAAAGCTGGGCTCCGTTTTGGTTCTTTGCCTTTCAGAAGCCAGCAGTAACTCAGCAGAGCTCTTAAACAGATGCATGGTCATTTGCGATGATAAGTGTTGCAGAATTCTGTCATAGAGCTGGTAGAGGACTCCTGGAGACATTTGCCGCAAGAGACAGCACCATGTGCCCAAACACATTATTTTATGCCCAAACACTTTATTTTAAGCTGAAATCTGAACCTGAGCTTTTTACCAAATATCTGTCTGCTGCAGTGATATCAAGCCACCTGTGCGTCTTTCTGGTTGTTTTTATCTTGGCCTAAAGGATCAAGAATGACATCAAGCTGGGGGGAGTAGTAGATCGGCTGAAGGGCAGGGCTAGTATTCAGAGACCTATACAAACTGGAAGATTGGACCAAAAGAAATTTCATGAAGTTCAATAAGGGCAAGTGCAAAGTCCAGCACTTAGGACAGAACTATCCCATGCACCAAGAGGCTTGGGACCATCTGGCTAAGCAGCAGCTCTGCAGAAAAAGAAAGCTAGCGGCATCCTGGGCTGCGTTAGTAGGAACGTTGCTAGCAGATTGAGGGAAATTATTCTTCCCCTCTGCTTGGAATTGATGAGGCCACATCTAGAGTACAGTTTCCCGTTTTGGGGCCTCCCACTACAGAAAGGATGTGGACAAGTTGGAGAGAGTCCAGCAGAGGGCAACGAAAACGGCTAGAGGGCTGGGGCACATGACTTGTGAGGAGAGGCTGAGGGAATTGGGTTTATTTAATCTAGAGAAGACTGAGGTGGGATTTGATAACAGGTTTCAACTGCCTGAAGGGTCGTTCCAAAGAGGATGGAGCTGAACTGTTCCCAGTGGTGGCAGATAACAGAACAAGGAGCAATGGGCTCAAGTTGCAGCCAGGGAAGTTGAGGTTAGATATGAAGAAAAACTTTCTCGCTAGGAGGGTGGTGAAGCACTGGAACAGGCTCCCCAGAGAGGTGGTGGAGTCTCCATCCTTGGAGGTATTGAAGACCCGGCTGGACAAAGCCCTGGCTGGGATGATGTGGTTGGGGCTGGTCCTGCTTTGAGCAGGGGGTTGGACTAGATGTGACCTCCTGAGGTCCCTTCAACCCTCATTCTTTATGATTCTTGGATCAGCAAGCTCCAAGCCCTGATATAACTCCTCACATATCCTTCCGCAATGTGGTTGCCTCTGACAGCAAAGGCCTGGTGTCAGCGATCCAGGCATTCCCTTCCAGCCATGTGTGTTTATGGAACAAGGTTGCGACAAGAGCACACACTACATCCATTCCTAACATGGTCTCAGTTTTACTTGAATTGTTCAGTTAACCTATTAGTATCTTTTCTGGAGCTTCCCTCAGCACCATGAGAGGCAGCTACATGCTTTGGATATATCTTGTTCTGTTAGCCTAATGGGACCAAGCCTTTTAAGCCATCTTTCAGCTCTTTGGAGCTGTGTCCACCTCATCAAAAGGCCAAGCCATTTGGTTGCAGACAATGAGCGAATCATACAACATGTGTGCACCTACTGTCAGCGGGCTGGTGAGGCTACCCAAACAGCAAGGTGTCTCTACTGGGACAGCATGCTCAGCCTGCTTTGGAAACACTCTCTTGCATTGATCGATGAAGGGAAGGTTTTCCTAGTTGTTATTTTGGTCTTGAATCAAGGATGACACCTCAATCAAATATTGGCAAGGCAACAGCACAGAGCAACCCACTAACCTGCATTAAACATTATCCCCTTGCTATAGCAGCTAAGTCTCAGTGCCTCAGTCACTGATTATTGCAGCAGGAGCGCCTCATTTCCTCTATCCAGTGAAGAGTCTGATTGCCAATCGCTGACAAGGGGGTCCGCACTTGAACAAGAAAGTCGCTTACCCTGTGGTTATTGGGGTACTTCCAGGAGATGATATAGATCCTACAACCTGGGCTCTGGCCTTGCTTCTTGGACTCTTTGGCAACATGGGGCATGCATTGTCAAGGTCGTGGTTACCTGGCCCTTTATGCCTGTGTGGAAGAGCATGAGGTGGCAGTGAGCACAAGCACCGTCCTGATGGATGATATTATTGAAAGCACTCCTCTCCCCTGTGTATGCAGTACATGTGTGCCTACCGTGGCATCCCCGCTGACACAACCCCCAAGATGAGTCACGTCATTCTTCCTTTTGTCACTTCCTTCCACATCCAGCTTAGCCCCTCCTTTTGTGCTGCCCCTTATTCTTGGAACAGCTTTTTATATCACATCGTGCGTTTGTCCTTCCTCCCTCCCTGTGTAACCACTAATGCTGATATTCCCCTCCATCAGTGGCATATACCTGAACTATTGTCTCAGCTTCTGTGAACAACAGGGCAAAGCTTTAGCAGTAGAGGCTCTGTTTCAGGCTTTTGTAAAGCAATACACAAGCTAACTGTGCTCTTTGGATAACAGTGCAGGATTTGCCTGGAGGTTTGGGGGAGCCTGGTTACACATGGGCTTGATCATTAATGACTCCAAGCTCTCTTGTTCTAACCCTTGGCCTCTTTCTATTATTGCAGAAGAGAGGCCCCAGCAGCCAAGTGCGGGCCATTCCCTGCCCCACTCAGCCCAGACAAAAGCCAAGGGAACTCTCCCTGCCCCCAAAGAAGCAATGAAGACATGGCTAGCTTATCAAGGTGTAGTAGGGTGTTCACCCAAGCCTTTGTGCTGGGATGCTGTGTTCCTTCACGGGATAACCAACCTTGCTTTGCCATTGCATTGTGTGAAAACTCACCCTGTGGCTGGGAGGGTCATCTATCTCTCCTACAGTGGCCATGTTTCCACACAAAGGGCACTTAGGGGATCCGGAGGAATGATGCATGTTGTGTCCTCCCCAGAGAGCGATCAGCCTGACCCCAGTTATCACCATGCAAGCTACACAGACGGGTGTTTCTCAGTGATGCGGCTTAACTTCACCTCACGTGGTAACACAAGCTTCAAGTTGGCAGTAATGTTCAGCACTTGTCTAATACAGGTCTGTGACCTTCCATAACCATGCACTGTGTTCACAGCATTCTTGCAGATCTAATCAAGTGGTATTTTATAGCTGACTCTCATATCTGAAGGACTAATATTAGTCTAATTAGTCTCACTAATTATTCCAGGTTGCTCCAGCTGCTTAGCTGAAAGAGCTCCTAATGATTTTTTCTTTCTGATAACTCTCTTGCAACTCTTACCTTTAGTCTTTCCAACTAGAGCGCTGGCAGTTTCGATTAGTTTTATGTTCATTAAGTGCAATTTAGTGTGAATGAAAGGTGCTGGGTTGACAGTTGTTGGGACCAAAGCCTCTGTCACCAAGACATTTGCAGTGCAAGTTGTGATAGATCCCATCAGCACCCCACAGCCTTGACCTGGAGAGAGCAACTCCTCTAGCCGAATGGTTAGTTGACAACTTGATAGGTACAATCCATCCTTGGCACCTCCGAACAGTGCCAGTAAAGACATTTTGAACACCTACCTACTCCTCTAGATGTTGTGCCAAGTTCCCTGTAGCTCATTTCATAGAGACCACCAAAGAGTTTTGAGCTATTCCCATCATTACACTATTGCTAAGTAATATGAGCCTAAGCACCAACACTCAGGGCTGGGTTTGAACCTCCAGCTTACAGAAGTGAAAAAGCTTCTGATTCCTTTCCCTAGGCTGTAAGCCACCCAACTCTTTGGGATTTCTTAACCAGTCATTTTCTACTTGCTTTCTTTGAAGGGACACCACCTCTCTTGTGGCCTTGTTGATAGTTTCCATATCAGTAAAGAGAGGGTTTTTCAAAGGACCCCAGGTGGTCCAACAACCAGCTGCTTTAGAAAGTCTACAGGTGCACAGGACAGTGTGCTAGAGGACACTCTCCTGTAATACGGTGTTAAAGTCTATCCATATGCCAAAGCATCACTGAGGAGGAGCAAGGGTCAGATATGACATGAGAGACATTTATTCCAGACTCTCCTGCTCTCTTCTGCTGTCTCTGGCAGAAGTAATTTAACCATGAGAATCCTAAAAAAAATAATAATAACTTCTGCAGGGCAGAGGGGTTTTTTTGGGGGGTGTCACTGGACTGCAAATAGCAGGTACTCAACAAAAAAATTCCCTGGGGAATAAAACTACCCAATATCCTCTAAAGCAGTGGTTTTCAACCTGTGGTCCGTGGACCCCTGGAGGTCCACAGGCAATATCTAAGGGGTCTGTGAAAGATGACTATGATCAACCAAAAGTATTTTAATACCCACATTTACAATTCAAATGGGTCCCCACTCCATTCAAATTTTTTTAGGGGTCTGCAAATGACAAAAGGTTGAAAACCACTCTCTAAGGTCTTCTTGTCTCCTAGATGGCAACTTGGGCAGCAGCAACCATGAGATGATTGAGTTGAGGATCATGAGGAAAGAAAGGATGGAGAACAGCAGAGTAAGGACCCTGGACTTCAGAAAAGCAGCCTGGGCCGGGATGATGTAGTTGGGGCTGGTCCTGCTTGGAGCAGGGGGTTGGACTCGATGTGACCTCCTGAGGTCCCTTCACACCCTCATTTTCTATGATTCTAGTGTCCTGATTTCTACATGCTGCTGCTTTCCTATCAGAAGGCTCACTACAGCTTTCAGAAACAAAGCATAAATCCCTCCACCTCAGTGTTAAGTTTTTTAATGCCCATCCCTCCTACCTCATTTTTGCAAAATCAAATTCCTGTTTTTCACAGGGGTGGGGGGAGGCATCCAGATAGTTTTGGCCTATGCAATGTTTTGTGTTGCAGATGTTTTTAATCCTTGTGTACCTTGCAAGGTAGATGTGCTGAAAAGGCTCACAGTATTGTGTTATAGCCTGTCTGTCCAGTTAGCTAACCCTGCAACTGTGAGACAGGCAGCCGCCTGCAATGGTGTGGTTGGCATTTGCTGCAGTGGCAAGACAGCACAGTCAGAGGTTTGCATCTAGGAGCAGGTGCCCTGCCTACCTGAGTTGTAATCCTGGCGCTGCTCCTGGCTTAGTAGCTTTGCCTGGGGGAAATCACTTGCTTTCTCGGTGTCAGTGGCCCTGTTTTTACCAAAGAGAAAAGCCCTTGCCTACCTCACTGAGGCTTGGAAAATGAATTGGCTAGTATTTGTCAGCTCTTTGAAGAGCTGTAGTGCCAAATGTTGTTGTGCACAGCACACACATTAACTCGTTGCTGAAATAAAATGAGGTCAGTAATATCGTTATTTAAGGAGGTTGATGTTCTCATTCTGTTTCATAACTGTAGTGGGAGGGGGTCAGATTTTTTTTTTCTTAAAAAAGAGGTACGTTGTTAGCTTATAATAGGTATTTTGGGTGTGATGGAGGGGATAATTTAAGTGGATAGAAAGGGATTTGCTCTTGTTTGAGAAATGTTCTCTAGTCCCTCATTCGCTGCTTAAAAAGAAAGTCTGGCAGTGACAGTAGGGTACTTGTCAGGATTTCAGAGCAGTCCTGCACTTTGGGAAAGTTCAGACCCAAATCTGGTCACAGCTGCTTGGGACCGGTTCTGATCTGCAGCCTCATTTTGCCCATTAGATAAAACTGCTTGGCAGCTGGGAGGAGGAAGAGAGGGGTTCATACTGTTCTGCTGAAAACCAGATGGTGCCATTGACAGCTGCAATATAAACTGTGGGTCCTGATCCTGGTTTTTAAAGTTCTGGCTAAAATGGTTTCCAGGTAAATTAGGATGAAATTTAGGAGACAAGCTCAATTGCACACGCTAGTGAGATCTTCTCAAAACGTATGTATCTAGAGGAGCCTCTCCTCAATTCTGTCACGTTGCACAGGAAAGCAGTTGGGCAATATACTGCCCGTCACCTCATGGGGGTTAAGTCAAGACACCTACATATATAAGATCCGCGTTACTACCTGGCTTTTTAAGGCTTTGTTACAAACATGACTTTCACCCAAGGACTAGCCCCCAGATATGTGTTTTTTTTAAAACACTGCACAGATTAGCTCTGTTTTCAAGCGTATAATCCTGCTTTAACTAGTTAATCCTTCTGGAGTTCTGGATCAGAGGACTTGATGTTATATAACCTGCTTTTCTTTTATTAAGGCAGGCTTTCAGCTCTTCAAGAGGCACCTTGGACTCCGCTCAAAAGTCCACTCCTAGAATGTGTTGCCATTGGTGTGCTGTTTGCAGGGTCAGACTTGCCTTTTGTACCCCCGCTGAGGACAGACCTCCAAGAAATTTCAGCAATGCATAATTCTTAGTAAGCAGATTAGACCTAAGCGAGGTCTTGGGGATCCTGGCATGCAGACAGCGGCAGCACTAAGCTTTTTTGCTTGGGAGCATTCAGGTATCTCAAGAAGGCTAGAAAAGTCACTGACTGGTTTGGTGGGATCTACCTGAAAGACGAACCACTGGCTATACTGTAGGAAGTCCCTGCAGTCGAATCCCTCCGTAAGAAATAAAAGACCCAGGAATTACCATGTACTGGGCCAGACTGGAGGTTCATCAAGTCCTGTCTCACACCATGGCAGAGAGGAGATGCCAAGGGGGAGGGTGAACAGGGCACATGCAGGCTTTTCTGTTCCCTGCTTCTCTCCCATTTACAGCTTGCAAAATTCAGACACCTCATTTCTAATGAAAGGCCTGAGGAACTCTGGAAAGAGGAGTTGCCTACATGTAATTTTAGTTCTTGGCATGGGTTATCAGTACAGATGCCCACTGTCAGGATGCACCTACAGCTGTGCTGCCCCTGGAAAGTCCCAAGTCCCAGGAGAGATGTCCATGAAGGGAGGGTGGACCACCCCTCAGAGACCATGTAGTCATAGAGTAGGGTGGAGGGTTGAGATATCTCTGCTGATCTACTCTAATAACTCGGGTTTCAGTCATTCTTCCTTTTCCTCTTTCTTTGATCATTTCCCTTTTCCATGTCCTTTGGGACATTGAGAGGTACAGATTAAGATATGTTGAGGTGGTCACCCTCGCTTAGAAGAATTTGCTGGGTCAGGAAAGATCTTCTAGTTGAAGGCTTTCTGTGCTTACACTTCTCTGACTTGGAAGAAATATATCACTGTCACCAAAAAAAGGAAGCATGATTAAAACACTCATTGCTAAGATTGGTGGTCTTTGTGAAGCATTAGGCCTCTATTTAAAAAATCCTCTACAAGTGGGAGACGAAATGGTGGCTGAATTCAAGAGCCTTGTGATCAAGGTTCAATGTTATCGTTAAACCTATGCTGTTTAACATCTTCATCAATGATGCGGACATTGGTGTCAGAAGCGGACTGGCCAAGTTCGCCGCCGACACGAAACTCTGGGGTAAAGCGTCCACACCTGAGGACAGGAGGGTGATCCAGGCAGATCTAGACAGACTCATGAAATGGGTGGATGAGAACCTGGTGCTTTTCAACACTGAAAAATACAAGGTTCTCCATCTTGGGAGGAAAAACCTGCAGCATGCATATAGGCTCGGTAGTGCTACGCTGGCTAGCACTACAAATGAAAGGGACTTGGGGGTCATGATTGACCACAAGATGAACATGAGCCTTCAATGTGATGCTGCAGCTAGTAAAGCGACCAAAACGCTGGCTTGCATCCATAGATGCTTCTCAAGCAAATCCTGGGACGTCATTCTCCCCTTGTACTCAGCCTTGGTGAGGCCACAGCCGGAATACTGCATCCAGTTTTGGGCTCCACAATTCAAAAGGGATGTGGAGAAGCTTGAGAGGGTGCAGAGAAGAGCCACGCGCATGATCAGAGGTCAGGAAAACAGACCTTATGATGAGAGGCTGAAAGCAATGGGGCTATTCAGCCTGAAAAAGCGCAGGCTCAGGGGTGATCTGGTGGCCGCCTAGAAGTTTTTATTAGGAGTGCTCATCAGGATCTGAGGGAACATCTGCTCACCAGAGCCCCCCAAGGGATGATGAGATCGAATGGGCACAAACTCCCCTGTGACTGATTCAGGCTGGGCATAAGGAAGAACTTCTTCACTGTCTGAGCCCCCAAGGTTTGGAACAGACTGCCGCCAGAGGCGGTTCAAGCACCCACTTTGAATGCCTTCAAGACACATTTGGATGTTTATCTTGCTGGGATCCTATGATCCCTGCTGACTTCCTGCCCCTGGGGCAGGGGGCTGGACTCGATGATCCTCTGGGGTCCCTTCCAGCCCAAATGTCTATGAAACATGTGCCATGACCTTCATCTTTCTGATAGCCCTTGTAATCAAGGAAATTGGAAAGGCCAAACAGCAACAAGTAGTGTTGGAGTAATGTTGTAGCCTTCATGGTCCAGGAAATATGTGAGAGGCAAGGATTTTTTGGGGGGTGATACCTTTTATTGAACCAACTGGGAGATGTTTGAAACAAGCTTTCAAGCGCACGTCTGGATCTGGGCCTAGCAATTCAGTATACAAGAATCATCCTTCAGATTTGTCTCATTCCTGTAGCGCTTCAGAACTCCACATCTTAAAGCAGGTCTTCCATTCTGGGACATACGTCTGCAAGGGCAGAGCACTGCAGCCCTTTCCAGTGGTTATGGCAATGGCTACAGAAAGATGAGCCATGCCCTAGGCATCACTAAGCCTTGAGGGAGCACTCCTCCACTGCTTGGCCTTTTGTGAAAATATCCCTAACAGCATCCTGCTGCTTTTGGTAGCGGTGGACCCACCTGTCCCACCCAAAACTTATCTTTCTAGTAGCACTTGGCAGTTTGCAGTGCTTCTTTCTGAGGTGGCCAACATCTAGAGCCTGTGTTGAAGTCATTTTGCCTGTTTAGCATCTCTGACATCTGAGGTCTGCCTTCTACGCTCTTTTCAAGCACTAGATTCAAAAACCGCTAGAGGGGACTAGGTTAGGTAAGGGCTACAGCCTCCAGATTACAACTGACTGAGCCTCTGACTGCGGGAAGCTGTAAGAGGAGCGGTGCAGAGGGCAGATGAGTCTGGGCAGGCCCTGCATAAACGCTCTTCCCCCTTGCCATCTGCTCTGTGTCACTGTGAGAGACAGGATACTGGACCTGTGGTCTCATGCAATATGGTGTTTCTTACGTTCTTAAGCCGTGAAGGCACCTATCCACCTTACACGGTTGTTGGATGGTGGAAACGGAGATCACTAAAGATCTGTACCTACTCAAGCGGTAGCATCGTTCTACACAACTGATGTGTTTCCAGGTGCTGAAAACTTGTACAGCGTCTCTTCTAAGTCCAGTGGACCTGCCGCTCGAGATTTTGGAAAGGTTTCAAGTTCTTGAAAGAAGCTGCAGAGACATTTGATCAGAAGAGGAAGCTAAAATGCACGGCTCAGGTTTGTGTTGGTGACAAGGGGTGGTCCTTGCCGGGAGAGAACCGAGAGAGGTCGTTAGCCCTGCTCGTCTGAGGTCTGGCTGCAGCCCGAGAGCGCTCCGCTGCAGTTGGAAGTGCCGGGCAGGACGGTTCCAGTGTTCTGCGTCCAACTGTTTGTTTCTGGAGTGGGAGATGTAGGCAGTGACTTTCATTCGGTCTGTGGTCCCTGAGCGTTGCCTCAACCGGTGATCATAGAGTGAGAGAGCTCGAGAACTTGGGGTCCTCAAAAGATAAAAGGGCGCAAAGGGTCTTCTGAGCGGTTTGCAAGGACATGTCGAGGTTGCTGTCAACATCATCCTTTTCCGTAACAGGATCTAAACATGTCGCATGTAAGTTTTTGGCAATTAAGAGCTCCTAGCGCAGGATTCAAATCTGGTCAGCTCTTGAACATCCTCGGATGTTAATCTTCATGACCAGTGGAGCCTTGTGTTTTCCTTTCCTAACTGGGATGAGAAGGGAGGGATCCCGCTGGATCACACACAAACCTCTTCTTAAGGGTAGGATCTGTCTTTGGGAAATCTCCCACCTGCCAAACCTGAAACTGGGCTCCTGGTAGGAGCTACGTACTCGACGATGTTTGGGGGGGCGGGATAAGAGGAAGGAGACGATCACTGGTACAAGCCATAATTTCCGCACTGTGACTTGAATCCTTCCTTAGGCACCAGGTGATTCTGGGCTCCAGGGTCTTGCACCTGAGACATTAAAGACAAGTCAGGAAAGCACCTTCGAGACAAACTGGTTCAGAGTTATGTTTTCACAGCCTAGCGAAAGCTCGTGCCTCTCTGAAGCCCTGTGCCCTGCCTTCTCCCTGACTGGAGCTAACACAGCTAACCACTCTGTCTACCTGAGAGATTGTCTGTCTGCAGGGGCAGACCCAGGGCGGGTGCAGCTTCACCCCCTTCTGCTGTATAGCAAAGTGAGTCCTCCGCTCCCCACTCCCAAAAACAAGGCTGGGCAGGGACCTGTTGGCTGAGCCCAGCACCCTGTGCAGTTGCTTCCCAGGGCATCGGGAAAGCTGGGGTGTGGGGACCAAGCAGGAAACAGGGACCCGCACACTGTTGCCGCTGCCATCTCTGGCCAGGCCTGGCACCCTGCACAGCCGCCCCTGCAGCTAAAGTCCCCGGGCTGGCAGGAATGGGCAGGGAGCTGGAGCCTCTGGAAGCAGGTGCAGAAAGGGGGGGAACCAGTCTGCTTCTGCTATCCCTGCCTGTTGTGGGCATGCGGGGAGCACCAGGGCCCCTCCTGTCCTCTCCCAGCCTGGGGCTGTGGGGAGGGGCTGCACAGGGTATCAGGTTTGGCTGGGGACAGCGGTGGTGGTAGGAAGTCCCCACTTGCTGTGCCTGCTCCCTGCCTGTCCCCCAACCCCAGGTGCCCTGCACAGAGCTGGGGGCTCCAGCCATACATCACCCCCATGGTGGAGCTGGTCCCACTGCTGCCACCCCCTCTCCTTACAGTCTTGGATCTACCAGGCCCCCCGAGTACTAATAAAGAGAATATTTATTTCCCTCTGCATTATGGCACCACGAACATTGTCAAAAGGAACTTATCAGGCCATTCAACCCACAAAAAGTTTCCAAATCTTGTCAGCTCATAACACTTCCCAGTGCTGACTTGCATCTCTTTCATCCAGGAGTGACAGGAAGGAGCACCAACTAGTTCTGACCCCAGATTCATCTTGGGATCTGAAAGTCTTTTTTCCCACTAGGATTAACATGAAGAACAATTTGTGGTCTCTTCATGCCAGAAACAAAACCATATGGATTTAGCCTGAGTGGAACAGGCCAGTCTGCAGCCTTTGCCCTGTGTTATAAAGAGGGGGTGACAGTCAGAGACAGGGGATTTAGCATTGCAGAAGGACCATGCTACTTGAATAATTCCTAACTCTTGTCACAATATATGTGGAGTGAAAATCCATTGAGCTTTGAAAGACCAGAGGGAGTTTGAACCTGCTGTTTCATTGTAAGGACCCAAGAATAGATGAAGAGCAGTTCCCCATGTGACCTCTCATGGAGTTTCCCCGTCTCTTGGCGCACAACCCGACAATGCTGAGTTTTCCAGTGGAGTCCTAGCTTCTCTGACAAAACTAAGTGCATCCCAAGAGTGAGGGTCCACTCTGACAATGCTTGAAGGAAGATCGACCAGCTATGCAGGAGAAATGGGATGGGAGGGTTAGGAGGAGGGGGAAAGCTATTTAGATACCAAAAAAAAAAAAGGTGTATTTGAAAAGAGAAAAATATTTCTGAGAACTGGCAAGAAACAGTCAAGGAGACTTTGTTAGAAGGGCTGGGGGTACAGCGAGTTGTTCTCAGTAAGTATATACCGTGTGTCCTAGCTGTCACCACCACAGCTTCCCCCAGCATCTATCTGAGGCCTTCTGCCTCTTATCCTACTCTGATAAAGGCACATGAAGGGGGCCAACAATTTGCTTGGTGAAACTCATTTATGTTGGTAAAATGAGTTGCTAGAACTGTAGCACAGGGGGCTGTGACCTGGAATAAGATGGTCTGCATTCGAGTGGTTGCAGTCTTGACTGTAGCTACACTTGAAAACCCACACTGGTGCCCCCTTGTACATCTGGCCTGTTGCTTGGGACTAGCATGTATTTATTCATTGATTATAATTATAAGCTGCCTTCCCAAAAAAGGCTTAGAGCAGCTATGTCCTTTCCCTTAAGCATGGGGTGGTTCCTGAGGCTGGACACAGCCAACTTAGATGAGTAGGGGCTAGAAGCTTTTAGCGTTAAGCTGCAATTTGACAACTCGCATGAAATAAGGTGGGTCTCAGTCCAGTCCCCACTCTCCGTATTAGCAGTGCGCTCACACTAGGAATAGCCCCCATCATTGGCGGTGATAGAGAGAGCAAGGACTAACTGGGCAGACGAATCTAGACAGGCCACAAACACGTGTTGCTATAGTAAGGCAAGAGGAGATGAAGGCATGAATGGTTGACACTGGTCGTGGTGGATTCAAGCAGAGAAGCAATGTGGCAGAAGGGCTGAAGCAGGTAGGTTTGCAGAAATAAGAGGTGGAAAGAGGGCTGAAGGGCACTTCAGGGGAAAGGCTGGTCCTGAGGATATGAACAGTGGAAGGAAAAGTGGGCTGAGGTTGAGGAAGAAGAGAGAAACAAAGGAATTGGCACCTCAAGGTGCTCTTATTGCCCGGAAGAAGCACGCCTGTGATCTGTTCAGCTGATCGCCGCAGAATTGGGAAGCAAACCAATTCTGGTGCATGCCTGTGTCAGTGTTGCATAACCTCAGTGTTTTTTACTCTTGAAGGGGGTCACACGTTCTCTTAGTTGCTCCGTAGCTGGGACATGCCCCCTCCTATCTCAGGGGATCCGACTTTTGGAGGTAGCTTATTCTGGCTGTGATGTGTCCTTCTCTCTCTTCAGCTGCCTCGTACACAGACAGCTCCGACGATGAGACCTCCCCCCGGGACAAGCAGCAGAAGAACTCTAAAGGCAGCAGCGATTTCTGTGTGAAAAACATAAAGCAGGCAGAATTTGGGCGCCGAGAGATTGAAATTGCTGAGCAAGGTAAAAAGCAAGGCTCCACGAGCTCTGTTCTGGGGGCTGGACGTTGCACGGGTACATCCTGCTGAGGTGGTGTCTGCAGAGCTAGGAGCTAGGGATGACTGAGACTGAGCGTTCAGGCTTCTGCTGTACGTTACATAGATTAGGCAATTCACTGGTGAATCAGAGACCGGCCACACATGCAAAGTAATTATCACACCATAAAAAGAACTTATTCATGTATAAAAAGGCAATCAGCTACAAAGTTTGTGCTAAAAAATGTGTAGCAACTCTGTAACTGGTTTCTATCTAGCTTTCATTTGAATTTATAGCAGGGCCCTTAGTGAAAGCTGGTCTTCAGCAGAAAAATCCTTTTTTCTTTTCTTTTTTGGCTTTTTTGGGGGGGGGGGGTTTGACTACAGGAGGTTTGTTGTAAGAAGTGCCTGCTGAGGAAGACTTGGGAGCTTTTGGTCAGAAAACCAAATATTTCAACCAAAAGCTGAAATCATTTGACTTGCTTCTCCTGCCTTGGTGCCTCGTGGGGTAGCAGTTTCCCCATGTTCCCATTCTCTGTCTTCCTGGCTAGACTGTTTCCCGTGAGATGTCACGACCAGACTTTTGTTGTGCAGCTGCCTCCTTCTCCCCATGAGTGGAGGCTGTGGTGTATATATAATCCAGCAGAGACCCTGGAGAATGGGGGCACGAAGCACCCAAAGACCTTTCTTATTAGGCATCACGTCAGTATTTGAGTCCAAAATATTTCCCTTTGGTTTTTGTTGCTGTAGTCTTGGTGATTTTTTGCTGAAAAAATTTCTGTGGAAAATTTCAACAGCCTTTCCCTGGGTGGGGGAATGGATTTTATGACCATCTTGATCACTGGTTTTTAACATTTCTACACCCAACACACCCCTAAGAAAAAGCCAGCTCTTAATTTTCACTCATTTTTTGACTACACAAATGTAACAGAGCAAATTCTTCTGTTGCAGACCCCCAGAAAGCCTCCAGCAAA
>NW_017729008.1:43287971-43301868 GCF_001723915.1 Gavialis gangeticus | reverse complement strand
ACACCCCTAAGAAAAAGCCAGCTCTTAATTTTCACTCATTTTTTGACTACACAAATGTAACAGAGCAAATTCTTCTGTTGCAGACCCCCAGAAAGCCTCCAGCAAATCAGAATGTTTTTAACACTGTAAATTCCTGTTTGAAATCTCTGGATTTATCTTGTGAATCGTGTTTACATACTTAGCAGTGCTACCACTGCATGGCACCCCCTTGAATGGATCTCAAAGCACCCCAGGGTGTTCTGACACCTTGGGTGAGAATCACTGATCTAGATGTACAGAGGATCTTTAAGCTTAAAGAGGTAAAGGGCAGGGATGACCCCAAATTACTTTATTACTGCAGAACAGCACAATAGACTAATGGGGTGTGGGGGGCAGTGGGCTGTAGCAGCCAGCACCAAACAGGAAAATACTTCATATGTCTTGATACCAATGCTTGCTGTTGTTTTATATTACTTAAAATGTTCCCCAGCCTCTCCCTGGAAAGACCAGGGTGTCAGTGATGACTTCAGGCACTGTTCTGGTTGGGATGTCCTCCCAGAACAAGAAGAAATGCCATATGACCCAAGTGCCCACTCATTGAGTGACTACTGGATTTTCAGAGGCTCGTGGTTATGAATATTTTTTCAGACAACTTACAAACACCAGACAATGCTGTAAAACATCATGATTAGTTCAGACAACTTGTGAAAAGAAGGGGGCTCCTTCTAGGGGCTACATTATTATCATGATCAGAGGGCTTATAAATACCGTGGGCTTATCCTTAACTCCTGAAAACAAGTTTGAAAAAACCTCAGCTTCTATTAAAAATAATTTTCACAGCCCCTTCCTTGTTGCAGAGAAAAGCCTGAAAACACAAGCACACCAAACCCAAAACATTCAAGAAGGAAGAGCCTGAATGTATATTTAAGAATTTTTTTTTTCATTGAGTGCTATGATTTTTGAGGCCGGCTTTTAAACATCTGCGGTGGCAATGCCATGCGCACTTGTTATAACGTCTCTTCAGTATTGAGAGGAGGAAGGGAGTGGTGTTGAATGTCATTCCTTGGGCTAACTGTTTGGCTTTTCCATCTCTTCCAGAAATGCCTGCACTTATGGCTTTGCGGAAGCGAGCTCAGGGAGAGAAGCCATTGGCTGGGGCCAAGATCGTGGGCTGCACGCACATTACAGCCCAGACTGCTGTAAGGCTTTATGAACTTCTCTCTTTCCTCTCTTTCAGCTGACATTTCAGCATGTCATTGGGACTGACTCAGTGGCCTGAGGGGCTCCTTCCAGTCTTCTGTTCCTGAATTGTAGACTGACTCCGTTGGTGTACAAAGCATGTGCTCTGGGGATGACAGTGCCTCACTGTGAGGCTCATTCTACCCATTGCCATGCTTCAAGGAAAGGAAACTCTTTATGATCTTCATGCTTGGCTCTCATTTTGCAAGCAAGGCTAAGTCGGGATTTTTTTTTCAGGGAGTTTTTGTTTTGCATTTAATTTGAATACTCTGCTTGCTTTTGTAAGTTATTTTTCCTCCTTGTAAGCTGCTGCCTTGAGTCTTGTTTAAGAAGGGCACCCTAGAAATCTAATCGATAGATGGATCAAGATTAGGTGAGTTGGAGGACTGTGAAAGAATTAGCTGCCTGTCACCCGTGGTCACCTGTTCTAGCCTGCAAAATTACTTACTACTGACTGCTCAGTTACTAGTATGAGATGTGTAGGTGGGGGTCACTACTGGAACCAAGGCAGTGGTTTTCCACAGCAGGATAAACTCCAGCCTAAAGCACAGAAATGGCAGAGAAGTGGGGCTGGAAGGGATCTCCAGAACTCATCTAGTCCCACCCCCTGCCTGAGGCAGGACCCCCTAGCTGCAGTCCTTGTTAACCGTCTCAGAAGGGAGGTAAAAGAATAGATAGGCCATGAAGAGTGAACCTCATTCTCTACCCAGACAGGGCAAGGCTGGGTCCTGCTGGTAAAATGCTGAAGAGGGATTTTGCCCTTTGGTCATCTGTTCTCAGAAGCAGATAGGATTTGTCTCCAGAGATGTGGATCCAGCCTTTCTCACCAAAACCCCATTTTTAAAACAAAAATAGAATTCCCCCCTTATATAATGGTCTATTCATAACTCTTCATCTCTATATCTGTCTTTCTAACCACCTGAAGACATGAGCAATGCATGTCTGTCCCTGAGCAACAGCTGTGAGTAATGATGACTTGAAAAAGCCAACTTCAAAGGCACAGTGAGAGGGCCTTATTTTAATGCATAGAGCAGAGGACTGGGATTCAGGACTCCTGGGTTCTGTTCCAGATTGGGAAGAATGCCGTCTAGTGACTAGAACCAGGGGGTTGGGATTTATCCAGTGAAATCATTATGAAATTCATTCATAATCTTACTGAAATGGAGGTCTGTTTGTGTTTCATGTAGCACTGACAACACTACTGGTGCTTAAAGAAATGGCATTGATGCCATTGAAATGCTCATAATAGCTTCATAGTAGTTAGGGGTCAGAAGGGACCTAAATAGATCATCTAGTCTGACCCCCCGCCACTGGCCGGAGCACACGCTGGGATCACACGACCCCAGACAGGTGTTTATCCAACCTCTTTAAATAATAAACAGAAAAGCAGTATGCTCTGTTAAAACTGCAGAGGTTGGTACTTTGCTTCCTGTAGAAGTCAATTTGCAGACACCCCCTCTAAGTTCAGTGAAGTTCATATGACAGGAATATATCACAGCCTTCTTCTGTTCTCTTTGCAGGTACTGATGGAGACTCTTGGTGCCTTGGGTGCTCAGTGCCGGTGGGCTGCTTGCAACATCTATTCAACTCTCAACGAAGTGGCTGCTGCCCTGGCTGAGAGTGGTAAGAGGCTGCCCCTTTTTCTTATGGTGCTTTTAGAGAGATTCCCTTTTTCCCTTTACAAGTTGCTGTAAGAGAAGATGGCCAGGCTATCTTTCCCTGTTTTAAAATAGTTGTGCCCTCAGTTTAAAATAAACATGTGAGAGCTTGAAATATCTATGGTGCTTTTCTTTCATCTTGGGTATTCACATGCACATGCCTTTACTGGTAAGTTGTGTGGCTGAAGTGTGCGTATTGATTGTTCGGTGGCTCAGAAATCTGGGTTGTACCCTGTTGCTATTGCACTGTGGGCAGGTGTTGGCCATCTGGATTATTTTAAGAAATTACATGATGTTGGGGAGGGGGGTCACAATTTTGTGGAGTTGAGGATGAGAGTAAATCACAGGAATGCTAGATGTTAAAAGGGTATTGGCCTACAACTTTTGCCAAACATTTGTTCAGAAAGGATCCCTGGCTTTTTGTACCTGTGGCTGAGATGTCTAAAGGCATAGTGATGTCAGCCCTGAGGTTGTCAAACTGGATCATGGGTTGCATAAAATAGCCATGTGACTGCTAGGTTGGACTTGCCATCAGTGATAAGGGACACACTCTACCAGTGTCCGAGCAGTGTCTACAGCATCTCTGTACCACGTCGCCATAAATGAAACCTTCAGGACAGCTGCTTAGAGCTCCATTCACACAGAATACGCTAGAGCAGATTGTGTGCTTGGACAGAGCAGTCTTACAGTCACCATTTACCTGGAGGGACTCTGAGGCCTGCTCCCAAGTATGTGAGCCCTGCTTTAAAATCAGCCATGAATGAGGATTGGAATGTACTGACTTATTCAAAAGGGAGAATTAAGTTCCTGACCAGTGACTGGAGATCTTTGAAGTACATTATCCACAAACATATTCCTATTCTGCCCCTTTTCACTTCTGTCTCAGATCCAACACAAAATAGGAAACTTGGGAGCAATTAGTGGGCACTGCCCTTTATTTCCTCCATGCAGGATCACAAGGATGGGCAGGGCAGAATGCACTCTGGATACTGCTTAGACAAATAAAAGTACGGTCAGAGCTCAAGGCATTAGACACCTACAAATAAGAGAGAAAGACTGTATGTGGACAATACACCATGAACTTCAGTCACTGGAATATGTAACTCCAGTTTACTCTAAAGCAGTGGTTTGCAACCTGTGGTCCGTGGACCCCCGGGAGTCCACAGACTGTCTAAGGGGTCCATGAAAGATGAATATGATCAATCAAAAGTATGTGAACACCCACACTTACCATTCAGAGGTATTGGCACCTCCATTTGAAATTTCCAAAGGGGTCCGCAAATGAAAACAAGTTGAAAACCACTGCTCTAAAGTGTAAATGTGCCCAACACAGATGGTATCAACCCCCATAGAGCTAGGTGAATTTTTTCAGCAAAATCTTACGTCCACCAAAGTGTCGTGTCTTTTCTCTTTTTTTGGTGCTCCCAAACGTGTGAATGTGTATTATACTCTCCAACTAGCTCTTGTTGGAGAGAAATTTTTAAGACTTGATTCACAAACCTGGAAAAGATGATGGCAGTCATCCCTATCTGGAAGTTGCTTGTCATTGGCATTCACCAGGGATATGGGAAAGCTTAGCTCAAATGCCTGCCCTACATCAGGCAGAGGGTTGATTCAGAGTTGTGCAGTGGGAGTTTTGAGGGAATGTACGAACTGCCACACTGTGGGGTACCCTGCGATGAGTATGTCTTATTCCCATCTGTTGGAGCTATTCCCCTCTATGTCCTGTACTTAATTATTCATTCCAAACAAGTGCAAATGGTGCTGTAACCCAATGATTAGGCTACTCCCCTGCAAGGTGGGAGGTCCCCATCCTTCTTCCAGTGAAACTGTGATTTATTTTTATGAAGTAAAACAGTGCCAGTCGGCAAAATTGATAGACCCTACCCCAAAACGCCTGCAGCCGGGTGGATGCAGCACTTTCCAGGCATCTAGCAGAGAAGGTTTCTTCCACATCTTGAACGAGCATTCCAGTTACCGAGGGAGTGACTTGAGCCTTTTGTTTCCTTCGAATATTTGACAAACACTGAAAAAAATTAGTTTTGGGCCAGGTGTCACATTCAGTGTTGAACAAAACTATATTTTTTAAGCTTTCATTTTTTAGGAGGAAAACAGCAGCACGTTTCTTTCTCTGCTCTATCTGCACTGAATTTTTCCCCCCACCCCCCAAATTTCTGGTTTGGTAGCCAGCCTGAAAAATCAATTTGCACTGTTCTTCTCCCCAGTTCTGCATTTCGTATAAGAATGATATGTGGGATAATTTTGAAGTACAGATACATTTTGCATATGCTGTAAAGATTACTGTCCTTAGAAATGGATCAGAGGCCTTTTTGGGGTGATGGGTAGTAATTCTCTACAACCTTGCATATCTGCTCTGGGGCTGACTCAAGATGGAGTATTTGAAGATTTGCCAGAACAGCAATAAAGAGGTCTCCTGGGAGGGTTTGAAATCACAGCTTCACAGCTTTCTGAAAGGCCACATATTTGCTCTTTTGAACTAGGTTCTACTGAGACTAATTCCTGCATTGCCTGTGTTGAGTCTGTCATACACACACCTCCGTAATTCGAAAAGGGCCTCTCCTAGAGCAGTGCGTATGGTCTGGCTCTCAATACAGGTGCTCTGATGGTGATAGGAAGCACCTCATAAACCTTGGCCATTCCCACCCTTTGCAGTCTAGGGAGCACTTGTCCTCAGCTGACATCTGCATCACTGAACTTTCTCCCTCTCGTTATCAGGATTCCCTGTCTTTGCCTGGAAGGGAGAATCTGAAGATGACTTCTGGTGGTGTATCGATCGCTGTGTCAACGTGGAGGGATGGCAGCCTAATATGGTGGGTTGTTTGGCTGCATCTGAACATTTGGCCCATGTAGCAGTCAGAAAGGCTGGTGATATCTTGACTATAGTCGAGAGAGAGAGACGGTGAGCCAGGGATCCACAGAAGGCTTTGGAGTTATTGCTAGTTCACCCTTGAATTTGCAAGTCTGTTTCTTCAGCAGCAGTTAATGCTCAGCCCTTGCTTAGCACATATTTTCAAAGAGCTTTGCAATTAACTGACCCTCCTGCCATCGGAAATTAGCTCCCCTCTATCTTACACTTGGTCAGTTCTCTGCACAAGAAACTGGACTGTCAAAGCAATATAGTTAGGTTGGTACCAAGCCCCTGTGTACATATTCTTATGTAATTTTAAGGCTGACTTGCTTCCATTCAAATTAAACCTGGTAAGATGCCTTAAAAGCAAACAGCAGCTCAAAGCAAAAATGGAAGGGTGTGCAAAGCAGAGAAGGAAGGGGGTTGTAGCAGTTTAACTGTGTGAGTTCATGTTCACACTGGCTGCTGTTCCCAGTACAACTTTTCCATTTAGAGCATTTTAGCTTTTGAGGCCAAAGCTGTAAACCAGACAATCTTGATACTAAATCCTGCACCCACTGTGTTACTCCTGAAGTACTGGAGCTCCTTGCATTGGTGGTTTGTGAGGTCCCAGCTGAAAGAGAAAATGCAATATTCTGATCCTGGTATTTGGCAAGTATTTCAGCTCTCAAGTATCTTGGTGTTTCAGCTCTCAAATGTTTTACTTCCATAACACTTTAAACAGGTCCTGTTTTCTGCGATTCAGAATCTAAATTTAGGCAAAGAAGAAGAGAAGCCAGGGGATATTGCCATGCATTTACATCATTTAAGTTTCCTCATATTAAATCATTTGGGATGTTAATTTTTTGTTTTTTCAAATAGCATGTTTGACTTTTGTTTTCTCTGTCACCTTTAAAAGGATTTGTGAATGATCAAAAAATCTGGCCCCAAGCCGTATTTCTGTATCTAGGAAACTCAGTCAGAGAAATAAGCGGTGCTTGCTGTGGAAATGCTGTCCCATTAGGAGCAGCAGCGGTCATCGTTGATGCTATTGGCAAAATGAAAATTCCTCATGAGTCCATCTAGCTTACTTTCCTGTGATTGTTCGATGAGGCTTCCTGGGTTTCTACATCTGTAATGGCCAATGTCTCTTCAGATGGGGCTTTGTGAAGAGGTATAGACGTTCAGAAAGCCAGCCAAGCCAACTGTACTTGATCTAGCACTTCTTAAGTTGTGATCCTCTGGGCTCCTGTTCCAGGTGATGAACAGAACAGAGCGTTTTAGTATCAAGCAACGGGAAAACGGGCGTTGTGAGTGGCAGGTGTGTTTTGGGATATTACAGTTACCTGCAGAGCAGAGAAGTTGCAGGATCGCTGCAGGCCTTACCAGACTTGCTCTCTCTCCTGGTCTGCCAGACTTGACTGAAGTCTAGCTTTCCTGCTGTCAGTGAAATCCTGACACTGCTGGAACCAGTGAGAGCTCATGTCGTTGATGCTGGTAGGACCGAGGATTTTGCTTGATGCATTGATGAAGATTTGGTCTGCATGCAGTTGGCTCCTAATACCGATCCCAGTCTTGCCAGTGATACCCTGTATAACCTTTGAAATCAGTAACGTGGAGAATAGCACCTTGTGGAGGTGCTTTTTAAGTTAAGCGTGTTATCCAAAGTAGTATATATACCCAGTACAGTATTAGCACAACATTTTGCTAGCATGGCATAGCATTTTATTGCCATAAGATGGGCAGTGGTCTCCTTGTAACTGATCTGGCAGTGGGTTGATCTTGCCTCAATAAAGCACACTTCATTTGTACTACTATAAATGCAGAGAAGGTGTATGAGCTTGAGTATCCCACCAAATGGTCCGTGGGTGGAAGTTGCTGATAGGAGGGAAAAGCTCTGAATGGAATTAAGGGGCTGGACCTGATGATCTTGCGAGGTCCCTTCCAGCCCTAATGTCTGTGACGTCTAAGATTCATAATCTTCCTGTGGGGCGAGGAGTGTTTTACCTCCATGTTGCAGAGGAGAAAACAGTGGCACATTAAGAGATGCCTTTCCTGAATCAACAGAGCAGAACCCAGGAGTCCTGGCTACCGGTTCTGGGCTCGGCCTCCTGGGGAACGTTTCCTGTAAGCCAGGATCCCCGTCGTCAACTGTGTTACAAGTTATTATAAAACTGGTTTCATACTTCGCGTGCAGATGGCTAGAGTGCCACCTGTGCTGCTGATTTCATTGTTTCCCTGGAAACAGGCAAATATGAAAGCGAGCACAGTGGAGAGAGGCTAAAAATAGCCAAAATTAGATACGAGTCAGAACGAAGAAGATGAAGTTCACAAAAAGCAGGATGGTCTGGGACCCAGAGCCCCCTAAGAGACCTTCCTGCAGTTGGCTGCCCCTCCTGTTCACATAGCAGATTGCCCAGCTGTGCCCTGAGTAACCATCCTATCTGCGCCACACCTGAGCTTGAAAGGGCAAACTGCTTTCTTCCCTTTAGGCCTCGCATGGAAATAAGGCTGCTCCTACGCCTGCTGCAGCCCCGGGTTTGCAGGGTGGCAGCAATGTGAAGGGTGCTGCCAGTCTGAAATATATATGCCAGGTTTGTGATGGAAAGTGGTCCCAGAGGCTGCAAAGATGCTCACCGGGCAGGGGTTGTGGAGAGGAGCGTTTCCTCTGGAAGGTACCAATGACGTTTCTCATTCCCTGTGAATTTGGCTACCGCTCTGTACGGATCAACTCAGGCTGCCCCCAGAGAGAAGCTGCTGTGTTGTTCTGATTATAAATCTACCTTTTTCCCCCTCCAGAAGAACCATATAAATTACACTTGATGTATAAGCAGGGTTGGCTTGCATTTGGGCCCCCGAAGTCTTGACTTTGCACCTGCAGGATTTTTCTGCCTGCAATAAAAATTCAAAGGCAGAATTCTTTTTTTCCAGTAGTTCGTATTTTAGTATTTTTAGTGCATATAACCCTTTGGGACCTGCCTTCAGTTATGTGATTCTCTAAGGGGAAGAGCAGTTCAAGATCTGCACCTGTAGTTATCAACGTATATGGAAGAGAAGAGAAAAAACCATGTTTTGTCTTTAAAATTTGAACTTGGAATATGTGGGTTCAACTTATAATCAGCACAAAATGTACTGGAAATCTCAATACCTGTGCGTGGGCTCCTCCAATCTAGCAAGTAGCTCCTGCGTTACTGGAAGCCTTTTTTTGAGACAAGGAGTTTGGAGTTTTCATATCATGAGGATAGCAGGCTTGGAGCAGTTGCATGCGACACTCTGGATGGGCAGTCCCCCTGAAACATGGCTGGGTGTGAGCTGTGTGAAAACCCAAATGTCTCTATGGTTGGTCCATCCAAGCCATACAGCCCAGTTTCTTATTGAGGCACCGGGCTGTTTCAGAGTAAGAAATGATGCACCCAGAGGCAGGCAAGTGGGAATGACAGCTCTGGGTTAACGAATGGCACTTGACTTTGTGCACGGGAAGCAAAGTGAGGTCAGTCCCTGGGATTAGACTCATAGAGAAGTTGGGCTGGAAGGGACCTCCAGAGATCATCTAGACCACTGGTCCTCAACCTTTTTTGTACCAGAACTCCTTTATAAACATCAACGGCCAGTCTCAACCCTGCAAATAGTTTAAGTAGAAAAAAGCCCCCTTGGCTCTGCCGGTGCCCTTCGCTCCCACTCCACAGCCTCCCATCCCCCAGCCCTGCTGGTGCCCCTCACTCCTGACCCCCTGCCTCCCAAAGTTTGGGGCAGGGGGTCAGTGTCCGGAGGGAGCAGGGGGAGGCATGAACCCCCCAGATGTGTGTGCCCACAGCAGGCACTCCCCATGGGTTGAGACAGGGTCATCCCTATCCAAACCGTCCTATACAAATCCATAATTTTACCTCTACATAAGAGTACCAGCAACCCTGACACAACACAGACATCATGCCCAAACCTGCCACAGGTAAAGCAGGGGAACCACAGCAGCCAACAACCTGCTTCTATGAAATGTTTTCAATATATGTTCTGCTGCCATGCCCTCTGCTACAGAGGATGGAAAAACCCCACAGTCCATACCAGTCTGACTGTGGGGTAAAATTCCTTCCTGACCCCAAATATGGTGATTCATAGATCCAGTGATGGAGAGTCCCCAACTTCCCTGGGCTTCTCTATTCTAACAGTGAGGACATTTTTCCGGATATCCAATCTAAACTTTGCTGTAACTTCAAGCCATTAGTCCATGTCCTCCTCTCTGCAGCAAGAAAAGGTGCTTTCCGTCTTCTTTATGGCAGCCCTCCAGATATTTGAGGACCGCTGTCATGTCCCCTCTTAAGTGCCTTTTCGACAAGCTGAACGTGCCCAGCTCCTTCAGCCTCTCCTCATATGATTCATTTTCCAAGCCCGTTACCATCTTTGTTGCCCGCCTCTGGGTCCTCTCTAGCTTCTTCACATCCTTTTTAAAATGTGGAGCCCAGAATTGCAGACACTGCTCCAGATGAGGCTTAACCAGTGCCGAGTAGAGAGGTGCTATCACCTCCCATGTCTTGCACCTAATGCTTCTGTTGATGCAACCCCAAATCGTATTCGCCTTTTGTGCAGCTGCATCACACTGCAGATTCACAGGGCGCATGTACGTGTGTGCTTTAATGCGCATTAGCTTATTTTAATGCACACTAAACATCACAGAAAACTGTCTGGTTTCACTAATGTGCATTAAAATAGGCTAATGCACCTTTTTCTAGCACATCACAATGGTGGTACTAAATTTAATGCGCATTAGCAAAAGCACATTAATGAACGTATAGATGCGCCCATAGTGAGTCTGTGGTCTACCAAGACTCCCAAGTCCTTTTCCATAGTGCTGCCATTCCAGCCAGGTGTCACCTATTTTATATTGGTGTTTTTGATTATTCCTCCTGAGATGTAGCACCTTGCATTCGTCCACATTGAACTTGTTAGCTGTAACCCAACTTTCCAGTCAGTTGAGTTCCTTCTGAATTGTGCTGTGTAGATGGGATAAAGGGGAATTAGATGGATAAGGGAGAAATAGCTGTGAAGTAGACATGGCCAGGGAGCAGGGAATTACTGTTCTAAAAATCATTTATCTGACAGCTCAATGAGAGAGTCAGGATTGTGGGTCACACCTCATGGCAGCACGGCACACAGCTGGGGTGTAGAGTGAAAATCCAAGAAGATGTTGCTCCAGAGGGAGGTGGATTAGATCTTTGCCGGTGTTTTAGATATAGGAAAAGTCACCGTTTGAAGGAATTGTGTGTCTTTATGGCACTTTGCAGAGTGGAAGGATGGGGGACGGGTGTGAGAAAGCAATCATGGATGCCCTTCAAAGCTGTCTGAGGCCAGGCATTAAAATCAGGAAGGGAGCAATAAAATACAGCTCAGCTAACTACCTTCTAGCAGTTTGTCACTGATCCCCGCATAACATGAAGAGTGACAGAAAGGCAGCCTAGGGCACATTTTCATCCAGGTTTTACATAAGGAAAAGTCCCACCCATGGTCACGCGTGTGAAAACCATTTTGCTGAAGTGGTGACTAGGGAAGACCCTTGTGAGAAACCTGCTGGTAGCAAGTGTAGGAGAGAGCTGCTGGTAAACACAGCCCTCTGGCAGGCGTGGCAGGCTTTGCGTTTTATGCATCTGAGCAGGTGCTCTGGTGCTGCAGGGTCTCCTTACTGTTGCACCCCCGGGGGAAAAGAGCCTTGCTCAACTCCCAGTTCTGCCCTCTTTCCACATCTGGAGATGGGGATGGTGTGTCCCATCCGGACTTCCAGACGGTCAATGGGTTTAGATACTCCACGTGAAATATGGGTATGTCAAGGTGGGAATCAGGGCAGAAGGGATCTTATGCTTAGGATTTTTGTTGTATTTGTTTCTCCACTACATCGCATTTTCGATTAAAAGAAGGAGTGAGGTCCACCAGGACAGCACCGGCCTTCTCCCCAGTCAGACAGCTCTCTTCAGTGTCTCGAGTGAGGAGTGACCTGCTCGTCTGAAACCAGTCTGCTCCTTAGGCAGCTGTGGATCAGTTATGGGGTAGACTTGAGCATAAACAAGACCTCCCAGTAGCTTGTGGGGAATGCACAGTGGGGAGATTGGTCTGTAGCTCTTTGGGCTTGTTAGACTTTAGGAACGCGACGCCCGTGGCCTTTCTCCAAATTCAAGGGAACTTGTTGCATTCGACACGGTTGGAGATGAACTCACAACGCCAAATGATCAATCGTCTCCCCAGAGCTGCAAAGAAATTCAGCATGTATGGCATGAGGCCCTGGTGGTTTGTTGGTCTTTGAAAGCTTAAGGGCTGCCTTCGTTTCCTCGGTACTGAATTATCCATGTTCTACTGAGTTCCCATCCCTAACGCTGCCGCCACACGACTTGTGGTTGGGACAAATCAGTACCTCAGTTTCCCAGCCTGTAAAACGAGGGTTGTATCTGCCTTGCACAGGAGCTGGAGCTGGGCTGTAAAAGACACGGAAGAGGAACCACAAAATCATTATTCGCATTTTTAAGGCAGCGCTTGCCATACATGGCACATCCCAGCACTAGTGGTAGGATCGTTGGTGGTCCTGGTCCTGCCAAGAGGCAGATGAACAAGGAGAGCTTACGGTTCAGAGGACTTCACCATTTCCAAATCCCTGTGTGGACAGCTCATGATAGAGGCTTTCTAATCTAGCAAAGGCTTGGCACCATAGTGGACGCAGGATGGACCTCATCAGGTTATTTCCTGATACTCCGTCATGTGGGCTTTTTGTACAAGCAGCAGGGAGTGTCTTTTGTGTTTGAATGAAGCTGCAATTACCAGTAGAGGGAGCTCGAGGCGTTGTGCTGGGAGAAGCTCATGGGCAGTGGCTGCTGAGTCCTTTCTCAGCAGAGATGATGAACTGGCAGCTGACGCTTTGAAGCCACCCGAGCAATGGAGGGGCTAGCAGGTAACCACTCCTGACCCGAAGAGTCGGCCTTTCCCTAGCATCTGGTAAGTGACTTGCAGAAGAAATCGTCTGCAGTCCCCTGTGGCCGTGTGCTTTGCCTGGGTTAATTAAGTGCCACCGTGTGCTAAACTGAACCAGGCACTTGGCATTTCACCTGCTGGTCACTGAAGCCTGATGTCCTTCCTCCTCAGCTCTGGCCCTGCTCAGGCTCCTAGTCTGATGGGCTAATCCAGCAGGCACTGTCCTGGGGATACCACAGCACCTGGGCCTCTCCAAGTGGATGGGGAGGAATTAGGGAGGTAACAGTGCAATTACAATTTGAGACTCCACCCCTGCCCCTTGACCATTATTATGCCCTGGCGGAAAAACAAGCAGGAAGGGCCTTGTGAAATCCTAGGTGGTATAAAATGGGAGTAAGATACTGGGCTGCCCGTGCTTTAGGCTGGCCCTGTAGTCCAGACACAACAACGCTGGCCTTGTCCTCTGTGAAGGATTGCACACTGGGCAGCTCCCTATCTTGAGGCTTGAGCCAAGAAGAGATTTCTGATGAACGCAGGCTGGAGCCCCTTATAGCTTGACTGTTGAAACCCAGGTATCCCGGTGATTTCTGTGCTGTATATAAGGTGGGATATTTAGCACATGAGAGGTTATGGTGCGTGCTCAGGGTCCTCGTGATGCTGCAGCACATTTGCAGGGCGTACTGGGTCTCTGTGACTACTTTGCAAGCTCACTATGTCAGGAAGAAGCACCCTCAGATGCATCCTGCTTCATATGGGCTTCCTGCTGCACCGGAGCCAGCATAGACTCATTTGTGTGATGCTGCAGGGGGGCTAATTAGTGCTGCTGAGTGACGGTGCTAATTGGCCTGCCCAGTGCTGCACAAATGAAGCCTTGTTAGATACCAATTCAGACAATACCCTGCATAAAGCAGCATGGTGCATGGAAGGGCATCAGTGCCTGGCACAGGAAGTCTGTGGTGTAGAAATGCCTTGACATAGGACAGGCTGGTGTGTCGGGCTCTCGTCCAGAGTCCACCCATGTCTTTTTGGACGGGCTACACACTGAAGCAATGTGGGAGGTGCAAGTGGAAGTAGCTTTTGTTGGGGCCAGATTATTTGGCCTGGGGTGACAAAGGAGGGGCACAAATACAGGAATCCCCTGTTTGGGGAAACTCCAGTAGCTCCCAGTAATCTTTTAGGGAGATAACAATCTCCATTAGCTCCCAGTAGGCTTTTTCTAATTGTCTGT
>NW_017729008.1:43277398-43282971 GCF_001723915.1 Gavialis gangeticus | reverse complement strand
ATGTGGGAGGTGCAAGTGGAAGTAGCTTTTGTTGGGGCCAGATTATTTGGCCTGGGGTGACAAAGGAGGGGCACAAATACAGGAATCCCCTGTTTGGGGAAACTCCAGTAGCTCCCAGTAATCTTTTAGGGAGATAACAATCTCCATTAGCTCCCAGTAGGCTTTTTCTAATTGTCTGTGGGTCTGTATTCAGCAGACAGCAATGATCACATACAGTACATAACATTTTTAACTTAAAATCCTCGACCCTCTTACAGATGCTGTTGTGTGCCACAGAAATGCTTGAATCAAACTGATGGGTGTAAGCGTATCCGGCTCTACATGCTGGTTTATAAGAGCATGTGTTACGGCTGTATGAGGGATTACCAGGCTGTGCTACCTTAGGCACGGTGATTATACCACTCGCCGTATGTTGGTCACTAATGAGGCTCTTTTCCGTCTCTGATTTCTGTCACTTTGTGATTCAGTTATAGTTATCTGCTTGACTCCTTTTACAAAACACTGAATTTTCAGTGGGCACGTTCCTTGGGTATTATGTAGCACCATTTAGTGGCTGTAATCGAGCAGTAAGCGTGCTCTCTGGCAGAAGCTACAACCATCGAGGCACTGACTGTCTGGACTCGGGCTGACCTCTGGTCTCAGTGGTCTAAAGGGGGGGATGTTGGACGCACTGAAGGTCTTGGTGTGACATCCGCATAGACCTCTTGCGCATGCACCATGATCCAGGGGATTGGCAGTTGCCAAAAGATGAAGTTTGTCTCTGTTCCTCCCCACCTTTTCCCTTGCATCCCACTATGAGTTAAGTCTTCTACTTTGAGGTTTAATATTCTTTGGAAAAGTGTGTCCTTGAGAGGCGTTGGATGGGTCAGGTGATTGGTACCTTTTAAGTCCTAAATTGAAGTTCAACCTAGGTGAGTTGTGACTGAAGGGGACCGTGTAAAGGATATGGATTGGACTTTGTGAAACACAGTGCCTTTTCCAGAACAAAACTACTATTGCAGTCAAGGTCACCTGGCCTCCCCATTCACAGTTGGAGGGCAGAGGCCGGATCTGGGTTCGGCTGTGATGCATGAACACTTCTCTGTCACTTCTAGCAGTGGTTCTTTTGGCTGGAAGGGTAGCCAGAGAGAGGAGCTTGCACTAGGGCTGTTCAGGCAGTCCCTCTTTGGGGTTTAAATGCTTAGAGTTTTGGCAGCATCTGCCTAGGAGAACTACACACAACACCAAAACGTTGTTCCTACCCTGAATAATCGGAAAAAAAAGTCGTTTTGTGGGTTATGCCTGTGTTGTTGCAGTGACTGTAGCCTGCACAGTGCAAAATCTTGAGCAAGCTTCATAAATTGGAATTTGGTGCATAATTTACTTAGGGAGGTTGGCAGCTATGCTGGCTCTTCAGGGCACTGACCTGTGTGACTTTCTTATTGCAGATCTTGGATGATGGAGGGGACCTCACCCACTGGATTTATAAGAAATACCCCAACATGTTTAAGAAAATCAAGGGGATAGTAGAGGAGAGTGTGACTGGCGTCCACAGGTAACAGAGCTGCACCCCCTGTGCGTCCTTGGACAAAGCCAGTCCAAGTGGGTGTGTTGCACTAACTCAGTGTGATGCTCACAAGAAACTACAGCCTGTGAAATGCTGTCTCTCAAGCAGCTGCTTGGACTTTGAGCTTCCTCATTGCAGTTGTAGGGTGGCTTTTGGACAAGGACCAGACCTTCAAAATTCACATTTAACCTCCCCAGAGTGAAAAATACACTAAAATCCAGTGACCCAAACCTGGAACTGGGAGTAAGAACTCCTGAATTCTTAATTTTTACCCTGCTACTGACCTTAGTGGGACTTTTTAGAAGTGCATCTAACCCATTGCTTTTCCACCTGTAAAATGGATGCAGTTCCTGATGGCCTCATCATGGGGTGCAAAGAAGAAAGGTCAAGAGTGGGAAGAGGGTGGGGAGTTAAATTGCCAGGAGAAGGTGTGGTTGGCTTTGGGGAAAGTGAGACGTTTGCAGTCAACCCCAAACTAAAATAGTGCAGGAAGAAGTGAGATTTTTAAGAGGAAATGATTCTGTCTTCTGGAGAGAGGGGGAAGAGGTCCAGGGAGATAATGACACCTATAACCCAGCTGCAGCAGGGGAGGAGAGGGGGAAAGTATTGGTGAGCAAGGCCCGAGTTAGCGTGTGGTTTGACTTCAACAGAAAGCTCCCTGATTGTGCTTCAGTGGGGAACTGCACACTAGCGACAGGGACAGAGCCAGGGATGAGCTGCAAGCTATCAGTTGGGAAAGAGGGCAGTAGCCTCAGTGCTGCTTGCAGTGAGACTCATAGGGCTGCAGCTCTCTTAACAGGCCGAAGGTAGAAACAGAAATTGAGCAAACCATGAGAAAGAGAATTGAAATAGGTGAGAAGGAAGTGGTGCCTGAAACCTGAATAAGGGCATCTACAGAGACAAGGACAAGCAAAAGGCTGAGTTTTGCAATATTTTAGTACTGGTAGCCAGAGGTACAAGGTTAAGGTGGTCTCTGGCCTTCTGGTTTAAAGTAAAGGTGAAGGTCTAAATTCAGGGTGTTGGTGGGGGACACAGAGCCCTGACCTCAAGAGAACAGTTTCAGCCTTGGGTCTTGGCATGTGGGGAAGTCTCTAAGATCGGAGAGCAAGCTGGAGGAAATGCCCAGTGGAGCAGGGTGTGCCTTGTGACGGTGCCCAGGAGTAAGGTGAAAGGGTGAGACATCCCAGCAGACACAGCAGAAGTAACAACCCTTCTGGGGAAGACACAGTCACCCTCAACGTGATCAGACTGTGTTTTGCTGGGTGCCAGCCAAGTCTCCAGCACACAGCAATAGGTTGCTCTTAGGTTCCCTGTCTGCTTACGTATTCGAATTTAGATTTGGGATCTTCATGTTTTCACGCTCCTAACAGTAGCAATCTCAGCTGAGTGCTGCCTGGAGAGATGCGTTTCAACACCTTGCCATTAACAAAAGTTCAGTTTAGCCCATGCTGCATTGTGCCTGTAGCTGCCTTGCACTGCGCTGCCTGTGCAGACCATCCCATTTTAAGGAGTAATTTGTTCTAGCTATTGATCTTGATTATTGCACTTCTCAATGTCTTCCTTCATGCACGAGAGAGCTGCAGGAGACATGCCCTGCTGCTCCACATAAGGTGTGATGTAGCCCTCTGGGTCCTAACCTAGCAATGGGAGACTGGTTTCTAGAGGGCGAAGGGAAAGAGTGTAAGTGTGGATGTCACTTCACACTTCGAAGCTGGGTAAGGTACTTTCCAGTACATTTCTAGAGCTTCCCTTTGCTACCGCTTGGCATCCAGCCATGGATATAACAACAGGCAGAGGCCTGAGACCACTGAGAAACGGAAGGAAGCTACGGTACTGATCGTTTCTGTGTCCCTGTCTTTACTCCTAACAGGTTGTACCAGTTGTCTAAAGCTGGAAAACTGTGTGTCCCAGCCATGAATGTCAACGACTCTGTCACCAAACAGAAGTTCGATAACCTGTACTGCTGCAGAGAATCCATCCTGGATGGGTATGTGTGGCTGCTCCAACCGAGCACTCTCGGACTTGAAGGCTCGCATGCGTTTGATTGGACACGGGCTGCAGACATTTTAAACCAGTGGTTCTCAACCTTTTTTAGGCTCGAGCGTGCCTTGGAAAATACCAGCTCTTAGCTTTATCTCTTGTTTTTTTTAATCATGGAAAAATAATAGAAAATGTCCTCTGTTGCTAAGACCTCAGAAAGGCCACAACAGGGGACGGTGTTGTGAATTCCTGTTTGAAATATCGTGTGAATCAAGTGCAGGTGTTTGCACACCTAACACTGCTAATATTGCATGGCACCCTTGAAAGCATCTCACAGCGCACGTGAGTGCTACCACAGCATCCTGGGCGAGAATCACTGTGTTAAATATCAGTTTCTTCTGGAGGAACCTTACTAGACCAGACCCTTTATCCATCTTGTCTGTCATCCCACGTCCTTTGTAGCTACAAACCTGGTGCTTCAGAGAAGCTGGAATTCCCCAACATGGCACTGAACCTGGACCTGGGTGCAAACAAGTTGTGTTTGTACCAGCTCTCGGGTATGGTGTTATACATCCAGCCACAGCAGTAGACTGGCTTCCTAGGCCTGATTGTTTTGCTTGTTCATTTTCTTTCCTTGGCCTGAGAGCAAGGTTTGGTTCTAATCCAGCCACAGACTCCTTGCGTGACCTTGGCAAGTTGCTTAATCTCGGTGCTCTCTGTCTGCCCTCTGCAAAAGGGGTGGTATTTCTGACTTTTGCAGCATGTTGACAATAGATTGTATCTGAGCACATAGCAAACTGTAGTGGTCAGGGCCACGAGCGTCACGATAAAGATACCCTTGCAAGGTTCTTTAATGCTTTTAAAGTAGGTTTATAGAGTTGAATTAGGAGCCGTGCATCTGTTCCTGTAGCGTGTCACTGCATGGAGGTGAGTTCACTCCTCGTGTGCACTCTCAGACCCCTTTGACTAGATGTGTCTGGAGCTGCGCTTGAACCTGCTATCTCCTCATGCTCCCTAATGAAAGCATACAGGGCGAAGCAGCCACGAATCCCCCTTGGTCCTCTTACAGCTCCTCTGCCAGTAAGAGAGCCCTGACTGGTTCCAGCTGGCCACAGCATTTATCTGAGCCAAACAGCTGGTTTATGAAGAAATTCTTCACTCTTTTTCTCCAATTCCTTCCTTCTGTTTCTTTTGAACATTTCAAACAAAGCAAAAGGAACAGAAGAGGCCATGGGATCTCCATCATCTGACATTTTAAAGACCCAGTTAGACAAAGCCGTGGCTGGGATGATGTAGTTGGGGCTGGTCCTGCTTGGAGCACTTCTCAGGGGAGCTTGTCTAATCCGTGGTCTGCTGTCTCTGCACCAAGCACCTCACCACTGTAATGGCACACAGGAGAAAAAAGGGTATGTGTTTCTGTCCATACTTAGACAGCTGGCTATGAGGAAGAGATCTTACCAAGCAAATCTGGCAAAACCTCAGCTATGTGTTTGCCCATCTAGGCTTCCTGATACACTGAGATGGCGTACTCGGTTCCAGCATGTGTAGTAGGTGACACAGGAGCTAGGACAGACATGATGACAGCCAAGGCATACCTGCCTTAGGACAGGCTCCTCTCAATCCAGTTCCTGTTACGTGGGTAGACTGCAGTCCTGGCCATGCTGGTAGACTTGCTGCACGTTATTAAGCTGTATACACAGTTCAGCTCTCCAGATCTCCTTTGAGGCCCCGGAAATTCAGGATCCATCCACTCACCCAGGGAACATCAACTGAGCATGCTGGTTTTAATCCTGGGTCATGTTCCTAGGGCACTGTTCTGGTGGATGCACCCTAACACCGTCCAGCCAAGAGTACTGAGACGACAGAGTGCCCTGGGGTGAAAAGTACTGAGGTTGAAACATTCCCAGTTCCCCTTCAATTGGATCGAGACCCAGCACTATCCAACATCACCCTCTAATATCACCCCTCCAGCCCCAGCCTTATCTGCGAACCCTGAGATCAACCTGTACAACCGGATCAAATACACTTTCCAGCTTAAACTTGTGTA
>NW_017729008.1:43257624-43272398 GCF_001723915.1 Gavialis gangeticus | reverse complement strand
CTTAAACTTGTGTAAACCATTCATGTATCCGTTATGGCTCCCCTGAGGCCTACACTGGTTGCTGCTTTAGCAGAGTCTTTATGCGAGCAGTACATGTAATCAGCTGAGTGCTTTTCATTGCAAAGAATAAGCAGTGGCCCAGGGCATCGTGCTGCGCTACAAGCTGGTGGATACTCTTCAACCGACTAGCCATCAAGGCCCCTTCTGGGCTCTGTTTGATCTGTTCGAAGCCAGAGGATGCTGCTTGCTGGTTACCTACAGGGGATCCTCACTGATGCCCGTTTGAAGAGGGAATGGTTACTTCAGCTCTAGTCCTTCAAAATGATGTGGTCATTGTGGAACCAGGGTGGACCCACCCTCCCTCCCTGCTTTGGATGTCCTCAGCTCCCCATATAAGCATCAGTAACTGAAGGAAGGTGACAGCCTGGCTGCCTACTACACCCTCGCACAGGAGCACAGAGTCAGTGCTCAAGGTTTCAAGCTTGTGTGTCCGAGGTGCAAGTTCATGTACGGCAGCTCGTACATGAACTGCAACATCCCTAAGAACCATGTTGGCTGTGGGGTCAATCACCCTGGTTTACTTGCACTGTACAGGCACATGCAGGCCTTAGTCCAGGGTTGGGGCCCCACTGAGCTGGGCAACATACCCCCATTGGAAGACACTCCCTGCTGCCGGCGGTCTGAAGAATTGTTTCCTAATACCAGAAATAACTCGCGGTGTGCTTGGAGTGTGTGTTAGCTCTCAGTGCCTACAGGCCACAAGGAAACTCTGCGCTGTGTTGAGCTGCGATGGCTGCAGCTACATCGGGATGCAGGTCATACAGTTCTGGCTCTGCCCTCTCGTATCAAGCTGTGCCAAGGGGCTATTAAATCCTCCAAGGCTTCTCTCTGAATTCAGTGGAAAATGTAAGAGCTCTTCACCTTCCCCGCACTGCTAACCTATTTATGCAGGCTAAAAATGGACTGCAATGTAGGACGCTCTTGCACAGATGCCAAGAGGAGAGAAACTGGAAGGAAGACTTTTATTTGTGCAGAGCAGCCAGGTTGTACCAGGAAGCTGCTCTTCATCCGTCCCTTCGGCAGCAGTCTCCTCTGTGCAAAGCAAGGCTGGTCCCAAGAGTCAGAAGATATTTTTTGGGGGTGCTACATAGGCAGCTGTCCTTCATCCCAGCCCTGTGCTGGGGCTGGCTGTAGCCAGTGGTGCCATAGGGAAAACTGGCCCTGGAGGGACTCGAGGCAAGCTCTCTATGACCTCCTAGAAGGCCAGTGGGCCAAAGCTTGCCCTTGAAGGCACATATATAATTCAATAGGATTTTCATCTCAATGGGCTATCAGACTTAAAGTAGGAAAATGCAAAATAAATCTCATGAGGTTCAACAAGGACAACTGCAAAGTCCTGCACTTAGGAGGGAGCAGTCCCATGCACCAGTGCAGGCTGGGGGCGACTGGCTGGGCAGCAGCTCTGCAGAAAAGGACCTGGGGGGACAGGGGACAAGAAGCTGAACAGGAGCCAGCAGTGTGCCCTTGTTGCCAAGAAGGCCAACGGCATCCTGGGCTGCATTGGTAGGAGCATTGCCCCAGCAGTGATTCTTCCTCTCTATTCGGTATTGGTGAGGCCACATCTGGAGTCCCATGGGCCCCCCACTACAGGAAGGATGTGGACAAGTTGGAGAGAGTCCAGCTGAGGGCAGTGAAAATGGTTCAGGGGCTGGGGGACAGGACTGGTGAGGGAGGCTGAGGGAACTGGGCTGATTTAGTCTGCAGAAGAGAAGACCAAGGGGGATTGAATAGCCACCTTCACCTCCCTGCAGGGGGGTTGCAAAGAGGATGGAGCTGGGCTGTTCTCAGTGGGGGCAGATGACAGGACAAGGAGCAATGGGCTCATGTTGCAGCAAGGGGAGTTGAGGTTGGATATTAGGAAAATCTTTCTCACTAGGAGGGTGGTGAAGCACTGGTCCCTGGAGCAGTGGTTCTCAACCTTTTTTCGTACGGGGCACCATTTGCCAAGATTGATGGCTTGTGCCATTCCACACCCCCCGGCCCTGCTGGTGCCTGATCCACAGTCCCCTGCCCACCTGCGCCATGCTGGGGCCCCTCACCCCCAACTCGCAGCCCCCTGCCTCTCCCAGCCCTACCAGAGGGAGCCCCCACCTGCCCCCATCCCATTTGGGCCACAACATGAGCAGCAAATGCTGCTTCCGTCCCACCCACCGAGCAGTGAGTGCAGGTCCCTGTGTGTGTCAGGACTGGCTCTGCGCCGCCAGCCCAGGCACCCAGCTCCCCACTGCGAAGAACCGTCTCCACCCTCTTCTGCCACTGAAGGGCCAGGAGCATTTCCCTTCCCTGCTCCCCCTGCCCTGCCACAGTCCCACGCCCAGCCACTTTTCCTCAGTGCCAGACACACACGTACGTTCCTCCCCACCCCCAGCTCTCCGGACAGCGTGCTGGCCACGTGCGTCTGCTTGTGGAGATGCACATGCACCCGCTACCTCCAGTCGTCCCAAGCAGCCAGCCTGCAAGGGGAAACCCGTGCTTTTGCACGTTTTTCTGGGACTTGCTCATGACCCTTTCAGATACTCTTGCAACCACTTTTGGGTCTCGGCCCACCGGTTGAGAAACGCGGACCTAGAGAGGTGGTGCAGTCTCCATCCTTGGAGGTTTTTAAGACCTGGCTTGACAAAGCCTTGGCTGGGATGATGTAGTTGGGGCTGGTCCTGCTTGGGGGAGGGGGTTGGACTAGATATGACCTCCTGAGGTCCCTTCCACCCTCATTTTCTGTGACTCTGTGAAAACCTGAGGTTCTTCCCCTGCGTCCTTAGAGCATGAGCAGCTGACTTGGTCCCACCAGATGGAGCGATGTCTGTGGGGATAGAGGGGATTTCACAACAGCTAACCCCCAAATCCAGCCTGTCAGCAGCACTCACTGGTTACCGCCATCTCTTGATACTTGTCTAAAATCTGTGGGGTTTTTTAATCTTCTTTTTCTCTTAGCCTTAAAAGGACGACAGACATGATGTTTGGAGGAAAACAAGTGGTGGTGTGCGGCTACGGAGAGGTGAGGCTTTAATATTTCATCACTGAATACCATTTGCTAGCTGCTGCTGCTTGTGGATGCAAAATTAATTTCCCTGGGCTTGGCTCTATCTGAGGGCACTTCATGTCCCCAGGGCTCCTCCCTGCACTTGCTCTTATCTGCAACCTTTCAGAAGGGAGCGGCCCTATTAGACAAAATAGGATTTTTAACCTACAAATTTCCATGCATTTTTTTCTTGTACCAGTAGATCTTAAAAGTAGCGTCTGATGTAAACGTAGCCATACATGTGCAGTTACAACAAGGCGTATTAAAATACAGTTGGGGCAAATCAGTTGCCTTATTTGCCTGCATACAGTGCACCTCAGAATTAAGATGAACACCCGGGTTTTGAAAGAGGTGTGTTGTACGTGACAATATGGTAATCCCTCTTCAGTTGTATCTGCCAGTGTTTTCTTCTTCCCCAGTGGAAAGAAACCTCTCTTCCCAGGGCTCGGCTTGCGGACTAGTTCCAGTCGGGTGTGCACTCGTGTACCAGGAGCTGGATGGAGAACCCCCAGCTCATTTCACACGAGTCCCTGAGCAAACATCAGGTGGCTCGACTGAGATATAAGAATCGAATGCACACGGTGAACGCCTGTTCCACTAAGCTCCAGGAACGAGTGCGCAGCCAAACATGTTAGGGAAGCTCTTGGCCGATTAGCCGAGCCCATGAATTCCCTCTACAGAGCCGCCGGCATCTCACCCACTCCCTCTCTGCTGTTCTCTCTCTGCAGGTCGGAAAGGGCTGCTGCGCGGCTTTGAAGGCCATGGGCTCCATAGTGTACGTGACCGAGATCGATCCAATCTGTGCCCTGCAGGCCTGGTAAGAAGAGGTGCCCAAGGCCTGGGTGCTGCTGTGGCTTTTTCTCTGTAGCAGGGAGAGCGAGGGCACAATCCCTCTACAGCAGGTCCATGGACCAGATCCGATGCATGGACTGACCCCGTGCACTGGGTCCGGGGCTGCTCGCTGGCCCAATCCGGCACATAGGGCCATGTGGCTCCCAGGGATCCAGAAATTTTGCAGGAGAGGGGTCTTTTTTCCTAGGGAGCTGCCTGCTAAGCTGTCCGCTGCCAAGCCAACTCCACTGCTCCAGCTAGAAGAAGCAGTAAGCAGTTCAAAGGTGTCGTGGTGCCACTAGCACGATAAAAGGCTCATCCGTCCCGTACCATCCCAGCCAGGCTCCCATCTTCTGGGCTTCAGTCGTGCCTTGCAGCTGCCAGCATCACCCCTGAGGCTCAGCGCATGTTGCCTTCTCTTCCCATGTGCATGCTGCAGCGATCTCTGGCTTGGGTTCCTCCATAGGAAACCCGGCTGGCTGCAGTGAAGCTGTTTACACTTGTGCTGTAGGGATACCAAGCCTGGGGGGTCGCTTTGCAAAGTGCTGGAAGCTGTTACGGGCTTTAATAAACACATAGCCCCTTCCCTTCTCACAACACACACTTGGAGCACAGTTACAGTCAGAAAAGGGCTAACGGAGGCTGCTTAATTAGCAGATCTGGTTTGCCCCTCCTTGATACCGTCTACTTAGACCCAAACACGGGTGTTGATCAGCTGCAGGGGACTGAGCTGGGCTCTGCTCTGCCTCGCGTGTGAACAGAATTGTTGCTTCAATCATTCGGTTGTTTCACCCCAGCGGTGCGCTCAGTGCTGCACCAGTGAGGCCAGAAACCCCAGGGAGAAAACTTGCGTCCAGTTTAGCTCATGAATATAACAGGAATAAGATGGCAGGGGGGATTTGAATTTGGGGGACGGCCTTGCAAGATGAGATTAAGAGGTCAGCCCACAAAATCTCTGAGCCTGGAGGTTTCAAGGCAGAGGGCAAGTTTAGGCTGGGATCATGGAGAAGCAGGGTTGGGAGAGAACTCCAGAGGTCGCATCAAATCCCAACCCCTGCCTGAGGCAGGATCATCCCTATCCACGCCATCCCCAGACAAACCCATAATTGAACCTCTTAGTAAAACTACTATTGACCTTGACACAACACTGACATCACGGCTGAACCAGACGCAGGTAAAGCAGGGGAACCACGGCAGCCAATGTAAAAGGTGGTTAAACCACACTCAAGAGATCCCAGGTAGAGGTCCATCCCCCTCCTACAAAGGCTAAAGCTCCTGTAGCAAGGGGCATGGATCTTTGGATCCCAAAAGAAACCAGCTTTCTTTCCAGCCCTGCTGGCACCCCTGGTAACCATTGGTGTCTGTGAGAGTTGTTGGGTGCTCAGCCCCTTTGTAAAACAAACCTGCCTACTTAGTGCCTCAGAGCAACAGTTCCTTGGTCGCCAGGCACTTGAGCTCCTCTGAGGTAGCAGCTCGACTTGCCCCTGCTCTTGGGGTAGTGCAGATCCTTCAGGAAGCCCCGTCTCTGGCTCCGGTCCCCTGGGGATCCTCCAAACCTCGTCTATTCCTGTCCATCCTCAGACTCTGTATATTTTTTTTCCTCCCAGCATGGATGGGTTCCGGCTCGTCAAGCTCAACGAGGTCATCAGACAAGTCGACATTGTCATCACCTGTACAGGTGCGTGGGTCACAGGGCAGGGGGGGCTCGCTGCGAGGTGAAGGGCACCTGAGCGGCAGGTCGAGCACTTCCAAAAAGAGCGGGCAGTGAAGATGCAAACCTGGCTGCTTGGAGCATGCGTGTCCAGTTGCTAACCCTCAGTAGCCAGGGGCTGCCCCCTGAGCTAGCACATGCTTTCCTGTTAGCTTCTCTCCTGGGACCACGGGCTCCTGGCTGCTGTAGGGTTGGCTTTGCATGTAACAGGCCTGTAATATCCCTGGTGTGTTAGCCTTTGTCCATACATGCCTCCCTACATGCACCTTGCACCCACCCCCAGTATAAATACTGCAGCAGGAGGCCACATGAGTCCCCAGCCCTATCCCAAAAGCACCCCAGTGGGCACATGGGCTCAGGGAGCTGTTCGGAGAGAGACCAAGAGAAGCAAACCAGGCAGGCAGGGCTGCACTTCGGGCAAGGGAGAGCGGGCAACTATGAGCATCGTTCTTGGTGCTTGGGAGCGTTTTGCTTGTCGCTGTCTGATAATAACGTTACTCCTGCGCTCCATCGTGGTCCGCGTTGGTCTTTAGCACCACAACCTTCTGTGTTGAAAGGCAACAAGAACGTGGTGACAAGAGAACACCTCGACCGGATGAAGAACAGCTGCATTGTGTGTAACATGGGGCACTCCAACACCGAAATAGATGTGGTAAGGACCGGGAGTCCCTCCAGGGCGTGGGGGTGGGGACAGGACTCTCCTAGGGTCCAAACAGGGGTTCCCCTCTCCTGCCCCTCATTGTTGCAGCAACTAAAGGCTCAGAGATCAGTCGGTCACCTGTTGAGGTGCCTAACCACTGCTCTAGGCATCCGTAGGGGCACCCATTGTATTCGGCACTCCTGGCCCTACCAGCTGTTTTGTGCTAGCAGTGATGGATGGGCCTGAAGTTAATCGCTGCCTTTGCAGTCAGAAGAGTTCAGGCGCTGGCTGTTGCTAGAGCGTGGGCTGTGATAAGTGAGCAAGCAGCTCCTCAGCACGATTCATAGTGGGTGGAAGGGGGCCCCGTGCGGTTTCCCTTTCCTGACGCATTGCCGGCTCTTTAAATGACGGGAACCCCATGTTCCAGGCCAGCCTGCGGACCCCTGAGCTGACTTGGGAGAGGGTGAGATCTCAAGTAGACCACGTCATCTGGCCAGACGGAAAGAGGATAGTGCTGCTGGCAGAGGTAAGCGGCACGTGAAGGTCAGGGGCCTTGTAGGTCACTTTTGTAACCCAGCCAGGGAGCCTCAGAGCCTTGCTGCATGGGCTGGAAGGTCTCTTGGGCGAGGATGATTTGGGACATCCCCATCCCTGTGGTGTCTGCCCAAACTAGACGTTCCCCTCACAGCCTCTTCCCCACGGCAGTTCCCTCCCTGGCTTTCCTCAGCATTAACTCTCCTCAGCTGACCTCTCAGTTATTGTTCGTAGCTCAGCTGAGGACTGCTGAGAAGATGAGCAATGCATACATGGCTTCCCTGGAGCTGCGACCTGTAGCCTGAGGAAGTCAGCTCTTGGGAGGCATTTCCAAGGGCTTCCCAACAGAAGCAGGAGGCAGCATCCCCGTGCAGGTCCACCTGCCTCCCCACATCCAGTCCACCCCAGCTTGTGAGCTCTAGCGAGGGCCGGACTAAAGCTGGGCCCGGCTGGTCAACGCTCGGATCAGGGGAAATCTTTTGGCAGTGACGTGGCTGTTGGTAACTTGCCAGGGGGAACTCCCTGGGTGACTAAACCCATGGCCAGTAGGGTGCTGGGGAGACATGACTGCGGATGCCGGTTGCTAGCAGGTTTCACCAGGCTGCAAAGGCTAATCCCAGCATCCTGGCTTGGGTCCAGCCGAGTTCACTACTGCTCCCCTAGATCTCCCAGCAGGTCCCGTAGGGAACCTCCACATCTGTGGAGCGTAGTTGTGCGCTGTCTGAGAGCTGCTGCGCTCCCAGCCAGACGGGGACATGTCACTGGTAGCTTGAATCGCCCCTGCATCTCCTGCACAGATTTGGGAGGGCACTGTGCCCCTCCAGCCCGAGGCACGTGGCAAGGCCACAGTCTTATTCTGTCTTGCAGGGCCGTCTGCTGAACCTCAGCTGCTCCACCGTCCCCACCTTTGTGCTGTCCATCACTGCAACCACTCAGGTGAGTGGGGTCCAGGTGCAGGAGGCAGGAGCCTGGTTAGCGCCACGGCCTCTCCTTGATGCTGTCTACTTGGACCAAAACAAGGGTGACTCAGCCCGACGTCTTCTCTCTGCAGGCTCTGGCACTGATAGAGCTGTACAACGCCCCGGAAGGGCGCTACAAGCAGGATGTCTACCTGCTGCCGAAGAAGATGGGTAAGGATGGACCTGGCACCTTGTTCTCCTGTCATGGAGGTGGAGCAGGGGTGGGAGACCTCAGTGGCTTGGGCATACTGTATTTGTCTCCTTGCTTCCTGCTAGGCTGTCTGGGAAATGAGAGCAGAGAGCTGAGTCAGCCCCTTGGGCATCACCTTGAGCAGGCCTGTTAGACCCGCTGTAAGCAGGCTCCTCTTCCCGGGAGGTTTGCACGTCTCAGGGTCTGTAGAGAGGAGACCCCAAGCTCTTCCTTGCGGGAAGGTGGGCAGCAGTGTTGCAGCTCCAGGATGGAGCCTTTTATCTCCACACCCCTGCCCAAGCCACAGCCCTCCAGGTCTGGCACTGCTTGATGAGACCTAAATGGGTGAGCAGAGGAGGAAACACTAAAGCGGCCGGAGGGCATGAACGCCCAGGAGAGCAGGCCCTGCACTCTGTACCGGGACAGGACTCCTCTTACAGGCAGGATGGGCCACAGCAGACCGTTGCATTTGGTTCAGGACTTTAGTCTGCAAAACCCTGTGTAGCAAGGATTTCCATGAACTCCGTGCAGAAGGGAGGTGTTGAGCGGGGAGACCCAGGGGCTGTCCCCTGGCCTCGCTCACTTCCCAGGCTTTGATCTCATTCCAGATGAGTATGTGGCGAGTCTGCACCTCCCAACGTTCGATGCGCACCTGACCGAGCTGACGGACGAGCAAGCCAAATACCTGGGACTGAATAAGAACGGGCCTTTCAAACCAAACTACTACAGGTGCTGGCCTGGGGCAGCCCGCTCCTCTCTGGGAGGCCGGGGAGGGGGTAATACAGCTGCCAACATCTGCGTGTGTGTGAGAATCAGCTCGAAGCTCTCCGCGTGAGCAAGAACGTGCGCGATTTGGGTCCTGCCACACATTCAAACTAAAGCTGGATTGAAACCTGCTGTAAAGTTATTACACGTTTTCAGCCACTAACTTTGTAGCTGATCAGCTCTCTTTATAGCCGGATGGATATTTTTACGGCATGCTCATCATTACTCTGCACGTATGACTGGTCTAAATTTATGGCATGATTCACCAGTTAATTGCATGATATATGTAACGTGTGGCAGGGGCCTAAGAGCCTGATCTCACTGATCCAGAGGGAGGGTATCACTAGTGACCTGGTGCTTGCCATTTGGCCAGGTGGGGCCAGACTGACCCAGAAGGCCCCCTGTCCTCCTGTGTCCCAACATGCTGTGCGCAGTGGGGGTGCAGGACAGGGAGAGCTCTGACTCGGCGCCTTGCTGAGACGAAGCCACCGGGTATACCCGGTGGCAGCTGTCGTTGGAAAGCAGCAGAGCTCGCAGCACGACCATCTGGCCAGCTCAGATGCCCAATTATTTTTCAAGCTCGACGAGCACAGAACGGGCACCCAGGCCCGTTACCCAGGGTCACGTTCCTCGGGAAAGAGTCATAGAGAAGTGGGGCTGAAAGGGAGCTCCAGAGATCATCTAGTCCTGAGGAAGGATCAGCCCTGTCCAAACCAGCCTGTATAAATCCGTTGTCCAACGTGACACAGTTAATCCAGACTCGATTGACACGGTCAACCCTGACACCACACAGACATCACACCCGAACCTGCCACGGGTGAAGCAGGGAGACTGCGGTGGGCAGCGTCCTCTCGATGCAATGTGCTCTCCATCACATGTCGGGGCAGATAGTCCTCCTGACGTGTTGTTCTCCTCTTTGTGCCTTTGAGCATCTACCTCCACTTGTTTAACGCCCCCTCCCCATTTCTCCCAGTGGGCTCTGGCTTCCTCATAGTCTGCACAGAGCAGGTGACAGATATTGGCAGTGCAGTGCAGTAGGAGACCTCAGATAGTCGCTGTTTGGGGCCAGCCAGTTAGAAAGAACATCTTCCCCTTCATTAAAGTCCCAGCGCTCCTTTCTGCCACGAAAGCAAGTGGGTGGGCCCCCACAGAGCTGTCGGAGCGGGGGGTGAACACTTCCCTCGTCCTGGTGAGCTCTAGAGAAGGATGTCCCTGGAGTCATGTCAGACAACTCGCCCAGGCTCCCAAATCCCAAACCGCAAAAATGATCGGTGAGGGGCAAGCGAGACCTGTCGGAGGCCGATAAGTCGAGAACCGCGTGCGTTTTACGCCCCTGCGCTCACTGAAAGCTTCATGTCTCGTCTCTTTTCCTAGGTATTAAGTTTCCGCAGCCAGAAGAAGCGCAAGGAAGAACTCACGTCTTTTCCCAACTACTGTACAGGACGAAACAGTACAAGCTTCCCAAGTCAGAGCTGGACTTGCTCACATAGTAGACAGTGTGTTAGGTTATTTATTTATTAAACTAGAATACTGTACATGCGGCCTCTGCCAATGGTGTTTTTTACTGCCATGGGACTGTGAGACAGTTGATTTTTTTAATTCATTTTCCTGTTCTTTTATTTTTTGTTGGGGGGAGGCAGAGGAAGCAAGTCAGAGGCAAAAAGGAAGGCTGGCTGAGTGAATTCGCTGCAAAGACTCTGTCAGCTTCAAGTAACCCGCGATCGCTGTCCGTCTACTGGCATATGCGGGTGTGGAGGGAAGCGGGCGAGAGCAGATTTTGAGGCAGGACGTTACTCTGGGTGCCCGTTTTCTGCATGGAAGCAAAATCCACGGCAGTCGCAAGAACCAGACCTCAGTGCGCAGGGCCGGGTGGGGGGCTCCGCTCTTTACTTCTCCCACCATTTTAAACCCAAACTAGCACCGCCCCGTTGGCTCTTGCTCTTGCTGAAGGGGTGCAGCTGCCCTCGTGCCTCTCCCGGCGGCTCCCCAGGGTAGCGCTCTCGTTTCCTTCTGCTGGTCTGGCAAGGGGCGGCTCTGACCACGAGCCCAAGCGCTGCTGGAAGCTGCAGTCCAGGGGCTCAGTTGACAGCCCAAGCTGGGGACGCCCCTGCCTGAAATGGGGAGCCAGCAAGGCAGAGACGAGCCCGCTTTCAAGCAGTCTCGGATGGACACTGTAGGGTTCCCGTCCATGGAGTGCAAAACCCACCGATGCACCCACTCAGCCACTTTGCAGTACTTCTCTGCGGCTTACGACCAGTGCCACGCTTCCACCAAAGCGATCTCCTCCTGAGATGCGGCGTGGAGCCTCGAGCTCTCTCATGGGAGAGCCTTGCTGCTCTGTTGACAAGCGCTGCCTCCATCTCGGGGTCAACCCTGGGGACGACACCCCCCGAGCGCACTCTTCTCGCTGCCGTGGAGGGAGGCGGCAAGGTTGATCATGTCCAAGGACGGTTCTTGACGCTACAGATCCTTCTCCAGTCGGTGTTTCAGCCCTCGCCTGGAGTCTTGCCGTGTACAGCGACACCTGTTTAACAGAAGCGCTTCCCAGACTCCCAGCGCTGGATCTGCCAGCATCTTATTTCCATAGTTCATCACTTAACAAATTCTGGAAAATCTTCTTTGGTTATGAGAGCACCAAGCCCCAGCACAATTACTGCACCGCATTCTCTGGCTTGAATATTAGGTTTTCAGCTCAGAATCGCTGTTGCATTTACGAGACATCGAGTCTTGAGGTGAGAGTGCCATGGCATCATTGCTTGTCCTGGTGTAGATGTCCCGCCTGGATGGTACATGCAATGCACCCAGACGCACACCCCCCAAGATCACTGTTTGATGGCCGTGTCTTATCGTACCGATCATCCTGAGAACGTCGTTCCTCGTATCCAAACTGCGAGAACTTCAGCCAGTGCTTGCCAAACCTCCACGAGAAGCACTGGCCTGAGCACCCAGACCTTTATTCAATGCTCTCCACCATGGTATCTGCGCATCTGATCAGAGGAAGCTCTCTGAATCCTCAGCCTTCCTGAAAGAGGTTTCTCTGGCATTTTCTTCATGCACAAACCCCCCCCCCATTGAACTGTGGTCTTACCTGCAGGCTGTAGGACTGTCGCCCCTAGAGATGACGACTGCTTCCTAGGCTGGCTCGTCCCGCATCAGGATTGCTCCCTAGAGCAAACTTGCCTCTTTGCTTTTCAGTAAAACCTCAAAAAACCCATGTGATGGAGCTTTCCTTCTAACGTGCTGTCGGAAACCCTCGGCAGCCATGTGTAAGGGCAGAATGATCAGTGATCGGGATGTTCCCTGAATCTTCTCTTGGCGAATTACACTTGGATCATAACATTTCTAGAAAGAGATCACCTGAAGTGTTTTTCTAAGGCAGGTTGGCCTTATTCCATGACACTGGTTGAGTTGTCCAGTCTGTAGGGACCCGACTTCATTACAACGTGAGCTGAAATCTCGGTCCCCGGGCCATCAGGGGCAGGCCTTCTGTTGACTGCACGGGAGCCAGGATTTCACTCTTCGGCTGCACTGCTTTGGGGGGCAAAAGGCCCACAAACCACCCCACCCATGTTGCTCTTCACGATCCTGGCATGTGGCGGCTGCCCGAGCGGCCAAGGAGAAAGGGACAGACCTGGAAGGGGAGCGTGTCCCAGCAGCGCGACACGCCGATCGCAGCGCAGTACCCCAATAGCCAGGGACCGGGAAACACGCAACTCACCTCTGATGTAGCTTAGACGGCGGGTCTGACGTGGAGCCAGTGTCCGGGTCTCACGGCGCATCCACACATCCAGCATGGTCACCTGCTCTTTATCTCCCGGGGCTGCGTCGGGTGTGTGACACTGCCTGTTCAACGGGTGTTGGCTTTCGGTCCTGGTCTGCCTCGGCTCTGCAGGTCAGCTTCTCACCGCTCGGGCCCGGGGTCAGTTAAGGAGCAATATGGTATTTCTGCAGCTACCGTTGCCCACTGCCTCAGCCTCCCCAGGTGGGTGTCACGGCGCTGGTGTGAAATCCCAGCCTTGGCTAACGATGGCTGACACTGCTCTTCTCCCAGCACGCTCTCAGCTGTGCGTTGGGCACGCGTGTCCCAGACTGGGATAAAGACTGAGGCCCTTGGCTATGCGGCAGCATGGCTGGCAGGGTTTGGGGCTGGCAATGTCTCGTGCAGCCGGGAGCCCAGGGCACCCCCCGGCCCGGCTTATGAGCAGTCTCCCGTTGCGGGCAGCGGGCATCGCTCTGCTGGCCGCACTCGGGCACCGACTGGGCCTGTGGCAACAGCTGGTCTCCCTGAGAGCTGGTGAGAGCACGGGCGTTTCACACCAGCGCGGCGGCACCGCCGGCCACCCCCTACCTTGTTCTGTGGCGCTGGGGACGCTGGCCGGCTGTGTCGCCTCTGGAGCGGAGCCGTCAGGGAAGGCAGCGCTGGGTTGCATCGGTCACGGCGGGAGAAGTAGGATCCGCCTCGGGGGAGATAGCGGTCCCATCCCCGCAGCGGAGGGCGGTCGCTTCCCTGGTCCACGACCGTCACTGGTGTGGCCTGTGGTGGGGCTGTCCTCCCTGCAGAGTCTGTGCTGATTTTAAACCTATTTTATCTTCTGTGTAGATACAAGAAGGAAAAAAATAATGAATTAATAACGACACCAGATCCTCCTAGATGACTTTTTTTCCCCTCGAATCTTTTAAAACGCTTTCTCCATGCGATTCCGCTTTTCCGTAAGCTTTTCCGCTTGCTTGGCTTCGAATCAATCTGGGGATCCTCCTCTCAGAGTTGTCCCCGGGGGGTTTGTTTGGTTTTTTTTTAATGTAACAAATTAAAAAAGAAAAAAAAGGCGGGGGGGACGGAGAGAGGAGACACCAGCACAATGATCTGAGGAGGAGAATCCTGTTGTTGAACTTTAGAAACCAGGACAAAAATGAAATAATCTGTCACATCTACAGTCGGTGACGACATTGCGAAGCGTAACCTTTTCAAACGGATGTTTTAAATATTCATGTCTGAGTGATTGTATTAGAGCAGCAATAAAGACTCTGTAATCTCAAAAGGCCAATAAAGCGTCGGAAAAGTGGCTGGTGCCTGGGCTGTGTTCGCCGTGCACAGAGACAGCGGTGGGACCGTGGCCGGCGTCTGCCCCGGGCAGTTGAGTGCTGAAGAGAAGCCAAAACCCAGGGAGGAGAGGTGGGAACGGCCAGGGCCAGGCGCTCCCGGGGCAGCCGGATGTCGCATCCGAGCCACCCCCGGGGTGTGACAAGTCTCCAGCCCCGCTCCCCTCGTCCCCTGTCCAGGCAGGGGGAGCGGAGCCGACCGTCGTGGCAGTCCCCGGTCGGGGCCGCGGCTCCGTGTCCCCCCCGCAGGTTCTCACTTCCTCTGCCCCGAGCGCCTCCCCATCAGGCCCGGCATTGGGGGGCAGAAGGGAACCTAATGGGCAGTGACGTGGCAGCAGTCTGTGCTGCCCGGGGCGCTGTGGCCTGGGGGATCCTTTGCTGGGGAGTCTCCTGCTCCGCTGCTGCCAGGCCCTCGCCTCGCGTCCCGCTCTGGCCTGCCCAGGCTGGAAGGAGATGTCTCGTTTGACACGGGCCTGACTTTTCCTGGGTTTGACCCGGATCCGCACGGCCATTTACACCCCCACCTGTGCTGCTGCTCTTCCACCAGCAGGGGGAGCGAGGGTGCAGCCTGGCCAGCTGGCTGGGGCTGGGGAGGCCACCCTGCAGCGCAGTGCCGCGAGTGACACGAGCAGCGTCTGCGCGGTGCGGGAGGGGCAGGGGACAGAGCAGGAGCTCAGGCAGGGAGCACAGAGAGCAGCGGCCACAAAGGTTGCCCTTCCTCCCTCCACCCCCTCCTAGGGCCCGACCCGGGACAGCCCAGCTCCATCCCGGGGAGGGGGGGGACCAGACGCCTCTGCCCATGGGGTTGTGGGAGCAGAGGTGGCTCCTGCCCCAGCACCGGGGGGCGGCTGGAAACCGTGCCCAGCCCCGGTGGGACCTTCCTCGGCGCCTGGACAGCCCCGTTCACGGCTCCTGTCCGCGCCGGCGCAGCGAGGTCGCCTCGAGCCGCCGATGCACGGGGGGGG
>NW_017729008.1:43211093-43257528 GCF_001723915.1 Gavialis gangeticus | reverse complement strand
CCGCGCGCCGGCTCCGAGGTGGGCACGGGCCGGGCCGGGCCCGCTCCTCGTCCTTCCGCGCTCGGGGCCTTCTCCCGTCCGCCAGGCGTCCCGCCCCCGCGCCGCCTCGTCCCGTCCCGTCCCGTCCCCGCGGGTCCTTGTTCGCAGGAGACTTATTTCTGGCTGCGGCGCCGCGCGGGCCCGGCCCTGTGCCCGCCGGCCGTGGCGGCTCCTCGCCTCCGGGATGATGCAGTAGGTCCCTGCAGGGGTGGGGGCCGGCCCGGCCGGGGCTCTGGACGCGGCTGCAGAAAGGGGAGGGGAGGAAACGTGCTGAAGTCTCGGGAAAGGAGCGGGCTGCCCGGCACAGCCCGGCTGTAGCGCCGCCGGCTTCGTGCCACTGCCTTGGGCCACTCGTCTAAAACGTAGCCGGTAGAGCAAGCCGCTGCCCCGGCTCCAGCCGGCGCCCTGCAGTTCTCCGGCCGCGTTCGTGGCGTTGGGATCCGCCTCCTGGCTCGCCTGCCCCCGGGAGTGACCGCCGGGTTTGCGGCGGGTCCAGCCTGGCCCCTCGCCTCCACCCGTGCAAGTTGTTCGCCTGCTTCCCGGGGGATCGGGCCCTTGCTGCCTGGCTGGGGCGGGCGGGCGAGCCTCCGATAAAGCCCGCGGCGGTCGGTCTGCTTGCGGCTAAAGATCTGACTGCGAGCGGCTACGTGTTACGGTCGCACTTGGCATTGGGGTGGGAGTGGGGGGCGGCTGAGGCTGTATTTCACCAGCCGCCTCTGCTCAAAAGCCTCCTCGGGCCAATGCAGGTGCTCGCGGGGCCCGGGAACGGCAAGACAGCCGGCAAGGGGAGTCCCGGGGACGTGCTGGTTGCGAGTGGCGGCAGTGTTCGCTCTTCCTTCGGGTGCCAGCTTCTCGTTAACGCTGCGCCCCGGCGTGGTGACCTCGGACGTCTTCTTGCTGTGCCGGTAACAGCGGCTATCGCTCCTACTCGAGTGTGACTGCTACCGGTACCGGACACCAGTTTCCCCACGTAGGGAACAGGGTGGGGTCCACGTTCTCTCCTGTCGGCCGCGGGGGCGCGATGATGTTCTGGTGCTCGCTCTGCACCCTTCGTGGCGCCGTGCCAAGCTCGCCTGTCGCAGGCCATACCTGCCCAGGACATTAGGCATGTCTACACCTGCGCTTTAATGCACAGTAGATTATTTTACTGCGCATTAAAGCGTCACATAAAAACTGTGACATTACGCTAACAGTCAACTGCGCATTAAGCATCACTACAAAAGCACGCAGACGTACTCCTGCGTGTTAGCACAGCCAAACGTGCGTTCATTTAGCACCGCACCTTGGAGGTGCTAATTTAATGCACGTGAGGAAAGGCGCATTAATGCAGGTGTAGATGCACCCGTTAAGTTTAGCCTGGCAGGCTGCATGTGCCGCTTAATGCAGTCCCGTGTTTTTCAGTTCTTCTCAACTCTGAATAATCTTTTGGTTTCCCTCAGCTGCTGTTTGTGAGGCCTTGTGTCCTCCAGCGGGTCGCGTGCACATGCTCACGTTGCCTTCCTGCACTTGTTTCTTCAGATCCTTTTGCAAAAGGTTCATGCCCCAGTTCCTTGATTTGGCCGGCAGGGTTTCCACGAGGTAGAGACCTACTTGCAGCCTGAGCATCTGTGTTCTGCAGAGGCGAAACTATAGCCTCGGGACACGGCAGCACGGGTGGGGAAAATCCCCAGTGGCTGGTATTAGACCAGCAGGTGCAAATCTACCTGACTTCAGACTGGCACAGCTGCCTGCCTCTCCCTGGTACGACACCTACACGGTGCATCGTCGCTGGGGGGCCCGGGAAACACGGCGGATGTCTGTAGACAGCCACTGCAGCGTGGCTGGAAATGGAGGGAGAGTGAAATCACGGCTCGGAAGTGAGGAGGGGAACGGGAGGACGCCGGACCTGGTTGTGACCCTGGTTAACGACTGACTCTTGGCATTTTGTCTTGCCGTTTCAGGAATCTGCCCCGGCTCGTGCGCCCTCGTACGCTCGTATCTACTAATACGTTTCGATTTAAAAAAAAAAAAAAGGAAAGACAAAAAGCCCTTTAGTGCTAGGTTTGCTGTGTGCACGTGCCCTGAGCGGTCCCTTATGCTGCCTGTCGCCCCTCTGCAGGGCTCCTCGTGGAGCATAGCACACCAGCCTTAATTTAGGAAAGCATCCCAAGGATTTGTATCTGCAGCTATAGACAGGTGGGTCTTCTCTGACGGTGGAAGTGCGGGCAGGCAGGCATTCAGCTGGAAGCTGGAAAGCTGCAGTGTCAGATCCCGCCTCGGGTGGCATTCGTAGCGTGGTTCAGAGCATTGTTGGATGCGTAAAAGAAAGACAAGTCCCTTTTAAAAAAGCTTTTAAGACATTTTTCTTTAAAAAATGTCTCTCTCTAAACAGAGCTAGCTACCTCGCCCTTGTAAAGCGCCAGGCTCTCGGAGGGATTGGAGCAGCCCGGGACGCCTGCATGCCACTATTCAATGTAGGAGTTGCGGTCTGGAAACGCTGCGTCCTTCTTCGGGGGATAGCAATGCCCAAGCGGCTTTGGAAAGCGCAATCAAAATAGCGTTTCCGAGCGGGCGGTGTGTGGTCAGTGGTCTGCACGCGTTCCCTGCCCCGGCCCTAGAGAAGAGCTCCCGTCTGCTCGGGCGATTGCTCCCTGGGGCCCCGGTTTGATACGCTTTCGTGGACGCTGCGACAGCCAAACGGGAGGTCCATCCTGGCGTAGCCTTAGCATCCTCTCTCGACTCTCCTGGCCTCGTTCTCGGGACATCCCTGACTGACGGATGGATTCTGGGTCCTGACAACCCTCCCGCTTGTGCCCGGTCCCTGGGGAAGTTACGGGCCGCTCTGTTCAGCACAAGATACCCTGCCCCCGGGTGCAAAGCAGGGATCCCCGCTGCTCTCTGCCAGGCTGCGTGGTTTGACACGTGCGTCCGTTAGCAGAATCGTGATCGCTCCAGTTTCTCGGGATGTGAAACGGACCCTGGCGTTGCACTAACAAAGGACTCTTTCTGCTGCAGGGTTTGGTGGACTACCCCAGCCTGGAGTTCGAGTATGGAGACACCGACAGCTACACGGCTGAGCTATCAGGTAAAGAGGCACGCGGAGAGCCGAGGTTTTTGCTGTGCACGAGTTCAGCTTCGCTATTAATAGCTGCCTGCTGGGTAGACGGCGGGGCTGGGGTTGGTGGGAGATGCATATTTAATACTATCATCCTATATTAATAGAGCGCCGCTCACCCCGGAGGATTGCAGAGTGCTCTGCAAACCACGTGCAGTAGAAGTGACTTCCTCCCCCCGCTGAAACGCAGCCGTTCGCGGGGGGGGACAGGAGAGCTGCGAACGGTGCTGCTGGTTTGGGTGGGAAGTGAAATGCATGAAGGCCTTGTAGCCAAATCGCTGGAGATATTTGAATGCCCTGATGCCATCGGCAGTGGCTTGTGTTGTGCGGGGCCCTCCACTTCCACCCCTCCCTGACCAACCTGGATTCACTAATCATTAGAGCGCGTGCACGAACACATGCACATGGCACCCGTGATGTCTTAAATAGTGCAAGGTGTCTGGGCAGGATTTGGGCAAGAGAAATTGGCCTCTTCCCCGATTCCCCTCTCTCCTGCATGCTAGGAGCTCACGCTGTTAATGTAGGTTCACGCCAGTCTCTTACGTGCTTTGCAACTGGACCAGGGCTCGGATCTGTGCTGGGGCTCGCGCTGATGGCCGAGAGCCCAGCTTTCCTCGGGTAGCACTGCGTGGGCGATGCGTGCTCTGGGCCGCAGTGGAGGGCTGAAACGGGCACTTCCAGACCCGTTTCGGTATGCTGGGGTGTTTCTCCAGCTTTCCAAAGCTTTGGGCTCCAGACCAGGAGGATACCGGCGGAGGTTGCTGCACTGTCGGGCGTGCCTGTACAGTAAAAGGCAAGGTTGGCAGTAACAGCTTGGCCTTCGCCTGTGCTAGCAAGCAGAGACCCAACTCCGCGAGGCTGGCTACGTGTTCAGGTCATTACTGCCCGAGGGACCCTGTGTCGCTGCATTTCCCCTGCTGCTGATACCTCTGGTGCAATCGCCCCTTTGCTTTGCTGGCAAACGTCCCAGCTCCTTTGCTGAGGCTGCTGTACAGCCATCAAAGAGCAACAGCTTTTTGGGCTGAGCTGAAAAGTGCCAGGCTTCCTTCCTTCCTCATTCCTGGGCTGCTGTTGTTGCTCGGGGCTTATCAGAGCTGCGCCCGAGCTGAGCTGCCAGCGGCACGCGGTGCTCCCATCGTGGGACGGTGCCCGTGCCCGGAGCATCAGCGTTTCATGTCTGTGTTTCGCTCGCTGGCTGGGTCATCACCCCCAAGCGCCAAGTCTGGCTGGCGGGCTCAAGCAGGGCGCTGGGGTGAGGGAGCCGTGGGGCGCCTGGTGATTAGCAGGAGGAGGGGAGCGGTCTGGTGGTTGTGAGGTCACTTTTGCTTGGGAAACGCTGCATGTTGTGGGCAGGCCGTTGTAATCAGGATAAGCTGGGGCTGGGGAAGTTGAGCGGTAAGTCGTGCCCGCTGTTCCCATTCCTCTTTGCTGTCTCTCCTGGGCACGTGGCAGGAAGCCTTGAGCACACTCTGAGCTGTGAGCTGTCACAGGGTCGCTATTTCGAGCTCCCCGCGTGCAGGTGTAAGCTGCGTTGGCTGGTGGTACATGTATATGTAGCACATTTTAGTTAAGGAGCTGTGCTTCCGCCGCTGGGGACAGAAGAAGATCGCTCCCCCTTACTGTCCTCTCCTGGCTCCCAAACACACAGTTCAGTAAATCAGTTTTAAATAACCTCCTTGGAGCTGTCTCCGTGCCAGGCCTGTCTCCATTTCTTTTTCCCCCGGGCTGTTGTCGAGCTATTTAAATGGGTGAGGCACCCAGATCGCTTTTGAAGCTGCGAAATACCAGCCTGCAGCATCACCACTCGATGCAGAAAGAAGATCGGCTCGGGAGGCGCCAGTGCTCGCCTAAAGCAAGTCCCTGAGGACGGGGGGGGGGAAGGGCTGCCCGGCTACGTGCCAGTGTTGTGGATGATAAATGGTGGAAGCACCTGCCACCCGGATTTTGTATTGGGCGTGTTTTTAGGAGGACTCACCGGCCCCGAATCCAGGGACAATGAAATCTGCCAGGAAAAAGTGACATGACGCTTCCCAGAAAGGGAGGCTACGAAGCTACGTGGCCTCCACCCTCGCCCTGACGGTTACTTGCTGACTGCAACTTGTCCTCGCTTGCTGCCAGCTCTTTGGTGCAGGGGTTTCCTCTTCCCCTGTGTCAGTCTAGACGAGTCTTGTTCATGCTGTGCTGGACGGGGCTGGAAGGGGTCCCGGGGGGCAGTCCCCTGCCCTCGCAGACACGGGCATCATAGGATCCTTGCGTAAACTGATTGTGCGCTCCCTTGAAATCGGTGAGGTTTGGGGCTCCTCCACCGCTTCTGTGGAGCTTAGCTTAAAAAAGAAAAAAAAAACCAAAGGAAATGAGAAAACAGTCCCATGCACTTTTATCTGCAACCCGAACATGACTGCCCGGGGCGGGGGCTGGAAGACCTGAGGACAGAACGGGCAAGGAGCAAGAGCGGTGACTTGTGACTTGTGCCCTCGTTCTAGCAGTGGTGTTAATGCCTGCTACCGACGGCCTTGCCCACATAGCTCTGGTGTTTTAGCCTAGCCATCCTTGTAGACCCAGTTTCATTTGCATTACAATAAACCTTGCAGACTCAGAGCTACTTAACCCCGCTGGACTTCTTTCATTTAACCCATGAGTTTGATTTTAAAGCCAGGGGAGCCTATGGGGGAAGGGAAGGAGGCTTTTACATTGAGGAACTGGTTCAGGAATGAGGAAGTCGATGGTTTTCTGTTTTCTCTGCTGGTCCCCGTAACCCTGGGAAAGAGGCCGTGTCTCTGCCTCTCCGTGCAAAGGTCACTGCGAGGTGCGAGGCCCTTGGATGCTGTGCAAAAGCCAATCACTTGTCTAATGTGGGTGTCCGTGCCCCATGTGAACAAAGATGCGACTAAATGCCCCTTGGAGAATTGGGGTCCTCCCTTTCCTATCCCAGCACCACCGTCCCTCATTAATTGCTCTGACCGTTTTTCTCTGTCCCCCCAGAACTGTACAGCTACACGGAGGAGCCCGAGTTTGTCGCCAACAGGAGGTGCTTTGAAGAGGATTTTCAAACTCAAGGTACGCCACTTCGGTGCGGGGTACGGCCTCTTGCCAGGACGGGGCCGACCCAGTGATGGACTCGCAAGGGACCTCCCTGCGGGCGAACTGTCTGCCAGGGTGCAGGGGCCGGCTCGTGTGCAGCACGGGTGACAGGATTGGGGCCGTACGTCGAGACCAGGCCATTGAGGTTGTAGTTCAAAGCGGGAGGTCTTGCTAATATCGACGGCTTATCCTGGCTCCCCTGACCCTCCCCAACGTTGCCACTTTTTGCGGTGAGGTCTGGAAAACCCTGCCAACCACAGCCAGGCTTTGGGGCCTCACTGATCACCGAGGAAAACTTTTCAGCTCCCCACTCTCCCTATTTATATGAGAGAGAGGAAGGATGGTCCAGTTCAGGCTGTCACTTGGGACTTGAGACCTGCATTCAGTTCCCACTTCTCCCCAGACTTCCTACGTGGCCCTCGGCGTGTCTGCCGCAGCCTCTGTGTTTCATATCCCCATCTGTAAAATGGGGACATTAGCACCACAGAGAGGTGTTATGTGACTCCTCGCACTAAAGATGCTGGGATGCTTGGATAGATACCAGCAGGGCAGACCCAGTTAAGAGCTTCATAAACTGGCCAGGCTTCACTAATGTTGGGCCCTGGGAGACTTCCAGAAGACGGGAAGAAAGTGAACGTTGTGCCAATACTGAAACGACCGTGGTGGATTCGTCTTCCCTGGACGTTTTTCAATAAAGATTGAATGCTGTTTCTAAAACAGATGCCGAAGTTCAGAGAGGATTTAATTCAGGGGAGTCCTGCGATTTGTTTTATACGGACTTCAGATTAGACCAGTGTTTCTCAGCCTTTTCTGACTCAAGACCCCCCCCTTGTTGGACTGGAGACACCCCTGGGAAAATGCCAGCTGTTGGCTTGCACTCACTCCTTGGCTCTGGAAAAACACTAGAGCAATTCTTGTGTTGCAAAAAACTCAGGTCACAGCAGATCAGGCTGGTTTTGATGCTGTGGATGCTTATTTGAAATCTCCGGGTTTATCTTGTGAATCATGCATGCACCTAACAGTGCTGATATTGTGCAGCTCGGTTCAGAAGATCTCACCGGACCCTAAAGTGTTGCAGCACCTTAGCTGAGAATTGCTAGAGGAAATAACCTCACCGGAGCAGTCCGTCCTTATCATGATTGTGGGAATAAACTACCCTCTACGAGTTCAATATTTTTTCCTGCGTGGAAGCTCAGCACACCTTTCATTTAAGGTTTCCTTGTTCTTCAAGGATGAATTCTCATCAGTAACCCCACAGCTTGGGTTGCTCTATCCCCATTTTGCTGATGAATGTGGGGAGATCTGATGTACAGAGAAAGGCAAGCATGTTTTCCAACCTCAGAGACTGTGTCAGGGTAGAGGTGGGAAGAAATCCCTGATGCTCCATGAACTGCCCTAAGCTACTGACTTTCTTTGCCACCTGCTGTGCCCAGAGTAGCTGCTAACAGTGGCAGGTGGTGCTTTTGCAGCTTTCAGATGGACCGGGAAGTTTGGGCTTTTTTTTCTCAAGATAAAAGTGCTGAGTTTTCTGGTGTGTGGAAACATCTGTGTGCCTTGCAGCTGACAACTCGGCCATCCTGCGTCCCTCAGACTACGAGCAAAGTGATGAGATTGCAAGATCAGTGGTTGGCAGTCCCTTGTGTGTCCCTGTGAGCCGGGTGTGTCAAATAGGAACAGCGTCCTGTGTTTTTAAAGGAGTGTGGTAAATTTGTCTATGGGCCAGGATAGGCAGCTGCGTCTCCAGCAAAAATGATTGCACTTGACTTCTGTCCTATCTGACACCCTTCCCTGGGATGTCAGAGAGGGCTTTGGACAGCATCCATGAAAGATTAGGGGACTGGTTAATTTGGAGCTGAGCTGGTCTCAGTGGTGGCAGATGACAGAGCAAGGAGCAATGGGCTCAAGTTGCAGCAAGGGAAGTTGAGGTTGGATATTAGGAAAAACTCTCTCACGAGGAGGGTAGTGAAGCAGTGGAACAGGTCACCCAGAGCGGTGGTGGACTCTCCATCCCTGGAGGTTTCTAAAGCCCAACTAGGCAAAGCCTTGGCTGGGATGATGTAGGTGGGGCTGGTCCTGCTTTGAGCAGGGGGCTGGACTAGACGTGACCTCCCGAGGTCCCTTCAACCCTCATTTCCTCTGATCCTATGAACCTGGATCCAGATTCACTCTGATTTGTTGTTTTCCAGTGCAGGGGAAGAGATGGCCAGACCTGGACACGGCACAGCAGAAGGCCTATGTGATGCGGCTGTTGGATGGGCTGGAGGTGGTGAACAGGGACAAGCGGCTGAAAGTAGCCCGGGCCATTCTTTATTTGGCACAAGGTAACTGCGGGCTCCCGCTAAATCGCTGCACTCGGTGTCATTCGCGCTGTCAGCCCTTTGCCAAGCTTTGGAGGAGCTTGTTTACCCCACTCTGCCGGCTGGCTCTGAAAGCGTGGATGCAGCTCAGGGGTACAGGTTGTAGCCGTGTCGGTCTAAGGGCATAAGCAGACCCAGTTCTTTGGGTAAATCTGGTATCTTTTATCAGACCGACTCAAACTCTGGATGTGTCTAAAGGATTCCTGTGCTCCCCATCCTCGGAGCGCAGAGGCAGACTGTGACACTGAAAGCCACGGCCAGTTCAGGTGCAGGACAGATAATGTATGAGAAATGAATGTCTCGGGTCCAGCTCTGTTACGGTGATAGGACATTAGGAACCGCTGCCTTATTCATTCCTGGCCTGAACCCAGCCTGTGTCAGGATAGACTAAGTTGTGACCCAGAGGCCGTTCAGTGGTTGAAGTACAAGGAGTTCGACACCCAGCCTCACCGTGACCCCAGCTCTGCAGGTCCCTCACCGCCCACGTGGATAGCTCTTCCTGGACTAGTCCCCTACATGTGGCTTCTCCCCTTCCTTAGTTTTGCTCTCTTCATTTTTCATGTCATGCATGGATTCACGTTATGCATGGAAATGCATCATGCCTGGGATACTGTCAACCCAATTCCTTCCCCACTTCCCCTTCCCCAGTACCAGGAGACCCACTGCTATATCTCATATGTGCCTTGGACCAGGGGTTGGCAACCTTTTGACCACATGGGCTCAAGCTTGCAACCCAGCCCCCTTCTGTGGGCCGCAGATCTTTCCCCCCCACCCCTGGGAACTCAAGCTGCCCGCACTTACCCTTGCTGCAGATACGCAGCAAGAGGGGGCGGTGGGGAGGGCTGCCGAGGAAGGGGCTATGGAGGAGATCAGTGCAACTCCCTGCCACCCGATTTCCCCCATGCTGCCCTGAACTGGGTTGGACTGTCTCAGACTGGACCAGGCCTATGAACCTTAAGTTGCTGACCCCTGCCTTAGACTGAGTTGAAACTTGAAGGGCTTTTCTTCCCTGGAGGCTCCCATTCAGGAAAACTTCTTTGCAGGGGCTTTGTCCCGTTGGTTTTTTGGAAAATCCAAATCCTGGGGCTGGAGGGGGATAAAAGGAATCGCGGGTTTGCAGTGCACACCAGCTGGTGTTTGCAAGGTTGGTGCTTACCGACTGCCTTGCTGGGGGCAGCTAAGCATTGAAGGGAGGCTGAGACTCGGCTCCACTTCAGTGTGGCCCCTCTGTGTTAGGAGGGCAGAAGCTTGCACCTTTGCTGCAGCTGGGCTGAAGGCGCCAGGCCTGCCCGTCCAGCTCCGTTCACTAGCACGAGACACACTTGAAAGCTGGTTTTCTTCTGCCTGTTTGCACTCTTTGGCTTTTGTGTCCCCCCAGGTGTGTTTGGAGAGTGCGATAATGAGCTGGACGTCCTGCACTGGTCTCGGCACAACAACTTCCTGCTGTACCACATGGGCATATTCACGGCCTTCCTGGAGCTGCTGAACATGGAGATAGAGTGAGCAGCTTCGCGTTCCCGGGTCGTGCCCTCCTTTCTATTATAAATGCATCCTGGATGCCCTGATTGGTTTTAGTGGCTTGGGTAAATGTCCTTATGGGAGCATTGTTGGGTTTTTTTTTTCCTGGTGTGAAGCTTGTCTTCCCAGCCGGCGCTGTGAAAAACGGCTGGTCCTCTGTAAGAAAAATACCTGCATGCATGTCAGTCTTGCTGTGAACCTTGCAGCTTCTCTGACTGGGAAGGATGAGCAGGGCTTTAACGACCTCTTTCACGGCCTCAAAAATAAGTCCATGCTCCTGAGCTGGCAGCTGTGCTCAGCGGCATCGAAGAACAGTTTTAAACGTTGTTCTTTCTAGTGTGGATGGGCCCAAAATATTCACTGCCCTGTTGGAGTAGTGGAGTCTCTCTGCATCCTGGATCCCAGGAGATTGACAGCAAACTCCTCTCCCCCTCTTTCTTCATTGCAGTAACAGCCAGGCCTGCAGCAGCGCCCTGCGGAAACCGGCCATCTCCTTGGCAGATAGCACGGAGCTCAGGTAACCTGCACTTTCACCCTGAGAACGCCGTGCTAGGACCTGCCCGCTTTTTCCTCAATATTGACCTAACCGAACAAGACTCGTTGGGTCCATTGCCCACAGCCCATCTTCCCCCACCCTTACCCAAAGCAGCAAGGAGGTCACTGGATTTTCTTGCTGTTTTTTCACACTTTAATATTCTCCAAGCTAAGCTTAACAAATGCTCCAGTGGTAACTGCTGTACCGAGGATAAATGAGGGGCTTTCCAAGCTGGCAGAGTCTGGGGGTGTGTTACTGTGGTTGCTTGTTCAGCTCCAGGGAGGGAAGAGAAAGATACCTCAGATTTTCTCCTGGCCCCTATTCCTTTTCTGACCATGGAGAGGGAGAGAATCAGCTTCAAGTCCATCAGTGCTTGTGAGAAGGTCGCCTTGGCATGAGGCATCAGTAAGGTTCAATGCGGAGACATGCATGGTCCTGCACTGAGGAGGGAGCAATCCCATGCACCGGTGCAGGCTTAGGACCAACTGGCTGGGCAGCAGCTCTGCAGAAAAGGACCAGGGGGTGACAGTGGACAAGAAGCTGGATAGATGTGAGCAGTGTGCCCTTGATGCGAAGAAGGCTAAATGACATCCTGGGCTGCAGTGTAGGAGCGTTGCCAGCAGATGGAGGGCAGTGATTCTTCCCCTCTATTCAGCACTGGGGAGGCCACATCCAGAGTCCTGTGTCCAGTTTTGGGCCCCCCACTACAGAAAGGATGTGGACAATTTGGAAAGAGTCCAGCAGAAGGCAATGAAAATGGTTGTGGGGACTGGGGGACAGGACTGGTGAGGGAGGCTGAGGAAACTGGGCTGATTTAGCCTGCAGAAGAGAAGACCAAGGGGGATTTGATAGCAGCCTTCACCTCCCTGCAGGGGGGCTGCAAAGAGGATGGAGCTGGGCTGGTCTCAGTGGGGGCAGATGACAGGACAAGGAGTAATGGGCTCATGTTGCAACAAGGGAGGTTTAGGTTGGATATTAGGAAAAATTCTCACAAGGAGGGTAGTAAAACACTGGAACAGGTCACCTAGCAAGGCTGTGGGCTCTCCGTCCTTGGAAGTTTTTAAGACCCAGGCTGGAATGATGCAGTTGGGGCTGGTCCTGCTTTGAGCAGGGGGTTGGACCAGATGTGACCTCCCGAGGTCCCTCCCACCATCATTTTCTATGTTGCTGTGAATCCTGAAGTCAGGGGTGGCTGAGACTGGAGGCGGACTTTGGGCGGCCTCATGAACGGTTTTCTCTGCTGCGCTCTGCCCAGAGTGCTGCTCAGCGTCATGTACCTGATGATCGAGAACATCCGCGTGGAGCTGGAGACGGACTCACCCGAGTGGAAAACGTCCCGAGAGGCGTTCAAAACGGAGCTGAGTGAGTCGGTGGATGCTTGTTTTCCCTTTCCCGCATGATTTTGATGAGACAAGTACAGTCCTGTCTGCCTCGTGGCCCATTGCTCTAATGGCCTTGTAGCTGTAGCTATAAAGCCAGAGGTGGCAAACTGCTATACGATACAGGGAACCCTACTTATTGCTTTAGCCAAAACTTGGTTTGACCTTTGACCAAGAGACTCGGGGGACAGAGTGATTAAGGACAGCAGATCCAAAGACCCTGCTGCCATAAGCAAACCATATGCAGAGGCCCCTCAAGCTGTATAGTTTCATCAGTGAGCATTTGGGAGCAAGGCAAATTATTTTTGTCTTAAGCTTCTTTGGTTTTTGGTCCTCCCCCACCCCAGGTTTTCCTGTGCACAGTGAAGAACCGTTTGCTCTCCTGCTTTTCACCATGGTGATCAAGTTCTGCAGCGGGCATGCTCCGCACTTCCCCATGAAGAAAGTCCTGCTCTTGCTTTGGAAGGTGCTGCTGGTGAGTGCCGTCCTTTCTCTTTCCAAGACTCAGATACACCGAGGAAGGTTGTATCCTGGGAAGATGCCACGTGGGCTCTCTTTGCCATTTAATCCGACTTTGTAGAGGTCCCAGTATTGAAGGCCCATCACCAAAGCATCACTGTGACATATTTTATAGTGCTTTTTTTAACTCTGTCATTAAGGGGGAAGTAATCCTGCGCTGGCCAGGAGGGTATAGTGCGAGATACTTGATTCGTCCCATGTCCTGGTTTTAGTTACTTTGTCACCTGGCCTTTGCAGCACACGAGATTGTGAGAGAGAAGAATCGGTGTAGGATGAATACAGGGTGAGCAACAGGTTGTTTGGGGATGTATAAAGAAATCTAGACAGAATTAATGAATAAAGGGGAGGCTTCATCCAGCGCTGCTGCTCCCCAGCCAGCGCTCACGGGGGGGGGGGCACTGGTGCTTCCACCTGTCCCCCGACCCATCATCTAAGTGGAGAGCGCAGCCTGTCAGGGGGTCGCCACTGGTAGCTACACACATCTGTTTGGTCTTTTCCAGTTCGGTGGTCTCTGTTTTAAATTTCTGCCCAGGCTTTTGGGGAAAAATAACGGTTTGCTTCACTTCTTTCTTCTTTCTCTTGTGTCTCACTTGCTGGGCCGCAGTTCACCCTGGGTGGATTTGAAGCTCTCCAGGTGATGAAGATGAAGAAGCGGGAGGACCTGTGCTTGCCCCCTCTGCCGGAGGACAGCATCCAAGTGATGCGCAGCATGCGGGCTGCCTCGCCTCCCACCTGCTCCATCGAACTCATCGAACAGCAGCAGCAGAAGCGTGGCCACCGGAGCAGGCGGGTAAGAACCTCTTGGCACCTGGCGCGTGACGGTCCTGTGCAGCATCTGTCCTATTGGGGTATCTGCGTGTTGGGTAGCACCCTTTCCCTCCCCAGGTAGAGGGGTAAATGGCAATCAGCTGTATCCTGGAATTGTCTTGTTTGATTTCTTACTAAGGAAACATCCCAAACTTCAAGTCACTCTGGGAGAGAGAGTAAGCTTTGGGCCAGAAAATTGGTCTTCAGCCGTTGGTCTGGTAGGGTTGTGTGATCAGAGGATCCAAAGTTTGTATCCCGCTATGGGACCGATGCTGACCAAAGCCAAAAAAGTCAGACTCTGAAGAAAGAAAATATCTCCCATCTCCTGAATAGGGAGCAAGCGCAGAACCCAAGGGGTTCCCCTTTATAAATGTAGGGAGGATGCTTTTTGTCCAAGCCGAGATGCCAACTAAAGTGATGGGTCAAAATCCTGGAAGGAAGTGCTTGGATAGGAAACACTTCCAGGTTCAGGAAGTGATCTGGACTGTGTGTTTCTCCTCTGTTTCCACATATTGCAGCCCCTCATGAAACAAGACAGCTTGGACATCTACAACGAGAGGGACCCGTTCAAGAACGATGAGGCCGGAGTGGATGAAGAAGAAAACGATGATGTGGACAGTGGGATCGAGGGCGAGCTGGACCTGATGGAGCGGGATGCGATCATCCAGGCTTTGCCAGCTCAGCGCCCACCCATTGAGCGGGTGTGTTTCCCCAAAGGACTTCCGTGGGCACCCAAAGTCAGGTATATCCAGACGGTTTCTTTGTCATCTTCTCCTGCCCCGGCAATCTTGATATTGAAACCAGTTGTGGGTTGAATGTCAGCCAGGTACAGGTTGAACTAGAGAGAACCCTTTCCTTTTCTCCACTTGGCTTCTCTTGCACCAGCTGTGATTGTGCTCTTCCCCTGACCTCACCAGCCAGATACGGCCAAGCTGGATGTCTAACTGGATAGGAGTAGGAGAAAGTAGTGTTGTCTGTGTATGGTGTCCCATGCCCAAGAACCTTTGGGAGAAAAGGAAGAGAAGCTTTGTCATTAGCATTGATGACAGAGAGCTGGGCATGTCCTTGACTGTGACCTTGGGAAACGGTTGTAAGAGCTGTTTAATTAAATTCTCTAATTTATTTAATGAGTCTCTTGCCTACCCAGTTGATGAGCATTGTTCAGTGGTACTGCTGTGATCCAAAAACTGGAAGAACCCCAACTGAGGTGCCTCTTTCAGTAATGCTAAAACCAGATACGAAGGGCTGTTGTTACGTGCAGCCACTGAAGTGCTGGCCTGGCTGAATGTCATTGTGCATTTTAACATTGGTTTCAGTGAGGCCAGCGTTTGATCCAATGACTTTAAAATGGTGGGGCACATGCACTTCTCCGGTTTGGAAGCAACGCAAAGGCTAAGCTGTTTAGCCGGACTAGCTGAGCTTCCGTCTCAAGTCTGTTAACTGCATTTTGGGTTAAAAGCAGGCAGGAGCCTGTTTCTAAAATAGGACTTAAACGTCTGTTTCTGCCTAAGCCACATATTCTCCCAACTTTCAAGTCAAATAGTGATCATTTTGTTGGGGAAAGGAGGGGAAAATATGGAAATTCAGGTGGGTTCTTTCTGCCCCTTGCAACCGGACCTCCTAGTCAGGATTATTCTAGTGGCACCAAGATCCAAGCTGTCAGACAGCAGCAGAGGACACCTCTGCTGTCTCCCGTAGCTGCGTAGCCATTTCAGGGCTAATGGGGCGAGGTTGTGTGTCCTTTTCAAGGACACTGCAGGGAACTGATAGATTGTAAAAAAAAAAAAACAAAACAAAACATTAGTTGTACAAACTCACTCTATGGATCAGACAGATCTATGCTTTGAATTATTCTGGAGGGTTACAATAAATCCAGATCATTTTGTTTGCATTGTTTCTGAAGCAATGTGAACTCTGTAGCTGTCAGACACCCTCCGAGTGGTATGGGAGAGGCAGACGGTGCATGTTGAGTCCATGTTGTTCAGTTTCTAAGCAATCTGGATCCTGATGGGACGGTTCTGATGTGCATTTTGTTTTTCCCCTCTCCTCTTTGCCGGTCTATCAGACAGAAGGACATTGAGCATTTCCTGGAAGCAAGCAGGCACAAGTTCATTGGATTTACACTGGGGCAGTAAGTATTGTGGGTTGGGGAAAATAGAGCTGGTTTAGGAACAAATCCTGTCTTAATTCCTGCCATTGAACCAACACCTGGCTGCTGGGAGCTGCTAGTGCTTGGAGCTTCAGTGTTCTCGAGTCAGCCGGTCGAATGCATGCTTAGGAGAGCACCTAAGAGATCCCAGTTAGTGTCGGGATGTCATTGTACCCAGCATTTTAGAGGTGTGGGCTAAGAGGCAGATCGTGCTCCAAACACCTCACAGTCTAATAGAAGAAGTAGAGCACGTGGGATAAACTGACATCTGGTGTAAGCCAGAGGTCTTCATGAGGACTGGTAAGCGCCTTGGTATTCTGCAGATTTGTGGGGTGCTTTTGTTTCTCTTTCTTTTAATGAGGGAATGGAGGGAATACGGGAAGAGTCGCGGAGGACGGACAGGTGGGGAGGTGGCAGAGCAGTCCAAAGGAAGGAGAAACACAGCAGAAGGGTTGACTTGCTATCCGGGCTGGGTCCATGGTCTTGAATCATAGACAATGAGGGTTGGAAGGGAGCTCAGGAAGCAGCATCTAGTCCAACCCCCTGCTCCAAGCAGGACCAGCCCCAACTAGATCCTCCCAGCCACAGCCTTGTCTAGTTGAGCCTTAGAAACCTCTAAGGATGGAGAGCCCACCGCCTCTCTGGGTAACCTGTTCCAATCCTTTATGCCTCCCCTAGTGAGACAGGTTTTTTCCTTTATATCTAACCTCAACTTCCCTTGTTGCAACGTGAGCCCATTGCTCCTTGCCCCCACTGAGACCAGTCCAGCTCCATCCTCTTTGCAGCCCCCCTGCAGGGAGGTGAAGGCAGCTATTCAATCCCCATCAGTCTTCTCTTCTCCACACTAAATAAGCCCAATTCCCTCAGCCTCTCCTCACCAGTCATGTGCCCCAGCCCCTGGACCATTTTTGTTAATTGTTGTCAACCCCCAAGGTAGGGGAGAGCACCACCTCCCTTGGAGCCCATTCCAGAGTCTGGCAGCCCTCACCATGTTGCTAAGCTGTATCTTCTGGTCCTGAATGGCATGAAATACTTTTATGTAATAACTAGATGTCATATGAAGACATGCAGACAGGTCAGTGACATAGCCCTCTCCCACCCGGGTCAGGAACGAACCAGTGGAGCTCTGCAGAGTAGAGCTGGCGACTGCCCTTCCTTTTCCCCTTGTCTGAGTCGCTGTTATCTTGTGTCTCAGTAACACAGGTCAGAATTTCAGCCTGCATTTAGCTTATGTTCACACATTTAAACATCTCCTCTTGTTGAGGTCCCAACACATCTGGATTTTGCTCACCTGACAAGTTCCTTTCCTGGTTTTACTCTGAAGGGAAACATGTTTAAATCTACATTTTCTCACCAAGTTTGTACTTCTCATCTTTCTTTCCCTCCTTCAGGGACACAGAAACCCTAATTGGGTTACCACGGCCCATCCATGAAAGTGTGAAGACTTTAAAGCAGGTAATACAATGGCTCTTCACCTTCAGCCTTTTTGACCCAGCCTGTGGGATGGGAAGCTGCTTGAATGTCTTGCACTGTTATAACTTTTCCCATTTAGTAAGTTCAGCAATACTGAGATGCCAGCCATCTTTTGGGGTGAGAACTGGTGCACAGTTCAGTCCCAACTGGATACAGCGCCCTTCATCTATCCCCCTTATCTTGTGTGGAGCGCTCCAGAGGTGTCTGCACTTCAACGTTAACTGAAATGATGTTTGTGAACATGCAATGGGGGATGCACTTCAAGGTTATAGGAGTTTCCAAAAGGGGAGGTGGAGTCTCTCAGCTGTGAGGAACTCTCCTGGCATCGCCTGTAAATCTAACCCGAATATCTCTGCTCCGTTTGGGAAGGTGAGGGGGATCAGCATTTTTCATTGCACATAGTGTCTCTTCGTTTCAGTCATAGTGTTACTCTGCTTCTGTTCATGTCTTTTGCCAGCATAAATATGTCTCTATCTCGGATATACAAATCAAGAATGAAGAAGAGCTAGAGAAGTGTCCCATGTCTTTGGTAAGAAACCACCACCCTCCTTCTTTGCTGGATGGATGTATGGGTGGGTTTCTAAGGACTGTGTTACTGTTGCTTAACCTCCTTACCACGGCATGAATGTGCTGCATGTGTCCATACCAGGACTGATTGGAGGTGACATGAGTCTAGAAAGCGGGGCTTCCTTTGGGACCCTGCCAGGGGCCTCAGGGCCAGAGCAAATTTGCCTGTTATAGAATTGAGAACAACCACTCTCCTCTTGGAAACAGTTGACCATTTCGATATAAGGATATAACTTGCAACAGCTACAGGTGCCAAGATGCAGTGCCTAAGTGACCTGGCTACTCAAGATGGTGCGTTGTCAGCTGAAGCCCACAGTTGATGCAGGCTGTACTTTTGTATGAAAGATGACAGCTGCATCATCGACTCTGCCGATTTTTCCTTTGATTCTCAGGACATACTTTGGCTATCCAGGTTTTAAGGCAAAAACCTGCTCAGAATTTGTTCCCAATCATACTTGCCAGAGCAGGCATACTGATAAGCCTGGCAACATCCTGATAGAAGTGTGGGGAATGGCTTCTTTTTTTTGCGCTTCCTTGAAGTGGACTTTGTGCCTGTCCAGCATGTCTTGGTTGTTTGGTTGAATTACAGCTTTTTCCCCCTCCTTGTACCCAATGTCTGTCTCATTCCAGGGGGAAGAGGAGGTTCAGGAGACCGCTTGTGAGATCCTGTATCAGGCGATGTTATACAATCTTCCCCAGTATATGGTAAGGCTGTATTTTTTTCCAGAAGTGCATGAGTCAGGAGCTCACTGCCTAGAAAATTAGCATTGAAAGGGACCTCAGGAGGTCACATCTAGTCCAAGCCCCTGCTCCAAGCAGGACCAGACCCAACTACAACATCCCAGACAAGGCTTTGTCTAGCCAGGTCTTAAACCTTCAAGGATGGAGAGTCTACCACCTCTGGGTAACCTGTCCCAGTGCTTCACCACCCTCCTCGTGAGAAAATTCTTCCTAATATCCAACCTCAACTTCCCTTGCTGCAACTGGAGCCCATTGCTCCTTATCCTGTCATCTCCCTCCACTGAGACCAGTCCAGCTCCATCCTCTTTGCAACCCCCCTGCAGGGAGCTGAAGGCTGCTATCAAATCCCCCCTCAATCTTCTCTTCTCCAGTCTGAATAAGCCCAGTTCCCACAACTTCTCCTCGTAAGTAGGACCGAGAGCCCTGGAGTTTATTTAGGAGATTGTCACATCAGGCATCCTTCTAAATATGCTTCAGCTCTGACCTAGAGGGGCCACCTCTGAGGGTAAAAAGGAGTATGGAGCCATTCAGCTCCTATCGTCTCTGCTGAGGCTACTGTAGGGCCACCAGGATTGTGGTTTGCGAGAAGGACAACTAATCATGCCAGGAAATAGGTTTTAATGCACTGAGCTCTAATGTGCCTTCATATGGGCTGCAGCCTGGTAGCCACGTCAGGCTGAGTCTGACCAGGGAGCCTTTCTGTGAAAAGGTCTGCAAGCCATTGGCAGTTCCCAGAATCATGCTGCCTTCCTTGCAGGGGAGCGACAAAGAGATCTACTGCCGCTCCACTGGTTTCATAAGGAATGGAGCTTGTGTCCTGCAGTATTAGCAGTATCTGAGCTCTTCAGGCTGCAGGTCCATCTGGTCAGCTAAAAGGGACCCTCTTGCTCCTCTTGAGCTGTTGTACAGTGAAATTTCTGTCCCTCTATAGATCGCTTTGCTGAAGATCCTCCTGGCTGCAGCTCCCACCTCCAAAGCCAAGACTGACTCTATCAATATCCTGGCAGATGTGTTGCCCGAGGAGATGCCGTAAGTGCATGAGGGGGAGGCAGCTGTTTCAGCAGCAGTGGTAGGTGATGGTAGCGATCTGGGGCTTAGAGACAGGCAGAGATTTCCAGTTTCTGAGACCAGGCAGGGCCTACACATGAGAGGAGTTACTGTCTCCATGGAAGTGTCTGCTTTTTCTCTGGACCTTCAACCTTTTCAGCACTCAGGCTGCGCCACTTCTGCCCTTGTGCCTTGTTAACTTGAATGGCTATGTTACACTATGACTGGAAGAAGCAGCCCGTGCTAATTCACCTGTCCCGAGTTGGAAAGGAAGTGTCTTGTGGCTAGAATACAGCACAAGAGAAAAGACTGCTCGTGGCCAGATGTCAAAATACCAGTAAGCAAAAGGAAGAAAGCTTGTTATTATTCAACATGCATTTTTCTCCCCTCTTAAGAGTCCCTTTCATTGCAGTTTAACTCCTGTAGCAAACTGCTCCCGAAACGCTCTTCAGACAGGGCAGTCAGTCTCTTCTATAGTCCGCTTTAGTGGTGCTGATCTGTATGTGGAAGCAGGAGTCCGTGACTATCAGCAAAGGCAGCCTTTCTGTAGAAAGAGTGAGTTCAGGGAAACGATAAATATGACACTCCAGCCCACTGCTGCTACTCGTACATGGTTTTCTCCCATTCCGTCCTCTTTTTCTTCCAAACCAGAATTACAGTTCTTCAGAGCATGAAATTGGGGATTGATGTGAACAGACACAAAGAGATCATTGTGAAGAGCATTTCAGCCTTGCTGCTGCTGCTGTTGAAACATTTCAAACTGAACCACATCTACCAGGTGGGTTTTATCCAATGCTAAGTGTATGACAAATATAGATTCATTCTGGTTAGTCTCTCTTGAGAAACCTCCTTTTAGCACCGTTCCCCTGTGAACAGCTGCTGGCTGGTTTTTGACAGAGATGAGTTTTAGCCACAAGGTATAACTTCATTAGTGGTACGGCACTGGATAATGTCTTGGACTGTGTTTTTTCTGAGGTCACTTCCACAAGGCAATACCTCCAATCTCATTACAAACCCCAGTGTGAATATTTCACTTTGAATCCCTGTATAACAAGCCTGAAGAGATGGCATCTCTGCCAGAAATGGGAAAGGGATAGGAGGCTAGACAGACCTCTCTTAGGCTTTGTCTACACTACAGTTACACTGGGGAGAATTAGTTACAACAGTCCTAACTACGTTTTAGCTTTGTTTGGCTTTGTGTATAAATTGGGCCAAAACGTGTCGTAACCATGTTAAAAGGTTCCCTTATTACCAATGCTGTTTAAATATTCGATTAGGCTGTAGCCTGGCCACGTACTGAAGCACTCTGCATACCAGATGTTTATTGGTTTCCTTCTTTAGAAAGCTTCCCACATGCACAGTTCCAGCATCTAGCCTGCAGCATGGTCCACCTTGTTTTATTATGAACATTAATGTGCTGCATCTTATGATCCGGCTCCTCTCTACAGCGAGTCCCTTGTGCCCCCTTACTGTGTTGCTACTTGTTCCCCTCTCTCATCCGGGCACAGAAGGTCATGTTCTCATTTGTCTGCCTTCGCTGTGCTGTGAGACTGCATGTTATTGGGCCATCACAGAGACAGGATCTAAGGGGCTCCTGGGTTCAGAGCTTGTATTTTGTTTAGCCATAGAGGAGTCACTCGATTGCCTTTTGCATCATCCACATCTGGAAAGCCAGGACATCTCTGCAAACCAGAGCAGAAACTTCCACAGCAATTAAATGCACTTAAAACTAAAAGGTCCAGATTTTTGTCCTGGCTCTAGGTTAAAGAACCCATTAAGGTTTGTTTAAATGCAGCGTCCAGCACCTAAGATCAGATTGAGTCACATGTGTGACTGATGAGCTGGATACAAGGCAAGGGCTTTGTAGAGTGCAACAGACTGCTGTGGCGTTTGGGCCACAAAGGTGGTACAAGAGCCGGGCCACTGTAAAGGGAATATCCCTTGGCCCTGGATATCTTCACTCTGCTTGTGACTGATCAGCAAACAGTAGATCAACCACATGTGTGAAACGAGTCTGTTCAGGTTTCCAGTGTGCTCAGCCTGCTAGCTGATGGCCAGAAGGTAGATGGGACATGGTCTTTTTGAGGGGATTCTCCCAGCCGTCCCCCTTTTGCTTCTCCCTCCAGTTAATGTGGCGGAGGCTGCAAAAGAGACCGGCAGTTCTGCTAGATGAGTAAAAGGGAGCGTCTCTTCGTTAAGTCTGTAAGGATCCTGTAGCGTTTCCTTCAGCTGTTGATCACTCCGCGTTCTTGCATTGCATTTTTCTCCAGGGCTACCCCTGTCCTTTACCGTGGAGGCTGGGGCAGGAGTCTGAAGGCCCTAGCTCTGCTTTGGGCTCTGCTGACTTGCTGTATGACCCTGGGATAAGTCCCTTGTGTCTTGGATGTCCTTCTCTGAGAAACGGAGTCATCGGGGGAGACCGAGATACAGACAGGGATGAATACAGCAATGCTTATAAAGCTCTTTAGGATGCTAGCTCCTGGTATCTGAACACCCGCGTAGTCATGGCACTTGAAATGCTAAGGTTGAGATGGGCTAAGCATTCTTTGCATATAAATCGCCACTTCCCCAAATTAGCAGTAATTTAGCACTGAAAACGGGTTTTAAAAAAATAAAAGAGTATTTCTTGACTTTGATAAATTGTGGGTTAGAAGATGACACAGCTGGGATAAGCAGAGGAATGCCTCTTTTTGTTATATTTGGTACAATAGAGCTTTGTTGTATTCTTTACAAGCTACATTTCTAGGACACTGAAGGTTACGGTTTAACAGGGAGAGAGAAATGCAAAAGCAGGTACAAAAGAAATATTACTATGTTTCTCAGTAAAGGGATGGAGCTAACACTTCACGGAAAGGAAAAAAATAAGGTATTGCAAAGGGCTGGCACAACAGATGAGGTGGCATTTTACCCCACAGTTACAGGGATTACTGGTAAAGGGCAAAATGGGAAGCATAGGAGAAGGAGGTCTGTGAGACCAGCTGGAGCATCTGCTGTAAAACCCAGAAAACCTTCTTTGTGTTCAGTTTTTTCCCCTCCCATTAATGCCATGTGTTCACCTCTTTCTTTCAGTTTGAGTATGTGTCCCAGCACTTGGTGTTTGCCAACTGCATCCCGCTGATCCTGAAGTTCTTCAACCAGAATATCATGTCCTATATCACTGCCAAAAACAGGTATAGCCCGTTTTGTAGCAGTGCCTTTTCCTCCGGGGACATTGGCAAGTTACAGCTTTGCGTACGAAGAGAACGCAGCGTGAGGGCGGTGAAACAGCTGTAAGGGGTTATGGTCTAGGTTGGACGAGGCATTAAATGATCTGCCGGAGGGAAACACTCTGGTGCTGGCTAGAGTGATCTCCTGGGCCTCTCTTACCTTCTGAACCTATTATTCATCTCTCCTGCCTTTGACCACTGGGTTTTAAATACCTGCAAGAATGTTTCTACACTTTTGCTGGCTGACAGGGTCTTTAAGTAGGAAGACTTTTATGCTGCTTTGTGCCTTGAGACACTGAGCTTGTTAGTTAAATCCCTGTACACCACTTCTGGACATGTGCATGATACAGCATGGGGAATAAAAGGTTAAGACTACATATGCATATGATATGATCCTTCTGCAAAAGCCCGAATCTCAACTTCTATACTCACCTGTTAGCACCTGGAAACAGGAGACAGTTGGTAGTTTCGGCTTATTATAAGCACACCTAAAGGTCAGTGACATGCACGATATTTATGGCAGAACGGTAGGCAATATTTTTCTCTTGGGGACCCCAAGAGAAGGGTCAGGACAGGATTTTTTATTGCTCTTCAGTTGGTTATATGAGCTAGCCTCTTGCGTTGTTTGTGGATAGATATGAAATGAAAAGAAATAGGTTAATGTTCTTCTCTCTGCTGAGACAGCTGAAGATGGAAAGCCACTGTCTTTACAGAACTGAGTAATTAAAGACTGTTTCTTTACTATTTGGACTCCATTCTTTTAAAGAACCAGAAATCATAGGTGAAACGCAATAAACATAATGTTAACCTCTGAACAGTTCAAATCCCAGTTTTCTGCTGTTAGTTAAAAATCACAAACGTGTGTAGGCATTTGGCATGGGGTTTGTGGTCTCCAGTGTTTCACCTCCTCCTTCCCTCCCCCTACACCCAGTGAATTGATGTTAAGTCAGATATTGGTGACTAATGTACAGTATCTCTTTCTAAAAATGTGTTCTCTTCATGACTTCGTTAGCCCGTATCTGTTCTATTATTACACAAATGTAAACCTGGAGTAATACTAGTATAGTGCACTGATTTTTCATGGAGTGACTCGCCCATAAGTTTGTCTGTCAGGGGGAGGGGAGCTGCATGCACGCGCATGTGTGTGTGTGTGAGTGTGTGTGCATGCTCATGCACATATATTAGAATGATGAAAAATACATGTTTCTATGTCTTTCCTTCACTATTACCAAAATCTTATTTTCCCATTGGGTCTGCAAACCTTAAAACATTGTCCTTGGACATGGAACATGTCATTCTTTTAAGTCTCCTTCATGAACTAGTGGTGTGAACCCTGCGACAAAAGTACTTCAGGGGCAAACATAAATCCAAGCACATTTTGTTATATATTGAGCCTGAAATTTACCACCTGGACCCCTCCCTATTTTTAAGTGGTAAAACAGCAAGTTAGTAATGTAGATCACGAACCACTGAACATGGATAGGAACATCAGGGAATACAATCATCAGGGAACAAGCAGGAGGTTTAAATGAACTTGCTAGACTATGTACAGTAAGTAACATTGGTTTATAGGGTCTTTTAGTCTTGGAATTTTCTGCTGAATTTGCACTGGCTCAGTCATAGTTACAGCAATTCAGTTATTTTAAATATTCCTGGATATAAAAGCATCAAAAGGTAAGGGGATAGAAAGAATCACAAGAATTATATGATTTACCCATTTTGGGGATGTGCATGTCTTCCAGAAGGTGATCAATACTCTTATTCTTCCTCGTGGGCTAATGATATAAAAGTGATAGGTTCTATAGGGGTGGTAGCAAAGTCTGCTTCCTTCCCTTCAAGTTTCCCTGATGTTATCAGTTTGCCCAATCTCTTATTTTAACCTAAGGTTGGGGGGAGAGGGGGTTGTTTGGGTTTTTTTAAAGCTAGTATGTCTTGGCTTAATGGATCTGGGTCCCTTGAGTCATTATTAGAGCACTCAAGATATGCTTTAGAGAAATAACTGATCCATTAGCAGAGGCACAGACTCACGAGATAGTTTGTGCAACTCTGAAAAGGCAGGTGCCTCTGAAACCTTCTGATAAGGTGTGGTTCAGCCTCTGAAAATGTTTGCAAAGCCCTGGCTGAATTTAAAACAACAGCTGACTTCCTGGGCATGTCCCATAACTCAGCAGCCTGTCCCAGTTGCTCAGTCCTGTCCATGCCAGCTGTAATTAATCGGTGCGCTGGGAATGGAGATCTTAGGGGTGATTGAAAAATGTAACATAATGATTTTAAAAGAGCTGTTTTTAATACTGATGTGCTGCCTAATGACCATCCCCTATTCTCTGTCTCCTACAGCATCTCTGTCCTGGATTATCCATACTGTATTGTCCATGACCTGCCTGAGCTCACAGCAGAAAGCCTGGTAAGGAGAGTGGAAATAATCCTCGTTACAGATGTTGCAGTAGGTCTGTATTTGATGGAGCGGAAGAAGGACTGTTTTCCTGTCTCTTTTCCTTCCTACCCTCATCCCTTCTAAAGTAAACTTTTTTTTCAGTATTTAAACTCCTCACCACCACCATCCATCCTTCTCTATCCCGGCTCCTGATCTGCTGTTGGATTGGGGGATCTGGTGTGTCCTACAGTATAGTGCCAGCCAGACTTCCCTGCCAGTTTTTCTCTTGGTTCGGTACGAGCATTTTGTAAGATGCTGCTCAGAATAAGAGGGTAAAACAGCTGTTCTTTCCTTAAGGCTCTTAGTCTGAACATTTGCAGGCTGCCCCATCTACCTGGGTTCTGTACATACCATACTATGATGAAGCATCATGAGAGATTTGCAGCCACAGTCACTTCAAATATACCCTGAGGAGTCATTTAGGCTCCAAAGTTGATGGCCTTTAACCCTCGAAACACAGAAGGTGGCTTATTGGATAAAGGAATTGTGAACTCAGTGATGGGCAGGTGAGGAAAGTGGAAGAATTTCTGGTGTTGAGGAGTAGAGCGGGTTTCTTTTCTTGCAGCACTCCCTGCGTCCCTTGCTTTCCAAACCCTTTGGGGATTCAGTCTGTCACCTTGAATCTGCTCTGCATTGTCATAGTTAGCATTATCAGGGAAGAAAAAAAGCATTCTCTGGACCGAAATATCACATCCTGCTTTTGAATGCCTCTGCTATGCAAACATCAGAGTACGTGAGCACTTAATAGTAAACTCTCCCCTCTTAACATCTAATGAGTTTTAAATGCATCTGGCAGGTATTATGGTCTGGAGGGCGGATAGATAGCCACCTCAGATAGATAGCCACCTGGCTGAGCCAACCGAAGAACAGTACATCCTACATCTGTGTCGGATAGGTGACTTTTGAGGTCCTTTCCAACTTGGTTTCTGTGGTGCAAAAGCAAACGGCCACTGTTGGTATAGGACTCAAAGAGCTGAAGCTGTTGCTGCAATGCAAAAAAAGGAATACAAGGGAATAACAGTGTTCTCAAGCCTGTGCTGCACAGCCGTTGCTCACGCTCAAGCATAAATTAAGAAGTTGGCAGATGGAGCTAAAATAATTACATGCTTCACCTAAAGTGCAGGTGAAAACGAAAAGAAAGTCTGTCTTGAATGGAAGACCGATATCATGAACAGTCCAACTTTTTAAAGAAAAAAATGAAGACTGTAAGCAATTAACAGCATTTAAATGAAACTTTTTCACAATGGGCCAGACTTTGTGTGTGTGAATGGAGCCAGCCCTGAGCTACCTCCGTTTCACTTTGTTTGGGTTATCAGTGACACCTAGTGGTGAAATCTTCTCATTCCTGCCGGTTTTGTTCATTTCCGTTTAAAGTGCCGTGGAACGCTGTGGAAATATTACAGGACTGTCCCTCCAGCCTCCCCGACAGTGGACAGGAATGTTATCCGTCCTGGATATGTGGAGATGCCAAACAACATAGAGTTTCATAGACATTAGGGCTGGAAGGGACTTCACAAGATCATCAGGTCCAGCCCCCCTGTCCAAGGGGCAGGAAGTCAGCTGGGGTCAAAGGATCCCGGCAGAACAAGCATCCAAATGTTTCTTGAAAGTGTCTAGAGTCGGTGCTTGCACCACCTCCGGGGGGAGTTTGTTCCAGGGCCTGGGGACTCGGACAGTAAAGAGGTTTTTCCTTATGTCCAGCCTAAAACAATCTTCGAGGAGTTTGTGAGTGTTGGACCTTGTCATCACTTGGGGTGCCCTGGCAAACAGATGTTCCCCCAGATCCTGATGCACACCCCTTAGTCTTGTGTACTTGGCTGCCACCAAGTCACCCCTGAGCCTCCGTTCCTCCAGGCGCAAGAGTCCCATGTCCCTCAGCCTTTCCTCATAAGGCCTGTTCTCCTGCCCCCTGATCATGCGCATGGCTCTCCTCTTTCAAGCTTCTCTGCATCATTTCTGAATTGTGGGGCCCAGAACTGGGTGCAGTACTCCAGCTGTAGCCTCACCAAGGCTGAGTACAGCGGGAGGATGACTTCCTGGGTCTTGTTTGAGATGGGTCAGTAGATGCAAGCCAGAGTTTTGTTTGCTTTGCCGGCTGCAGTATCGCGTTGGTGGCTCATGTTCAACTTGTGGTCAGACATGACCCCCAAGTTTATTGCCTTGGAATTCAAGGTCTTTTGGCACTCAGTCACAAACTCAGCCCACTGGACCAAACCATTTCCTGCAGCTATTCCAGTACTTTACCATCAGTAGCTAACTGCTGGACACCATCTGTCAACAGTTGTAGTGATATATAGTCAGGTGCAGATGAAGGGACATGTTTGAGCTGTGGTTACAGATGCAGTCTATTTTCAGGGATCTCCCTTCCTTCCCCACTCCCCACCCCTGAAAACTTACAGCTCCAATATCAACAATATATAATTAAAGTTGATATCCATGGGGCAGACAGAGCACAATCTCCATTTCTGGTAAGATGACCAACTTTAGAAAAGGAGATGAGATAAAAAGGGCCTAAAGAAAGTAACATTAGATGCTATGAAGAAAGTCAGCAATAAACTCTCAGAATGCATCTATAATGTTGACAGGAAGGGAATTTGGAAGACAGCAACCAAACCATTTCTAGTTCATGGCAAGTTTTTGAGAGACTAAGCCACACAAGTCCCTTCAAAAGTCAGAAATCTAACTAGTGAAGTCAATAAATAGTAGCATAAATTACAGCAGTTGTTAAGGAGGATGGAACTCAAAGGGCAAATATCTAATGCTATAAAAACAAGGAAAAAGAGATTCTTTAAGCATTTCAGAAGCAGAGGATTCACTGGATCAATGAAGTTAAAGGAAATGGATGCAGGAAGATAAGGATGTTGCTAAAAAGCTAATTGATTTCCTTGCATGGGTTTTCACTGCTGAGGACGCTGGGGAGAATACAGTTCTGGACCTTCTCTTTTCTGGCAATAAGGATGAGGTACCCTCTTTGCCAAAAGAAGCGGCGCTGATTGAAATGCAGCGTGTCACCCGGCCATCCAAGAGTCTGAAGGAGCTTGACTGTGAAGTAGATGAGCTGCAAACAATGATGTCTAAGCTTTCCTTTAAAAAACAAAAGTCATTATTATAAAAGACTTGGCAAATCTTTACTCAGACTTTTTAAAGATCCTAGTGGCAATCTGAGAAAATAGCGCACCTAGCAAATGCATTAAATCAATCATTTAAAAACAGAATAGCAAAAGCCCTGAAAGGCCATGAACTGACAGGGTCTTACTAGCGTGGATTCAGGAAAGGTAAAGTCATGTGTCATTAATCTCATATTACGTTTTGCCGTGAATATGTATGTAATATACTGGAAGAAGAAGAGCCAGTGGATAGAACTTCTACAATCATTTCTCCTATGCCTGAGGCAAGGAGCTTGTGCCTGAAAGCTTGCAATTAGAAACATTCTTTTTTTTTGCAAAAATCTAGTTGGTCTAATACAAGATATTACCTCTACCACAAGTGCTGATTCCTTTTGCCTCTAGACCAATACAGCTACAACCTGGACACCTGACAGATGACACACAGTTACTTCAGTTAATCAGGACCAGGAAGGATTGTGAGCACCTTTAGAGACCTAATCAAGGTAGGCAAATCCACAACATGATGGCAAACTGAAAACCAAAGATTGACAAGTGCACATCAATATATATAGGAGGGAAACTTTTAAACTACTCAAGCACTCATGCGCTTTACAGAGCTCTAAATTAACTGGACCGAAGAAACAGACCTGAACCTTCTCTTCAATGTGCAGCTGCATTTTAAAAAAAAAAAAGAAAAAGCAAGTAAGATGTTTAGGATGTAGAAGGACTGTGGTAGGAAATAAAACTGAAGATCTAATTTCGTTATGTCAATGAATGGTGTAGCCTCGATACAATACTCTAGCATCATCCAGAATACTGTAGATGGAACTGGTCATCCCATCTCAGAAGCATAATGCAGAATTGGAGAAGGTGCAGAAAATAGTGGTGAGACACCAGAGGCCGGGCAAAGCCCTTGTATGGAGAGAGATTGAAATGACTGGGATTGTTACTTTTAGAAAGAAGATTGAATGAGGGAGTGTAATAAAAGTGCACAAAATGACAAATGGTCTAGAGATAGATTGTGGACTTTTTCTTACTATCTCATACTATAAGAACAAGGAGACATTCAGTGAAATTTAAGAAGTGGAGAAACTCAAAGGGCAAATTTGCTAGTAAAGTCTTTGGAATAGCTGGCAGGTGTGGGGTGATCCTGTGCTCCTTTTTCATGGCATCTAGTCGTGCTACGTAGTTGCACTAGAACACCTTTCTACTTAACCAAGTTTCAGTATTTGTTTCCTTTTTCTGAATTTTATTGACTTAGCTCCATGACTGAGCTGGATGGCAGATATTATACTCAACAACAAATCTCTCATTCTAAGTTAAACCTAAAGCCAGTTTTTACCTTCCCCTAAGTATGGGCATAAACTAGCTGGATATTTTTTCTGTCACTTCATAGATTTCGTAGACATTAGGGGCTGGAAGGGAGCTCATGAGATCATCGAGTACAGCCCCCCCTGCCATAGGCAGGAAGTCAGCTGGGATCAAGTGATCCCAGCAAGAAAAATATCCAGATTTTTTTGAAAGAGTTGTAGATCTCTCTCTCCTCCACCCCACAGGGTTCTTACAATGACTTCTTCTCTGCGAGACAGTGGAGTTAAAATGAGAGAGAGAGAGCATTCGTGATAGCTTTTAAAAAGTAAAAATAAAAGTAGGAAAAATTCTTCTTGGCAAGCTTTCAGGTATAAATACCCTTTGTCACGAAAGCATGCTAAGAAGAATTTTTCCAACTATTTAGTTGGCCTAATAAAAGATCATAGATTTACCGAAAGAACGTTGCCTGCCTATGTCCTTAGACCAACACGACTACGACCTACAGCCCTGTAATAAAACTAGAACACCTTCCTTTTCATTCTTTTCAGCAAGTAAGCATGTTCCAATGTTTCTTACGGGGATGAGTTTTATTTATATACTTATTATATTTGTACACCGTCCTTCCCAAGAAAGGGCTTAGGGCAGCTTACTCTGTGGGTGTGGGTGGGTGCGTCACGGTGGGGGATGCGGTACTGTTTCACTACGCATGTAGCAGCAAGTGTTCTCATTCAGTGATGCCCTGATTTGAGAAGGTCGATGACGTAGTAATTTCGTGTTTCCTGGCTGACTTACCGGTTCCACAATGTCCTGCGAGACCAAAAATTAATCCTGCTGAGGGTTGAATACATGCAAATATATGATACATCTCCATCCCATTTTCATGGATGGTGTCTCCATAGAAAGATGTGACAACTCAGACTTCTGAAAAAATGGCAGCTTTTGCAGGAACAGTTCTCTAACTTTTTGGATCATTATTATTAAAAATAATTATTTTCAAGGGATAAAAGCCTACAAATGAAATGTTACAGTGGTGTTGGGTCAGTTGGGGGGGGGTCTCCCCTCTTCTTGAGCAAACAGACAGAAGGCAGGGTCCTCTAGGGATCCCGTAAAAGATAGGAAGTAGTGAGACCTCGCTTGGTTGGACAGTCGTCAGAAAGGGAATGTGGGACTCACTGTTTTGGTCTCTTGTGAAAACAGAGAAAAGAGCAGGGCTGAACCTTGCTTAATCTTTCATCGTTAGAGGAATTGGAGAGAGCAGGAGTATGTTTTGCAGTGCAGTTCCCAGGGGAAGTGCCCATTGCCTATTGGATAACAGCTCCTTCTGCGAGAGAGATGCAAAGACCTGCTTGTTCTACACTGTACCACTAAAAATAAGAATGATGAAAAGAAATCCACCCCGCTGTTGAATGGCTAATCATTTTAGAGTTCATTATTTGGGGGAGGTTCTAGTTTGTTCATTTTTAATCTGTTCGATTGAGAACTTGAAAGAGTTTACAGGGCATGAAAGAGGAAAAACATAGAGATCATTAGAGGATACCAGCTAGTACGACGCACTGTAATGAGAGAATACCAGTACTCAGCCCTTGAGACCAAGTCATTGGCCTAGGTAGAAACACACTACTTGATTTGATCCATGGGTTACCACTAAAACCTAGTCTTTACTAAAGAAGGTTTGCCTCTACACCTTTGAGCAGTGAAGCTGTAATGAAGATCCTTCTTTTGTTGGCACAAAAGTGATTTTCCTGGCATGGTGTTTAACAGTTGAAATAAGTTATCCTGGCTCAAAGCACTTGCTTGCCTGTGTACAATATGAGTAATGCCAGCACAGTAATTAGCAGCAAGTGTGGCACTTGTTTGTTTTTTGAAGCCCTCATTAATACTGTTCTGCCTGTTCAGGTTTCCTGTGTAGACCTAGGCTAGCTTGGATTATGAGTTTTGATAGAAACTGTTCCCTTGTGTATCGTCTTTCCATCACTGCTCAAAGCTTGCCCTCGTGAGAGTGCCTAGAAGCTGGGGCTGATGACAGATTTCAGAGTACTGTGGGTTCCTAAGTGTTTCCTTCAATATAACTTGCTCAACAATGCGAATGTAAATGGCTTTATACATTTACTGATGCTCATTTCTGATATCCCCCAGCAGATCATTTATTAAGCACCAAACCAAGTGCTCAGCAGGGTACAAACAGAAAGCAATGGTCCATGCCCTGGGGAGCTTATCTCGCCCAAACTGTACATGAAGAAGATAGATGAGAGAGAAGCTAATGTCATAAGGGGATATTTCTGTATGAAGTTTGGAGTAGCTTTAGTCAGCTTTAAATATTTCACATAGGTATTACTGGGAAAAAAAGGCCTGAGAGGATGGATGGGAACTTCAGCATAGAAATCCATAGAATATCAAGAATTGCAACCCCAGTCAGGTTGACTCTGCCTGTCTTTTTGTGACAATAGACAACTTTTAAGATCCATAACATTTCTGTTTGTGGTTCCTTCAGGCAGAATCTTAAAAATGAAAGTACAATCTCCCTGCATGGTTTGAAATCCAGTAGAGCTTCTCGTGTGGATTTTGCCCTTGTATTCTCAGCCAAAAATGTCCTGTCTTCCTTGGTCAAGAAGCATGCTGCACATGGGTTGGTTGCTGTGCAGTTGCCCCTTGCTCCAGAACCGACTGTTTCAGTGTTACTGTCTTCTGAGTACTGGTATTGTTGGAAATCTTTTGGGATGAAAGTCAGTATAAAATATGGTGGTCCTCTAACCCAATGTGAACATGTTTTATAGCTATTCCACCTGGAGGGGAAAGGGAAGCTGCCTACACGGATAGGAGTTGGTGGGTGCCTACCTGAAATGTTGGTTCTGTGCAGTACATGGTCAGACCTAATAAATCCATATTGAATCTTTGTGTGGCATAAAAACATCCTCTTCCTATAGCCCATGCTATTGTTTGTCATCCTTCTTTTGTTGCAATTCTATGTAAGTTATCTGCAAAAGACCTTCTACACTTGTGGTGAGGGGAACATTGATACATATAAGTAATAAAATGGATTCTATAAATAACAGTTGTTATCAGGCTATAATTCAGTGTCTGTGAAATGTATATACAATGAATGTGAATCTACAGCATATCGCTCTCTTGGTGGAATAGCACTCGCCTGCTTGCTTTTGTCTCTCTCCTTTCTCTTCAGCATGTGCACCAAATGCATCTTAAATGTCATCAGCAGGATTTTCAGAGTGGCTTCCCAGAATCTGTCAGCTTGTCAACAGAGCGTTTCTTCTCCTAGATGAAGGAGCTATAGTGTCCAATACCAGTACTCCTACAAATGCCACCATAAATGTTACCTCTAGGAATAGTGCACTGAACTTCTCCCTGTGTCTGTTGGCAGGAAACTGGAGATAACAACCAGTTCTGCTGGAGAAACCTGTTTTCCTGCATTAATCTGCTGAGGATCCTCAACAAGTTGACCAAGTGGAAACATTCTAGGACAATGGTGAGTTGGTGCATGGCGGTTTGAGCTGTGTCTCTCAGAAATCCTGTTGTGAGATTACTAGCATTTTGATGGGATGTATTGGGTATTATGTTATATCTGCTCATTCTTTTTGTAGCAAAGACAGACTTCTGTGTCCAAGAGTTGTTTGGTATTAAGTGAGGATAAAGTTGTTTTTCTCCCCAGATCTTGTCCTTGGCAAGAAAATGTTTCGGGTATATCGTAGAACCAGATGGAGGTAATCTAATCCAACCCACCGCTTGAGGCAGGATCGTCCCTATTCAAGCCATCCCCTACAAATCCTTGTCTAACCTATTCCTAAAACTACATAAATAGCCCTGTCACACAATTATAAGTCATATCACCCAGAGATACCAAAATCACCTTAACCCACCACAGGTAAAGCAGGTGGATGAGGGCTGTCGGTGACCTACCACTGCAAGTGTTGTTTGAGAGATCCAAGGAAGAGAGCTGTGCTTCATGCTACAAAAAAAAGGCAACCCGCCCCCCCCCACACACACACACACGCACACTCCAGTCCATACCCATATGACCAAGGGGTAAAATTCCTTCCTGATCCCAAATGTGGTTTGACCCTGAGTGGAGGGGCTAGATCATCTAAACAAGAACCTGCAGGGTTTAGTCCCAGCAGGAACATTGCATACCCTAGTCAGCATCCCCAGCCTTAGCTGATGCCAACACTCAATGCTTCTGAGGTAGGTGGATAAAAGCCACGACACCTGTAGCAACAGGAGGGGGAAATTCCTTCCCGGCCCCATGTGGCAACCGGCAAAGACCAGAAGCATGAGAAAACCAAACATGCTCCATTCTGCTCTGCAGCCTGAGGACAGCAAGCATCATGACACGCATTGCACCCTCTTGCTTGACTCCCCTTTCTGTATCCCCTCCATAAACATATCCCAGCTCCTTTTAATCTTCTTTCATGAGCAGCCTAGTTGTGGAGCTGTTTTGTTCTCTGGCCGACTCCTGTATCCACCTGTTCTAGGCTACAGAGCTCAGCGATCCATCCCAGGGGTGGGCTCCTGGGCTTCTAGCTGTTGCTCCTTACTCACAATACAGCACAGAGCTATGAAGAGAAACTCATGCAAGTTCTTAGCAAGCAAGCTTTGATACAGGAAGTGGTATAATCATGTTAGCGTAGTTGTCCACTCTGGCTAATTAATTTTGTCCCCATGGGTTTATTACTTGTTCACCTCTCCCTTCTTCCTTGTCTCTTGTATTCAAATCACTCTCTTCAGTACATGCTCTGTGCAAGTCCTTTCATAGCACCTGGTAAAATGAGGTCAGGCTCACAAAAGCTCAGGCTGTACTTCTCTGATTGAGTCTATAAGCGCCCCTGCCACTTGTACTGATTTGGTTCTCTGCTCCCATCTCGCCCCATCTCCCTTTCCTTGTTTATGCCAGGGTGGTGATCTACCACAGTGAACAAGCCTTCTGTTTTTGGGTTCTGTTCTGGCTGCCTGCACAATGGAGTCCTCTGAAGTTACTCCTAATCTGTCTTCTTTCACGTTGGTTCATATTAAGGTTCAATCCAGAAGTCTGCTCCCCAGCATAAATTATCTTCTGCAAAACAATGAAGTCCATAATGCCCATTTTCTACCCCCACCTCTGCTCATGAGAACTGCCATTTACAGGGTCAGTTCACAGGTCCGGCATCCTGTGTTGCAAAGGAGCAGAGAGCGGAGGCTGAAAGGGAGCATGAACAAGGTGTAGGACCAGGGTTTTTTTCCTACTGTTCCACTCATCTGCTGTACTTCACAGGAAAAAAAATTGAATAGGGATGTTTTTTATACCACACTTATCAGTAGGGCCTATGGGTGCCTAATTATTTTAGAAGGTACTGGAACCAGTCATGTTGGTTTGTTTGTCGATAGATGCTGGTGGTTTTTAAATCGGCCCCAATCCTAAAACGAGCTCTGAAGGTGAAGCAGGCCATGATGCAGCTGTATGTCCTGAAGCTGCTGAAGATCCAGACCAAATACCTGGGGCGCCAATGGAGAAAGAGCAACATGAAAACCATGTCTGCCATTTATCAGAAAGTGCGACACCGCATGAACGATGACTGGGCTTATGGCAATGGTAAGTACTGGCAGGCAGGCACTTCCTTGCTTGCAGCTAATGCATGTGTAGTTTGTCACCTTCTGCCTCATCTGCAAATTGGGCTCTACCAACCTGGTCTTGCAAAGACCTGCACTAGCAATTTTGCTGAAGCTGTAAGGCCCTGCCTACTTATCTGAAGGTGAAAATAGATGTAATTTCTTCCCTACTATGGTGAAGGAGGCTGATCCAGTAGGAACTATAGGATCAGAATTTCAGTGCCAGCTTAACTGGTACGACATTGTCTACTGTTAAGATCATTTTAGACATTAAGCAACCAAACTCTGCCTCAGAGCGCACCAAGTTTGCAGGAGTGAACTTGGCCAGGGTGTGAAAACCTGAGTCAGGCTCTGCAGGTCCTTTCTGTGAAATAAAGGCAGTTATAAGCTAACTGTACACACTGCATGGGCTGTGTTTTGGCCTGGGGTCTGCCTACCTGCCACTGTTGTGATGCAGTTTGTCCATATTTTCTAAAATGGGACAGACAACACAACACCACAGCGTGACTATCACAAACCAAAGCGATACAGTTAGCTACAAATTCTGTATACTTAGGATATTTTCGGTGAGCACAGTAACCTGAATCCCAGGCCCCACTAAAGGGGGAGGAGCATTGTTGCCTTTAATAATGTACTTGGCCTAAAAGCTTAAATGGTACCCATTGTGCTTAAATTTCCTAATGAGGATTAAGTCAAGCATCAGGTAGTGCTTGCAGCATCAAGGAATATGTATTAATGGGTCACTATCAAGAAATGTAGGCTTAATATTTTAGACTTTGTTGTTGGAGGTATTGGTGATTAAACATTTAGGGTATTTAATTTCAGTTTAAATGGGCTTATATTAAAGCCTTCCTGCTGCACTTCTGAGAACCATATAATAAGTATTGCTTTAATTCAGAAGGAAAAAAACCCTCATTAATCTAATTTCACTGTAGAGCTCAATAAAATCCCAAATGTAAAGACTACAAAAGTTACCTTTTTATTTTAATGCGTCTCTCAACTGATTTACCATGACATAGTCTTTTCTCCACTTGCTTATTGCTTTTTAAAGTGAATAAAGACAGGAGCTGGAAGTATTTCTGATGTAGATTACATGCAGCTATTGCATGCATTTCCTTTTTGGCTGTGTTGGGAAACCTGGACAATGTAGGTACACCCACTGCTCAAAGATAGCAACAGCAGAACACGATGCTGTCATTGTTTGCAGCCAAGGTGCCTGCTGAAGGCAGAAGCCTGCCCACCTCGCCCAGTTGGTGGGAGAGCTGACTAACAGCTGCAGTGCATAGTTACAAACTAAATTATATCATGATGTAGTTTAGTTTGCAACTATGCAAACTTATTTAAAACCCCCAGAACTGCTGCACGTGTACAGTGTGATGCCGTTAAGCCACCCAAGGTAACGTTTTAGTCACTGTACCTGGTAATGGTGTCACATGTACAAGCGCCCTGAGATGTGAGTTTAAGCCTTGCTCCACACTTGTGTGAAAAGCAGCCCCCTGTTGACCCAGGTGTGATGGCAGGTGGAATCAAGGTGGCAAGATGTGATGCTAGCCATATTGATCCTTCTTGTGCCATTAGCTGATGTGCCTTAACCATGTTAACTTGGATCAGGTGGGCTGCTGATTCTGCTCATGCTCCCTTTCGACAAAAACATCCTCTTCTCCCTCTCTATTTTGCTCCCATCTTTCAGCCTGGTTTACACTTCTAAGACTCTAATGGGAAATGGCATTTTGCCAGTTCCAAATTCCCCCAGGGACGGAGATTTAAGCATCAGCATTATGTGATACCTGATTGCATGGTTCACTACTTAGCAGACATTGCATCCTGATCTAGACAGTCTGTCAGTCTACTGTATAAGTGCTCCAGCTTTCAGACAAGACCTAGAAATGTTTTCCCATGAGAAAGTTTATTTTTGTCCTCTGTATACAGTCTGAGATCCTACTGAACTCATTAAATCTGGTTTTTCCTCCTAAAAAGCTATTGAGATGATTTTTTTTTGTTCAAGGAATTCTCTGTACCATAGAGAGTGAGTATTTCTTATAGAACAGAACACCAGGAAATTTGAGTGATATTGTCTAGAAACATTACATGGCTGAAATATCGTGGCTATTACAGCCAGCTATTAATTGCACAACATTGTCTGAAGTTAAATTTGCCTAATATTTCTCATTAAGAGACCTTGTTTTCATTGACTTATAAACTTTCCTTAATCAGACATGTCAAATCTCTCATTTTCTATCTTTTAGTAAGAACGGTGAGGTTGTTTTGAAAAGTAGTCAGTGTTATATGATATCAGAATGCATACACAGAAGGGGTACGAGTTAAGATTGTCCAGGAAATTTTACTTCTGGTTTAACTTTTAATGCTTAGTTTTTTAGTGCTTTATAATTGTAGAGTTATACTTCATAGAAAAGAACCTCTAATGTATGCATGAACTGGTTTGGAAGAAACTCTTGTAGTCACTGCTGTGAATTTGACCAGCTCAGCCATATTGCTTTATTCTGAGGTCACAACCCTCTATTTCTGCTAAACCTTATCCCATGTCAGAGAGAGAGAACGATTTTCTCATATTTGTGTGTGCAGATATTGATGCCAGACCATGGGATTTCCAAGCTGAAGAATGCACGCTAAGAGCCAACATCGAAGCCTTCAATAACCGCAGATACGATAAACCACAGGTCTCTGAGTTTGCGCCTGTGGACAACTGCTTGCAGAGTGTGCTTGGACAGCGGTTGGAGCTCCCTGAGGATTTCCATTACTCCTATGAACTGTGGCTAGAGAGAGAGGTGTTTTCTCAGCCTATCCGCTGGGAAGAGTTGCTACACTATCAGTGATAAGAGAATTACCCAAACTAAATGCTGTCTCCATAAGGATACAAGGTGCTACTATCTGGGAAAGAAGTCACTTTATGACTGGGGGTCCTTAAGTCTGGGGGCAGAACTTGCTAACAAGGAAGTTGCCTTTTTTATTTATCCAGACCCCCGCCTCCCCTCCTCCTGGACACACACGCTGTGGTATCCTAAAACTTTTAGGGACCTTCCCATCCCTTCACTTGCACCTTTCAGAGACCATCAATATAAATGGACCTGCACAGATCAGGTTCTGATGTCACACTAGTTACAATTTAGAGTAGTAACAGTGATTGTACTGGTGTTCACTCCAGATTTACACAGGTATAACAGAGATCAGAATCAGGCTTGAGTGACTTGGCTTCTTCTGAGCTTGGTTCACATGTATAAGTCAGCTGTGTAAGTAGCTTCCCTGTGGAAGGTTTGTCTTGCCCGGTTGCCCTATGTAGTGCTTAATGGTTTCACTTGCTCATCTTGGCATCAATACGTAGATTAAACACCCTGGTTACTAATGCCTCTAAAGTTCAAAAGTAAATAGTAACCAACACTATGTGATGACCTCAGTAGAGGCTCATGGATAACTGAAGTCTAGAGGTGGAACCGCAGTGCTGCTACTTGTGTTGTACAACCCATTCTGTGAAAACTTCTGTTTCCAGAACTGCCAATCTTGCCAGATTCACCAGGCCTGTTATTTCCATACTTTTCTTCATGACTATTCTTTTATCCATCACTGCATTCACTTAATTTTTTGTAATAAAGTTAAATGAATATTAACTGTAGCTGCCTGACTACAATATGTGAGCTGTAAAAGAGTTAGAGTGCCTGGGAGCCTTTCTACTTTATATATGAGTGAGCCCAGATTGAAATTACCATTTTAAACACTAAGGCTTGCCAGGTAAAGCATTCTTTTTCTCATCTATCATGGGTATCCAGTTAATTTTCCAGGATTTTTCTTTCTTCCAGTACCTTGCAAGGAAGAAACCACAGCAGGGCTATTTACTGGAAGGCAATTACTGCAATCCAGTAGATTACCAGTTTGCTGGTTTTTTCCATTTTTGGCCATGAAGGTGACAGTAAATGCAATGTCTTGCCAAAAGTGACCCTTTTGACTTGTGACACAAGATTTTCTTTTGTTGTGGTGTTCTGGGGGAGCTGGTCTTTGTGCTGTATCCTAAAGGTGGTAAGTGGATGGGATAGCATTTCATTGTCAAGATGAAGCAGAATATCAGACTTTGCAGCCTATAACTTTCAAGAGGAAGCTCAGTCTTCATGCATTATACATGATTTCCTCTGCTTGGACAGCTCACGGTTTCATAGGCTAAAATCTTCAGGCAGATTCTACCTCAGCTTAAACCTGTGTTACAGTCTCCCCTCGGCCTGTTATAACCATGCATTTGGGAGTGAAATCTTTGTCCAGTATATTTAAAGTTAATGGCCACACTACTGAATGAGCTGGACACTTGGCCTAGGCTTGTAAAATCCTTGGCATTTCAATAAAAGTTTTGCACAAGGGCCACAAGAGGGGCTTTATAAAAGCAACGTTGAAGTTGTCATAGCAGCAGTGCCTGGACACTGAGCTTACTCTACAGAGCCCCTAAGTACTGGACAGCAAAGGTCTTAGGTTTAATCTTTCTGACAACAGTTTTGTCAAAGAAGCATGGCATGCACCTGTGTATTTCAGGCAAAACTTCTTATAAATTAGACTGTAATGCTAGCTGCATTTCAAGAACACAAGCAATAAGACCACATGTAGTATGATGGCATATCTGTTCACTGCTATGGAATTAGCCTAAGAATGTTTCTTAGTATGATTTGAATAAGGCACTTTTCCAAGATGGCAGTAGTAAATCTGTTCACTTCTTAAGCACATTTTGTGTCCAAAAATAAAGTGAGTGACTTTTAAAGTGTGTGCATTTCCTTAAAGTGTTAGAAGAAAAATGGCAAATGTTTTTGTGAAAATGCAAGGTTTGTTCAGTCCTACCTGCAGCCAGCCTTCTCTTCTCTTTCTGCCTCCGATCTTTCAGTATTGGAGGGGCTTTCTGGTACAGCCTGAGAGGTTGGACAATTTGTACTGACGTTTCTAGGGAGACCTAATCAAACAGAGGAGCAGAGAGAGAATTACTTGATATATAGGTGTCCCTCCGGTGTTTGTACATGTGCCTCAAAACTAGGAGTGAGAGTGAATAATTTCCATATGAATAACTGAGCTAAGCGAGTTTTAGAGAAAAGTGCTAGGGATAGTTATACATAAACTGGTTTAAGTGATCAGAAACTGGTTTAAATGTGTAACAAAACAGAAGTTCAGGGCGCACAAACCAGTTTCAGAATGGCTGAAACTGGTTGAAGATAAACCTGGTTGAATGTAGTATCACATTTAACTGATTTAGGTCAAACTGGTTTATGAAACTTCTGTCCCAGATCCCTTCCTGGTTCAAGTTAAATCACAGTCCCCCAGCATCCCAGGATGCTTTGCAGCCCTGGGCTGGGCTTTGCTGTCTGCTGCAGAGAACAGGGCTGTCCCCACCCCTCTGCTCCCTAGCCGGAGCTGTGAAGACTGGCTGACGGGGTCGGGGTGGGAAACCAGGCTGGGAACCGCAGCTGGGTCTGCCGGCAGGGGGGTCCCTGCTGGAGTGAAGAGGGCAGGGGCATGGGCCAGCAGGCTCAGGTGGAGGGGAGGGAGGGGGTTAAACCCCCTTTCCCACCAGCACAGGACCCCAGCCAGGGTCTGCTTGGCAGGGGCACGGCAGCCCCTGGCAAGCTATTCCCCACTCACCACAAGACCAGAGCAGGTGGGGCGTGGGGCAGGGAGGTGAGGGACTACCTCCCCCATTAAGCAAACCCTGGCTGGAGTCCAGGGCCTGGCCGGGGGTTTAAAACCCCTTCCCTGGCTCAATGCACTGGCCCTGGGGCAGGGTGTGACCACACCGCCTGCTCTCCACCCAAGGAGGGAGCGGAGCACAGGGGGGGCAACAGCCTGAGAGGGACTGCTGCCCCCCCACCCTAGGTAAACTCTGGCCCCAGGCCCCAGCTGGGTTTTGCCTGGGGGGTGCAGTCCCTCTCAGGCTCTTGCCTCCGCTTCCCACACCCTGCTTCCCACTCAAGCAGAGAGCAGGAGACGTAGCCATGCCCCAGCCCAGGACCAGCACACTGAGCTGGGAAAGGGGGTTTAAACCCCCTCCCTGGCCCCAGACCCCAGCTGGGGTTAGCCTGGGGAGGGCAGTCCCCCCCAGGCTTCCCTGCCACCCTCTCCACTCCAGCAGCAAGCAGGAAATAGCCTGGCAGGGGCTTTTCTCCTCCCACCCCCCTGAAGCGGGGGGAGGAGCAGAAGCCTGGCAGGCGCTGTACCCCTGCCCAGGCAGGCCACGGTGGGGGGCATGGGCAACTGGTGCCTCCTGACTCAGGGGGGGCACTTCCCCCCCACCCCACCCCCAGCAGCCAGTCAGTGACCAGGGGAGGGGGAGGGTCGACCAGGAACCCAGTGCGATCAGCTGCAGGGGAACCCCTCCCCGGTCGGTGCGATCGCTGGCTCTCAGGGGGTGCACCAGTGTTCTCGGGGTGCACGTCACCACTGGTGGGAGGTTTAAAATGCCCTTCCCCTGGCCTCAGCGTGCTAGCCCCAGGCTGTTCCCTCCACTTGAGCAGGGAGTGGGGAAAAGCTTTCAGGCCCTGCCCTTTGGCAGTGGTGGGCAGGCAGGCATGCCCTAGCAGCCCTGGCTCTTGGCCTGAGCCACTGTAGGCATGTGGCTGCATTTCCTAAATCCAAAGTGAATGTTTGTCGTTTGCTTCTCAGTTTAATCTCTTGCGACTTAAACCAATGTTAAGACTGAATCAATTCAGCCTTGGGCTTTTTGACTGTCTATACTTAGCCAAGATGGTCCAGATTTTAGAGAGCTAGTCTACAAGTGTTAAAACTCCCTGTTCCCCCATAGAGTCGTGGTGTGCCTTGGTTCCCTCCCAGCAGAATTTGAGGATAATAGCATTTCCTTCCCTCTGACAGATGTGAGAACAAATAAACTTTAGATGAAGGTGTTCAGATACTACAGTAATGGGAGTCACATAAGTACTTGGGTATCAGTAGAAATGCAGTATAAGTACTACTACTACATGACCAAAGAACTAAGCTGTCTTCACCTCACTTGTGGTGCACATTATGCCCTGATTGACTTGTGTAGCAACTATTTACATACAAATAGTTGTATCCTAATTGTCCGCAAGAATAATGTGCATGTTATAGTTGTCTGATCTTTTATCTTTGATGTGTAATAAGAAGATGCGTACTAAAATTGGGGCTATTATATAGCTGTAAAACTTTATAATCATTCAGACTTCCACTTGCTTTTATCTTCTGTCTTCTTTCCACTGCTGGGGGGGGAGAATTCAGTTGTCAAAGGGCCAGTTATTAAATGTATGGAAACCTTTTCAGTAACAGTAGTACTGATGTAGCTGATTCTGCTCACCACCACCTGGTAGGTTTGAGAATTGCACTCAGGCCTCCTGCAGTTTCCTCTTGCTGGGTAACAGAGAACTTTCAACACATTTGTGAATGACTTCTCTAACCCTTTGACCTGATTGTAACAGGAGATTCGTTAATGAAAGTGCTTTTGTAGGTAGGTAGTATCAGAAGCTATAACAGGCAGCCCCACCCTGGCCATTTAGCTAGCTGGGGTGCATCAAGCTAGCCACCCTGTGTGTCTCCTGATTGTCTAGGTCAAAGGGACAGCAGGGCCCCTATTTGAGCCCAGATGGGGGCAATGGTCTTCAGGTTATTCAGCAAGTTTGTTTCGGAGCACTAGGTGCCTGGCTCCTGTTCCATATCTCTCCTCTAGCTATTGGTATGACCAGCCATGATCAAGGTAGCGTAACAGACAGGAAGGAGATGTCATGTTCTTAGATGTGGATGTTGTGTTCTTAGATTTTAGCAAGGCCTTTGATACGGTATCTCATCCTATTCTCATAAATAAATTAAGAAGCTGTGACTTAGATGCTTACACGGTCCGGTGGGCGGCAAATTGGCTTGGGGGTTGCACCCAGAGAGCGGTAGTAGACGGGTCAGTATGGACTTGGAAGGATGTGGGTAGTGGGGTCCCACAGGGCTCAGTCCTTGGACCTGTACTCTTCAATGTGTTCATCAGTGATTTGTATGTGGGTTTGACACGTACTCTATCCAAGTTTGCAGATGATACTAAATTGTGGGGTGAAGTGCACACTCCGGAGGGTAGGGAACAATTGCAGGCAGACCTGGACAGGTTAGAAAAGTGGGCAGAACACAATAGGATGCAGTACAGCAGGACAAGTGAACAGTGCTGCACCTTGGGTGTAAAAATATCCAGTATACCCACTGGCTGGGAAGTGACCCTCTCAGCAGCACAGAAGCGGAAAAGGATCTCGGAGTCATAGTGGAGTCCAAGATGAACAGGAGTCGTCAGTGTGATGAAATCAGCAAAGCTAACTGCATTTTATCATGCATCGACAGGTGCATGACGAATAGATCCAAGGAGGTGATGCTTCCCCTCTATGTGGCATTGGTCAGACCCCAGTTGGAGTACTGCATCCAGTTTTGGGCACCGTACTTCAAGAAGGATGTGGATAGACTCGAGAGGGTCCAGAGGAGGCCACTCATAGTCAGGGGCTTACAGGACAAGCCCTATGAAGAGAGACTAAGGGACCTGGACCTCTTCAGCCTCTGCAAGAGAAGGCTGAGAGGTGATCTTGTGTCTGCCTACAAATTCATTAGGGGGACAGCAAGGGATCGGAGATGCTCTGTTCACCAGGGCACCTCTTGGGATAACAAGGAGCAATGGTCACAAACTGACAGCAGATTTAGGCTGGATATCAGAAAAAACTTCTTCACGGTGAGGGTGGCCAAAACTTGGACTGGGCTGCCAAGGGAGGTGGTGCTCTCCCCCGCCTTGAGGGTCTTTAAGAAAAGATATGAAACACGTTTCATATCTCAATATATAATTGTGCTCCTGAAAGCCAAGGTGTTACTGTGTATGGCAGTGAAATGGAGTAACTTTGATAGTGCCTCTTCATCTTGAACATTTTATTCAATTTTGGTTTGTGACTATTTAATAAATGTTGTAGAAATTGAAAAGACTTATGAAAGGCATGTTTAAAATGTGAGCCTGATCACTGGACAGTTTTAGGTCTTATTTGCTATACACGATGAAATAAGTTGTTTAATGTTTTGGAGACAAAGTTAACTGTCTGCTTTCTAGTGATGATGGGCATTAAGTATTCTTAAAGGTCTCTCATCTAAGTACTGACTTGGCCTGATTCTTACTTTGCTTGACACTTCTTAGAGAATAGAATGAAATCTAAAGAAAGAGAGTTGCTGGCCAAAGACAAGCCATTGCAATATTGTTTTGAAACTCGGTGGATGAATTTGTTTTATGGCTTGTTTAATGATACTTTTTAAATAGTCGAAGAAATATAAAGGGATAAGTAACCTACAGAGAATCGCTGTCATGTGTTACCTTCAATCAAAAGCAGATCTCTGAATGAAATCCAGACACCACTGAGGTCAATGACTAAATTCCTTGTTGACTTCAGCAAAGCTGAAATTTCACCTCAAAAATAAAATTTACAAGAAGAAATCTCTGGCTATATATTCTTACAGATAAAGTATGCTACATACAACCCCCAAGTAGGCTGGTTAAAGTTTATGGCGTGGGGGCTTTCTCCTCTCTACTAGAAGGTCCATCCGAAATCTGTATTATAAACAACAATGTTCTATCAGACCTGTCAGCATTATAGCTGACCTCCAGAGTAAATGTTAATTCAAACTTGAAGTTATCCTGGTTGCTGGCCCCATCTATGTGAGTGTTTTGTTTTTATTTCTAAGACTTTTGTTACCCTCCTATAGTTGCATCAAGCTAACATTTACATTAGGCAAATACAGGTACTACAAGTCCAGGATCCACATAAGGTGCCATGTTTAATGTACTATCTAATAAGCTTAGAAATGGAGGCGAGCAGTGAGATAGCGCACTTTGCAGATGACAAGGTTTATTTTGGTGAGTTAAGTCCACAGGGCGCTGTAAGGGGCCACATATGGATATAGGTAAACTAGGGCAGTTGTTGTCATCTGTCATAGTCACGGTCCTGGTAGAGGTCACATAGCTGGACACTCACGAGGTTGCTATTATGGGTCTCAATCCTTTGGACCTCTGTTCTTGACCTTCCCTTGGTCTTAGTGGGCAGTTGCACTGTTTCTTTTCTGCTCTTTGCCTCGCTCACATGTTTCCTTGGCACAGGCACAGAGGCGTACCTGATCAGGTCTGTGCCCTGGGCTGGTAGGGAATACCCTATGCTGCGGAGTGTGGGGTAACCACCCAGATTTGCTTGTGGGAACAATGATGTGAGACCCTTAATTTGCTGATGAAACAAGCAGCTGTAGGGGCCAGTGAAAGGTTTAATCCCTTGGCTGCTGGCTACAGTGACATCTCCCTCTGAGAAGGGGAGCCCCTCTGCCCTTACTCGGTGCTCAGAGCTCATGCCCCAGTTACCCACCCCAAGTTGCTTAAATGTTCACAGAAATTGGTAGCCTAGTTGCCCACAAGCGTTCTTGGACACCCATTCCTGCCTCCTGCTTGGCTCCCAGGAATTAAATCTCATGCCCAGGGTTTCATCTCTTTCACAGAGATGTAAAGGGAAGACTATCTCATGTCTGCCTAATGCAGGACCTTTGATATCCTCCTCTGAAGCATCTGATGATGGCAACTGAGACACAAAATATTGGATTATATGGACTATGAATCTGTGCCAGTATGGCAATTTTTGTGTTCCCATTTTAGGTTTAAACAAAATTTGTGAATGACACTGCTGTAAAAGTGCTAAACATTAAGGCAGTTTTTAAATTCAGTCATCCTACCAATTTTATTTAATTATTCCGATGGTGGTATTTTAGGTCAATCTGACTAGAAAGCAGTCTAGTTTTCCTGCTGGTGGAGAGACGGATACAAAATTTAAACTGAGCACCCTCAACAGTGAATAGTAAATTGCATTTAAACTATTTTAGCTTTAATAGAGAAAGGAAAGAATAACAAAGGTAAGAAACCTAAAAATTAAATTGTGTGTGTGTGTATAGGGGGAATTATTGAGGTGTGAGAACTGGTCTGTGTAAAACTGAATCATTTCTTCATTATTTGGCCCATAATTTGTATCTAGAGTCTCCCTTTCCTATACTCCTGCTGCTACTTTGTTTCCTGGGCTAAGGACAGACATTCAAAAAGCCTGAGCCTGAATTCATAGAATCATAGAAGTCGGGTTGAAGGGACCTTGTAGATCTTCAAGTCTGACCCCCTGCCTGGGCAGGAGAAAAACTGGGCTCAAATGATCCCAGCTAGGTAGGCATCAAGCTTCTTCTTAAAGACCCCCAGGGGAGGAGCCAACACCACTTCCCTTGGAAGTTGGTTCCAGATCCTAGCTGCCCTGACTGTGAGGTAGCTCTTACGGATGTCTAATCTAAACCTCCTCTCCAACGACTTGTGGCCTTTATTCCTTGTCATGCCAGGGGGCGCTCAGGGAAACAAGGTCTCCCCCAAACCCTTCTGGTCCCCTCTAGTGAGTTTATAGACAGTCACCAGGACCCCCTCAGCCTTCTCTTGTGAAGGCTGAACAGGTTC
>NW_017729008.1:43196155-43206093 GCF_001723915.1 Gavialis gangeticus | reverse complement strand
TGCCACTTAGGCGACAGGCGGGGGGGCAGGCAGGAGTTCCAGTGCCAGCCAGGGGGTGGGAGCACCACTTCCAGTAGCACCACGGCTACTTCGCGATCGGCCAAAAGGGGAGGCCCCCCCATTGACAAGACTGGCCACAGGGGGGACCTGCCCCCACCCCCATCAGGGTGAGACTGGCTGTGTGGGGGGACCCCCCAGTTGCTGACTGGTGACTGGGGGGGCACATGGTGGCACCAGTCACCCATGGGGAGGGCTTCCCCACCCCCAGCAGCCCAGCAGGGAGTTGGTAACACAGTGTTTATCACCCCATACTCAGTGTTTATCAGCCCATTAAGAAAACAAGCAGCCTCTCTCATTAGTTCAAGCTCTTCTTAAACAACCTTTTCCAAGGAAGGAATGGAAGGATGTTACAAGCAACCTGTTGATTAGCTCCAAAAAGCCTTAAGCCAACACTGTGCTGTGTGCATTTGTCCCATCTCCCACAGCATGGACTGTAGCCAGCATGTGGTCTGCTAGCTAATGCTGAGAAGTAGGTGTCTGTGTAAGGCAGAGATGGGGATCCCGCTTCAGCAGGGAGTGGTGTAAGGGGGGAACAGGAGGAAGCCGGGCAGTCCCCACTGTACATGCAGTCTCTCTGCCGGAGTTGCAGCCAGGAAGCAGAAGGGAGGGGCCAGCCCAGCTCTCTGGAGCAGAGAGCCCCACCCAGCCCAGAGAGCATGCCGGGTTGCTGGGGGACTCTGGTTTAACTTAAACCAGGAGGGGGTCTGGGACAGACATTGCATAAACCAGTTTGACCCAAATCAGTAGTGTCTGATACGACATTCAACCAGGTTTATATTGAACTGGTTTCAGCCATTTTCAAACTGGTTTATGTGCACTGAACATCTGTTCTGTTACAGATTTAAACCAGTTTCTGATCATTTAAACCAGTTTGTGTGTAATGTCTGTCCCTAGCCCTAGTGTGCACTTCCACATGAGGTTCCACTAATGATATTTTGCCTTCTGTGTTAACTGGAGCTCAGAATGGGGATGGAAACCTTTACCCAGTAACTCCTTTGGTGGAGGTTGTTTGAAAGCTGTTATTCCCTCCCATGAGAGAAGTACTTGGGTCAAGCTATTTCAGATCCTCCAGTGAGCCAAACAAGTAAAAGCCATATTTTCCTTCTGAAAGTCAGGAGGGGAAACTCTTTAAAACCTTAACTTATATTTCTCACAACAACTCTGTCCTGATTCTATCCTTCATCATCACCTATGTACCATAAGTGACTTTAAGGACTGAGCTGGCTGTAAAAAGGGGAATGGGGGAGGCGGTTAGGGAGATGAGTGGAAAATCAGATCAGTAATGTGGAAATCAGTATAACAACTTTGTGTATTCAGTTTAAAAAAAAAAGTACTTCACCAGAAATATTGTGAGGCTGAGATGCTAATTAAAAGTAGTTGGAGAGGGAATCTACATATTAATAAACTGAATTCACTTGCAAGCAAACATTGGAAGTGTAAGCTGTGCAATAACCCAAAGGCTTCCCTAGAGGTATCTGAGCAGAATATAAATGAATGCCTGCCAAAACAGTCTACTACTGACACTGCCTAAAGCTGTGAGGTTACATCTCTAGTAGTAGAAAAGAATGTATCCTACTACTGAACTGCATATATTGTAAGAAGGTGGTGGTTCAAAACACATGCTTCAAAATTATGGTTTCTTTTTAATAAGTACCTCAACAGCAATGAGGAAGTAGTAGAGTGTAGTATGAAAGGCTAACAGTAGGGTATATCTGCATGATTTCTGCTCCACTTTATCTTTTGCCAAACACTGTTGCTGCAAACATTCCAGGAATACTCAAGCTCTACAGAGACTCAATTCCTAAGATGAATTGTTGTTCAGTGCTACTTTTTTTTTCAGCTGACGTGGTTGGCTGCTGAAGTGATTTGTTTTTTATAAAACATGTTCTCTAAAATGCTTTGGGATTCCCCTGGGCCTATTTTTAAAAATAATTTTACCATTGTTGTTCAGAAGAACATTAGTTATGACATCACACTCAGCCACTTTCTTGTTTTCAGTTTAGCATGTTTAAAATCCATTGTCAGCCCAGAATCTTCTGTTGCTGCTATGAAATGATAGTTGTGTATTGTGGTAAGGTCCAAAGGCTCCAATAAGGACTAAGGCTCTGCATCTGCATCCTGGCCCCTGTACAAACCTGCAAGGAGCTAAGGTCCAAGACTCAAGGCGCTTGCATACCATCTGGAAAGGGCTAAAGGTGTAAGGGAAAGGGGTCCAAAATAAACACTCAAAGTTGTGGCTGGCAAAAGCATGTGCTAGAGGTTGGTTGAATAGATCTTGTCCTTGTTTCCGTGTGTGTGTGTGCGCGCATGCATGTGTGTTTCCTAATTAAAACGAAGTTCTCTCCATAGCCCGTCCTATGTATTTCTGACACACACATCACTAGAGTGCCCTCTAAAGCTCAAGTCAGTCAAAAAGTGGGGCTTTGAGTAGTTTCTTTTAGAAGGAGAGACATTTCTGTTTAGTAACCCTGCTCTCTGCAAATCCATTCATCTGATGAAATAGGCTGTCACCTACAAAAGCTTTTATGCCTTTCAGAACAAGTTAGTCTCTAAGGTGACCCCCTGCTCTGCTTTCTGCTTGTTAGAAGGAAAAAACGATGATAGTCAGGTATTACTCTATGCAATCCTGTCTATTTACATAAAGGACTTTCTACCCAAACAACAGAAGCAACCTTTTCTTGCAATTCCAAGTTTCTTTCCAGCCAGCACTCTACCCAAAAGGTTTTCTTGACTTTCTTTGAGGGCTACATTACCAATACTTACTCATTTTCCTTCCTGACTTTCAGCTACATTTTCTGCCTGGGTTTTGGCTTCCTTTGATTTGCAGACTCATACAGCTCTATCGAACAATGTTCAGGCCCTGTTTTACTTTCAGAACCCCAAGAAAACCCCCTAAGACCACATCTCTTAACTCCTACTCCTGTCTTGCCTTGCTGGTTTATAACTGGTGCGGTGGCTTCTATCATTTAAATTGCTCCCTCATTTAGCCTGAACAGAAGGCCCACCAGCTTCAGGAAAGTTTCAGACTGTACATTGATTGGACATGTATTCCTCAGAAACCCTCAAACCTCTAGCTTAACAGTAGTATCTGGATTCCATTACTGGTAGAGAAGTAAGAGAAAAGAAAGAAAGGGCTAATATTCTCTCTGTATGAAATAAAATGGCTCCTTCAAAAGGACAAAGATAGATAATTCAGTCTTTATTTCTAGAAAAGAAGGCTGAGTATGATTTCACCTTTTTAAGCAGGGAGTATACCAAAAGCAGTGTGCCCAAATACTATGGAGAGCATACTGAATACCATTTCCGTTCAGTGCCCTTTGAATGCTTACCAACACCTTGATTAATTTGGATTCAGCTATTATCCTGGTTTTATAAAGAGGCTCAGAAAGTAAGACTTGCCTAAAAACCATACAAGTTAAGTACAGATGTGGAGATGGTAATCTTTGTGCTCAGGTGCTTGCCTTAGCCACCCTGTACATGGGACAGGCTCTAAAGGGTTGTGGTTCTGGGAGCAAGGAGGGATGTCTCCTATCTAGCAAGGACCTGTGACCAGGCTCACTTCCTGTAATACAAATTTGTTCTCTTGCCCTGCAGGCCTGCCATTGTTCCTGCTACCCATCTACTTTGCCGAATAGTTGAATCCCCTATTCTCAATGCCAGCAACTTTTTCGCCCCAGAACCTTTGATTAATTATTCAGATCCTTACTATCAGCAGCCTCAGCTCAGCACAGGTATGAGACTGTCTGTGTAATAGGGCTGTGCAAAACGGCAGCGTTCCATTTCAACCACTGTTTCGACGGAACAACGTTTTGTTTCAAATTTTGTTTCGATTTGAAACAGCCGTTCCATTCTGTTCCGTCAAAATAACGAAACTTTCAACGTTTCTCCTATAGGGTATAATGGGGAAGGACAAAACAGCCTATAACTTTGTCATTTCTAGCTTGATTTGGATGAAACTTGTAGGAATGGTAGCCCTTTCTGAGAGCACTCATTATCCTAGCTAGCTACTGTGTATTGAGCTGGTCCCTGAGTGAATCATGATTGATTGTATAACACAGTAGCTAGCTAGGATAATGAGTTAATAAGCAAGGATTAACACCTAGGAAAACACAAACTAAGGAGAGGAAAGAATCAATACAGAACCAGGAACTGCTTCTGCCCCAAGCCAGAGACAGTCAGTTGCACAAGCACCCATGTCATGAGTTTTGCCTGTCAGCAGCCAGAGGTGCAGGGCCCCAGAACCCAGAAGCCCTGCACCTATCTCTTTGACAGCTGGCAGGCTTCATGGCCTCAGCAGGGGCTAGCAGGCCTGCAGCTTTCACCCTGCTGCTCCTTAACACACACAGTGTCACCCATGTCACGAGTTTTGCTTGTCCACAGCTTGAGGTACAGTTCCCCCCAAGCCCCTGCACCTTGAAACTTGGCAGGCTTTGTGGCTTCAGCAGAGGCTAGCATGTCTTCAGTTTTGACCTTGCTATGGCTTAACATGTGACACAAGTTTTGCTTTCAAAAGTTTGGGGTGCAATTTCCCTGAACCCCCTGCACCTAACTCCTTGACACTTGGCAGGCTTCATGCCCTCAAATGGGGCTACGATTCCTGCAAGTTTTATCTAAATCAGGCCAGAAATGACAAAGTTATAGGCTGTTTCAACCTTCTCCATTATAGCCTATGGGAGAAACGTCAAAATGGCGAAACATTTTGACTTGCCTCTTTTTGTTTCAAGGCTGTTTTGACTATATCTGTTCCATTTTGATTTTGCTGTTTCGACCTTGAAATGGGTCAAAACAGCTTTGAAACAAAACTGGTGGTGAAATTTCACACAGCCCTACTGTGTGAAAAAGTATGATTCACTTTTGATGTTATGGACTCAGTTTCTGATGACAAGATTCAGGGTGGATTCAGTCTCTTCCATTTTGTGGCCAAAATCAAACAATGTGCAAGAAATTGAAATGTGACTATCAAGGACTATACAAAATAAAAACTGAACAACGCTATTCTGGCTGAACAGAGGGAGTTATTGGGCAAGGATCAGTATAGAAATGAGTCTCCATGCTCAGGTACTCACACTGCGGTAACAAAATGGGGATGGAGAACAGGAAAATACAACAGGAGAAAAAAAAGTATTCCAAACTGCCTTTTAATGGAGATTTTTTGTAAAATGGAGATGCCACTGCCAGAAGCCTGAGCTGAAAACAGAGGGGGGAGGCCGTGGAGAACACAAGCCAGAAGCGACTCGGGAATTTTGAAGACTCTGGAGGAGGGAGATTTGCATGCAGGTAGTAGTTATTTTTTTCCACAGATCTGTAAGTAGCTTGTATTTTCCTATGAATAAAACACGCATGTGTTTGAGAAGTGTCACCTGGAAACTTGTAGGTTGGCTATTGATAAATGAGGCAAGAAACAGGTCTACAGTCTGACCTTTTACTATTTATACCCCTAAACACGAAAACAAACGATTATCCCAAAGCCCATCTGGCTACCAGTGACAGAACAGCATGGGCAACACATACCTATACTGGCTGGGCAGACTCAAGGGGGAGGAGGGTGGTATCCAGGTTGGCAGCATTTTCTTGTATTTTCTAGGTTCTCCAAATTTCCCTGCAGTTTATAGCTTATATTTTATAGGTGGCTTATTCTAAATATCCTAATAAATGTTGGTTAGTTGGTTGGTTTTATTTAAATGTCTCTGTTTCACTGAAACGTTGGAATGCAGCAGACTTCTTGTGGACTAGGAAGGTGTCAGTTAGTTGGGATTTGTGTCTTTGAGAAAGTAAAAGGAAGGTTTTTTTCTTATCTCCTTTCCTTTGCCATTCTGGAATGATGTTCAAGATTGTCTTGTTTCTTCTTTATCTTAGTTTACAGTCTTCTCTGACAAAACTGTTTTGTTTTTGCAACATATCTAACCATCTTAACAAAAATACCTATTCTAGCAAAATAGCATCTTGGTTACATCAGTCACTACTACTAACGTTTTAAGATAAAGCTATGATATAGTATACATTTGAATGATTTAATGTATGGTCTTCCCTGATAATGTCTCCTTTCAGGCTTTGTGCTCTGTTTAATTGAATCTCATTACTGGTGTAGCTGGAGATGTTGATGGCTTCCTTTTACTTTGCTGACCAAAATTGTCACATGTGCAGTGGTTCACTCTACAGTCACTCAGAAACAGGCTGTGGGGCCTTCCACTTAGCCACAGTTCTGCAACTTGGCCTAGGCCCCTTGAAAATGACCAAGGCCGGCAACAGACTTCCTGCCAAGCCCTATGTTTCTTATGTTAACTGTAACATGGATCACAAACAATTGAACTATAAACTGGAGAGCCCATGCAAGTAGAGTTAGAGCACTGGTCTTCATACTTTGGATAGCTAGGCTGTGGGGCTCCCCATCCCAAGGAAGGATACCAGATAGGAAATATGCACCCTTAGAGTGTGCAAAAAGTCTCAGCCGATCCAAGTGGGTTTAAAACACAGAACTGGGAGAAGCATGAGTTGAAGATGACTACTGTGTGACAAGCAGGCTAGTAGTGGTGGTATCCAGTGATCAAAGGGATGCACTTGGGAGGGTTGTGTCTGCTATGTTCCAGTATGATATCCATCCTCTACCCGGCCCAGGACTTCCTACCTGACACCTGGTAGACCTGCACATGCCTGATAGCAGCAGCAGGAGGTAGCATTAGAGCCGGGGCAGGCAATTATTTTGGGCAGAGGGCCACTTACTGAGTTTTGGCAAGCCATTGAGGGCTGCATGATAGGCAGCCAGGGGCAGATAAATATTAATTTTCTAACATTTTTAGGGGTCCTGCAGGCCAGATAGAATGGCCTGATGGTCCACATCTGACTCCTGGGCCACATTTTGCCCACCCCTGCGTTAGAGGAAGGTGAAGACACATGTTGTAGAAGTTGCTAAAACATGGTGTGCCTTACCATTCGAGGACTCCTTTTAGAAGTAAAGTTTGTACTGGTAATTGGGGGGGTTATGGGTGGTGGTGGAAAGTGGTTGACTAAGTCATGAGGAGGGCTATCCAAAATTGCTTTATGAACTCAAATAAAGTAAAGGTATAGCAAATCCAGCAACCTTTGTAACTAACAGGAGATAGAAAGTATATTTGACAATAGTAGAACTTGGATTCTTCATATAAGGTCCTAAGCCCCTTATAAAAACGAATGGATTTACAAATTACCCAGGGGGTATATATAGCTGCAGCAAACAGCTGTATGGAACTGCTGAGATGCTTTAGCTGAGTTGCTGCAGCTTTTATTTTAAAGGGCAGTTTATCCACTGCAGACAGCAGTGGTACTTCAGCAGAGCAGAGCAGTAGTGCCCTTTGAAGCAGCTGAATGGCTCATCCTTAATTTGGCAGCTTGCTGTGTGAATGAAGCAGATCCAAACTACTTGGATATATGATGATCCAGGTTCTACTAGAGTTTTTGTGAATCAGACTTTCCATCGCCCAGCCATAACTTATCTGTGCTGCTGGTTTATTTAAATAACTTTATATAAAAAATACATGCAAACTATATGCTGGAGGGCTGAAAAGAGGGACAAGTGTCATGTCAAACAGGCAGAAGTAATAGGAAACACCTCTTTCCTCTGAACTGTGTATATTATTTAATTGCAAAATGCACAGATTGGTTTGATAATTTGTGTTGCTATAAAATGAGAGAGTGCCATTCTGGTGATAGTTACAGCTCCAGCTCCCAAAATAATGCAACTGGGGAAGAATCTTGGCTTTTGCTTAAAACTCCCTGCAAAAAGACAGACCTGAAAGTCGTGTAGGTCAGCTTGATCTTGTGACCCATGGGCACCCTAAAGGCTCAAACAGCAGAAAGCAAATAATAATAATAATAATCATCATCATCATAAATCCCCAAAAAGTGACTTACAAATAACAAGAGAGGAGCAGAGTGGGGAGTGATGGCAGTGTGATTAAGGCAGTGATTCTCCGCTGGGGTGTCATGAGACCCTTGTGTGCGCGGCAGGGTGCCATGCAGTATTAGTACTGTTTGGCGTGCAAACACCTATGCAGTTCACAAGATTAAATCCAGTGATTCCAGGTAGGAAGCTGTAAGGTCCCCAATGTTATGACCTGTCAAGGTCTTTCCAAGTTCCTTGCAACAGAAGAATTGCTCTATAGTTTTTTTCCACAATAAAAAAAAAATTATGGAAATATAATTTTTGAAATAGGGGTGGCACTAACTAGAGAGAAATTTTGGAGGGGTGATGCGAGTCAAAAAAGGTTGAGAACCACTGGTACAGAGGCAGGACTTGGAGGCTGAGCCTTGCCTGGATGTGTCCAAGGGGACATGTTCAGCACGGACGCGCGGTCAGCATGCTAGCCAGATGGGCTGCTACGTTCAGGTGGACTCTGAGGTCCGTGAATGCTTTGGGTTGGCAGTACTGTAATTGTGGAGCAAGGTGTGCCCTCGGGCATACAGCTCCCTCTGATTTGTCCAGCTGTGCACTCCAGAGAAGAGTTCAGCACCAAGAGCCACTGGAGGGGGGGGGCAGACAATGATCCCTGCCTGGAAGGATGCAGGCACTGCTGGCTTGTGCACATTCATGCTGTGTCATGCCCGCCCGTGTGTGTAAATGCCCCTGGGGGAAGTTTGGGCACTGGCAGGAAGCAGTCAGATGTCTGATCCTCCAGGCCACATGCAGTTTGAATAAATGCTGACTTCACGTCAATTTGTTCAAGTGTGAGCAAAATTGTTTTTGCTACTTGTGTGGCAGTGGTGGGGTGAGCGTGTCGTGTGATATGGACTGGCCCTGATTCGAGGACGTGTGGTGTCCCACTGAAGGAGACATGGGCAGATGAAATGTGAGGTGGCTTCTGAAAATGAGCGAGTGACCGACTCTGGGGAACCTGGAAGGGAAACGGGAACCACCTGTTCGCCCTGGCTCAGATCTCCTCCAGAAAATGGAAACCCACCCAGACATGACACAGGCTCCTTCCCTCCGAAGGGATGAGGGAAGCACAAGGGGACGGATGTCTCCCTGCCAGGCCCTTATGGAAACCACGTGGTTTGAGGGGGGCTGCCCTCACTGAGCAAGACACATACAGAAATGCAACACAACATGACAGGTCAGCAGCGCTCTCCCGTGGCCTGAAGAAGGGACTTGGTGCCTGAAAGCATGCGAAGAACAGTGCGTCCAACTATTCCGTCGGTCTAACAAAAATATCACTTTTCCCAAAGCCGCTGTCTGCGTAGGAGCAAAACCCAAGATTTTGTAGAATGTTCCTTTTACTTTAAACGTGTGTTGTGAGCAAAGGTGCGCTGTGTGACGTGAGTCATTGTGATTATGATTTGATGTTATTTTACTTTAGCTTTTCATTAGTTTATATATTATTTTACTTTAGCTTATTTATTTTATACAGTTCATTTTCCTTTAGTTTTTATTAGTTAATATATTTATTCCATTTTACTTCATCTTATTTTAGTTTATATATTATTTTACTTTAGTTTTTTATTTACTAGTAATATTTTGTGTTACTTTAGCTTTTTGTTAATATATTTAATTTTACTTCATCTTTTGTCCCAGTTTATATATTATTTTACTTCAGCTTTTTCTTAGTATCTATATTATTTTACTTTGCCCTTTTATTAATATTTTTTCTTTGCCTTTTTATGTATTTATTTTACTGCAGCTTTTTATTTTATACACTTATTACTTAACCTCAGCTTTTTATTTATACTTTTTTATTTTACTGTAGGTTATTTATTTTATACATTTTTTTACTGTAGCTTTTTATTTATTTTACTTTAGCCTTTTATTTATTTTTTTATTTTACTTTAGCTCTTTCTTTCTGAGCGCGTGTGTGTGTGTGTGACTGTAGCTCTTTTATTCTCTTTATCGTCATTTGGCTACAGTCTCC
>NW_017729008.1:43179354-43191155 GCF_001723915.1 Gavialis gangeticus | reverse complement strand
TTTTTTATTTTACTTTAGCTCTTTCTTTCTGAGCGCGTGTGTGTGTGTGTGACTGTAGCTCTTTTATTCTCTTTATCGTCATTTGGCTACAGTCTCCTGTATTGAGCTAAACGGCTTCTTTCCTCTCGCCGCGTGTGCGCGCGCGGGCCGAGCACTTTCCCGCCATTTCTGGAGCCCCGCCGACCGTTGGTGCCCAACCGCCGCAGGTGACGCGCCCGGGGTAGAGAAGGGGAGTGAGCCGGCCCCCCCACCCCCCGCGGTGCTCAGTGCGCAGGCTTGAGATTGGGAGGGGTATTGGTGTCCTGGCTACGCCCCGCTCCCTTGGCAACGGGGTGGGGTCCGCGGCGGGAGGAGGCCACGCCCCCAAGCGCAGGCCGGTGTGCAGCCGGGTGGGTGCTGATTGGTTCCCGATCCCTATTGCCGGGGGTGGGGCTCGGCTGGCCTGGCGCGTCCCGCCTTGGGGGTCGCGCTGCTCAGCGCCTGCACTGACTCGGCCCGACCCTTGGCGAGGCGGGGGGTGGGGGGCGTACCTGCATGAGACAGGCAGGGCACCACTACTGCGGGCTCTGCTGGGGCGGGGGGTGCTAGGCGGGGAGGAGGGCGGCTGGTTTATAACACAAGCAAGAAATCGCGTCGTGTGCGTGCGTGTCTATGTGCGTGCGTGTGTGTGTATGGGGTGGGGGGGGGATCAGTGGTTCCCTTTTCCTGTTTTATTTGCAAAACTGAAACCAAGTGCATCATGGAGACAGGTCCTTCTCCCGCCAGTCGCAAGTGCATCTGTGTCATGAGTACAGCTTCCTAACAGCACGAGCTGCGGTTGCCTGGGGGGGAGAACTTGACTAGGACAATCGTTAGCTATAATATTGAGATAATAACCGTTAGCTATAATATTATAACATTGAGATATAATAATCGTTAGAGCTACTGAAAGTGTCCTCTACCTCTGCTGAGATAACTGATGATTTACATCCGTCTTTCCCTATTGCTCATTGACTGTTCGGTCTGCCTCTAGTGGAGCTTAGTATCCAGCTATGTATTTACATATAAATATATAAAAGTAGTGTAAATGATTGGTTTTTGAGCTTTGTGACATGGTCCAGGAGTATTTTGGGGGAGCTTCATTTGTGTTAGGTGTTTTTCTTTCTAAAGCCGACTGGCAGGAGATGGGCGGGAGGATCAGGGAGCAGTGCTGGTGGTTTGCATTTAGTAAGTAACCGACTGAGCAATGTGCATGTTTGCAGGATCCATCTTCAGGGCTTGATGAAGACTCTAGCAGTTGCGTTCAATAAAAGGATTGAGCATGGTAATATATTAACTTTTTAAACCATAATAGATTTCATGTGTTTAGTGTACACAATGAATAGTCAAGGCTGAAGAATACAAAATGACCCATCTACTGTCCATCTTAACTTGTCTGCATGGGTGCTGCCAGATTTCTTTCACCTGATTTGCCATCCCTTTGTGCCAGCAGTAGAGGATTGGCAAGTGGGTCATAAAAAAAAACAAACCGATTTAATTAAATCTTCATTACAGTTTTTGCAAGAGTAGGGATATCTCAGCTTCTCTGAAAAGTGCTCAGGGCAATGGGCATGGTATAAGAACGTGCATGTAGTAAGCATCGGGGCAGATATAAGGTACAGGGGAACTACGACCTATGCAGTGCTGTGTAAAAAGACATTGGTAAGGTTATAAAACAGTGATTCTCAACTCGGGTATCCTGGCATTGTCAATACTAAGTGTGCAAGATTTGCAAGATAAATCCAGAGATTTCAAATAGGAAGCTGCATTGTCAAAGGCATTCTGGCTTTCTGAGGTCCCTGGAACAGGAGAATCGGTCTGGTTTTTTTTCTGTCGTCAAAAATAGAGCTAAAACTAAGAGCTGGCTTTTTCCAGGGCGCGTGTCAAGGCTAAAAGGGTTGAGACCCACTGTTCTTGGAAATTTCTGGGTTGGACTCCTCAGGGTTGGTTTGCAGTATGCCAGCCAGATATACAGACTTTCAGCTTCATGTTGCTACAGTTAATGACCAGAGAGGAAATAGGGAGCCAGCACTCATCAGAAATCATGAAAGTGTTTGCTGTTGACTGAAGCAAAAAATTGAAGATGAGGACCATCCATTGCAATAAGAGAAAGCAGCAGTGGCCAGAGTTGTGAACCAGTGCCTCCTCTTGAATCGCTTGGTAGCTCTACAAGTTGCACTTCAGTGGAGTGGCTTTCATCTTGCAGGATTGCAACATACTTTGTCCGTTTTAAAAACACAGGCCAGATTCCAGCAGGAAAGTAATTGCACTTGTAAAGTTTGCCCCTTACATTCATTTTCACCACACAAATCTTGGAGGCTTGCTGAAAATCTAACTTTCTGCCTAAACATCTGAACTGTAAACTACACGTTGCATCATGGTGATGACTATTAAAAAAGAAGTCAACTATCTAGTTACTAACTGTATAGAAGTTTGTCCTTACACTATCAGCTAGATGACTGATTTTGGGCAGGTTGCTCTCCAGATGACTGGAAGTATTGTTTGCTAAATCTTAATCTGTTATGGCTTGTACTCTGTACTTTCTCATCAGGCCTTTCCATTTTAATTTTCTGACTGCCACAGGTCAGCTCCATTTCATTTTAATGACTTTGTCTCCTTTCTTAACTATATACGTTTCTTCAGGTGCCCCTTTGGGTCGATACAGTGGGCTCTGCTGTGTCCTGACTGTATCCTTGCATTTCAAGACACAAACTCATATCTTTCTCTGAGCCAATGCAGGCACTCTTCAAACTTTATGCTGTGAAAAAATATACATGCCCTTCCACTTCATAATTTGCAAAAAACTGGAAAAGTTATGCATGACATTTCTAATGGTCTCAGACCCACAGGTGTTTCTTATGCATCCACTGGTGCATTTTTTGTGAGGAATACAGTGATTTGTCATTTAGTGTGTCAAATAAGATGTAAAAGTGTCACTACGTGGGCAGTTGTACCAGGTTACATGCATCTTGGATGAGCTATCAATCACTCAGGAAGTATAGGGATTATGTATTTTTTCTTTCGGGGATGACTTCTTATTCCACCCTCTGCATTTCATTTCCCTATGGCATTTTCCCACCTCAAGGTCTTGTACTGCTGCTATCTATCATCCTTGTAACTGAAAGAAGACCAGTCTGATCTCCCTTTGAACCCTAGCAGTGGTGCTTCTTAGCTGTGCTTTGGTCAGGGTTTCAAGAGGAGAGACTGCATTGCCATTTAGGTGCTGCTCGATGAGAAAAATGAAACGAGCTCCACCTGGAGCATCTGCCGTCTGAGGCAGGACTTCAAGAGGTTTGTGCCTGTTCCTAGTCTTTGAAAAATAATGGACATCTTTCCATCATTTTCAGTAGTGTGAATCAGAACATTTTTGATATCTGCTGTGCATACATTTATTCTTATTATTGGTTGTTGTTACAAAAATAATAAAGGCTTATATTACGGTAGCTCCTAAAGGTCACAGTAGAATGCTGTGTAAACAGGGAAAGAGATGATTGATACCCCAATTTACAGTCTAAAGACACAAATGGACTATAACTAATGGATGGAGGTAAAGCATGCAATTCAGGCATTTCAGCATTGCTTTTTAGTGCAAAAAACAGAACAAGCTCTTGGTAATTTGTGTTTCTGTACGCAGTTACAGCTTCCACCCCGTGCAAATATTTTTAACTAGATATCAACAGAGTAGAGAGCCTTAATTGAGCTGTCAGGTGATTCCATCAAAAACATCTACTAACCTTTCTTTTTCAAAATCCAGCTCAGACCATTGAGGTGACATGAATTTGGAAGGTTTGTTTTTATGGCCCATAGCTATTAATTCATACATAATATTTTGTATTAATTACTATACACATACACAAATTAATAAATATTGTATGTGCAGATCATTAGTTTATGGTGACCTGTGATGAAGTAGCAATGCTGAGGTGAGGATTGGGGTACAGAGGGCACAGTTGAATATGGGAGCCCAGGATTGGAGGAGCAAATAATTTAGGAGTGGGCTAGCTAGAATTCTTGTGGATGGTGTTGACGCAATCCAGTTTCACATCTGTTTGTAAACCTTGTGGGGGTTGTTTTACCTTTTGCAGGCGGGCAAAGGTGGCAAATCCAAGCATGGCAAAGGCAAAAGCAAAGGCTCCAAGAAGAAACCAAAGAAGTCGGTGATTGAAGTGGATATCCTCAGCCCAGCTGCCATGCTGAATGCCTACTACATTGCCCACAATGCTCCAGCCTGCTTGGAGTTTCGGGGCTTCCCTTGGCCTGGCTCACCCAAAAGGAAAGGCAAGAAAGGAAAGTAGGAACCTGATGGCTGGAAGGAGAAAGACCATGACGTACCAAGCTTCACCTGACTTGTTGAGGATAGAAACCAAGTTGATAACTCAGGTCTCTTAAGTTTTGCCATAATCACTGTGAAGGGCACTTGTTATGAAGTCATTCTTGGTATGGTTTTGAGCATATGGAAGTAAATGTTAAAACACAGTTTAATGTTACCCTTGTCCTTTACCCTTCTAGGAAATAATAAAAAAAAAAGTACCTGTATCGGCAGTTCTATGATGTGCGGAGAGATGACTTTGGACTTTGTTCCTGCTACTGTTATGAATCGAAGGTCTCTAAAAGATACCATGTATTCATGCTTTCATGGCTGCAAGCGCTTGAAGTGAAGGTGGCCAAAGTGTAGCCTCGTAAGAGAGAGGCTGTGGAGACTTCAGATGTCAGCATGCAGTCATCTGCCTTGGTTCAAACATCCTGACTGAAGGGTGCAGATTTCATGGTCAAGAGTGGCTGTTTTGTACTAAATTAAATGCAGCCTACAGGTACCTGGCAGATTACCCACCTGACCTCTAGTTAGCAGTGTTTGGTTGCTCTCAGTGCATGCTTTCAGTGCACATTTGTACAATCACAGAGCTAGTTCAAGCGAACTTTACTGCCTTTGTTCCCCCTCTTCTCCTCATCTATCCCCTCCCCTCCCCTTATTACAAGGTCCAAGAATTGGATAATCTATCCCAAATTATGATGCTGTGCCAACTAGGAGAGTGGGGTGCAGCAGGTGGGGCTCGGAAGTAGGGATCCTGTCTAGAACTGGTGCATGTTGTGGATGGAGTTAGCAAAAAGTGGATAGATGTTAAAATTGGTGTTGAGGAATAGAGGATCTGTAGAGAGCCAGTGCTGTAATAAAATGGGGAGATATTTTGATTCCTTAGGACACTCAAGTACCTGCCAGCATGAAGCAGTTCATATTGCACACTGTGTGGCACTGTCACTTGAGCAGAAAAGGCCACCCCATTCTTTCAGTCAGTCCCTAGTAAAAGTAAGATCTCTTTCTGTGCAGATTTGGCAGCATTTTCTGAGCAGGACCTGGATTAGACTGCAAGCTTACTCTGTGCTTCTTTGTAGGGAGCAATTTGGTGTGTTTCTGATTCCTGTCTAATGTTACACTACAGATTATGGAAGAGGCATTTTGAAGCAGTAAGAATTTGACTGATCCACACACTGGTATTACATGTGTGTTAGTCCTTGCTTTGTCCTTGCAAGATGAGTTTTTCCCTCCTTCCACAAGTCCCATCTGGAAAGCTCATGGTGTTGTGGATTTGCTAACGAGACCAACTGTTTCAGTGCTTTATGTTCATGTAATCTGACTACTGTGGTGGGGTTGCACAGCTCTAATTGAATTTGATTCATATGGGCAGTTAGCAAATTCAGGGAAAGGAGCAGCTTCTTTGCTAACCAGCACGTCTTGAGCATGTTCCTGTCAATTTGGAGGTGTATGTTTTTGTATGTTGTATCCACATCGGAGCGAGTATGCCCATAGGGGAAGTATTCTCCAAACGGAGAATACAAAATGTTACCTTATAAACTTCTTCAAGCCAGTTTTAATGCCTTGTTTGCCAGAGAGAGATGTACAAAAGGAGCAAGAGACTACAGGAAAACTGGTACAGTCTGATATCCAGACGGAGCTGTTGGTTTAATGATAACACTAGAGCAGCTGCTAAGGTCTTTCCCAGACTCTCGAAGAGACTGTGCATCCAGGCACTACAACACACTTACGTTTTGCTTGCTGTTCTCTGAGGCTATCTCCACTTTTATTTTTCGAGTGATGCTGCAAAGTCAGACTGAATACATAACTCATTCCATGATTATATCCTCTTCCTGTTTTGTGGACTGCCCACAATTAGTTGACATTTAACAAATGAAAAAAAAGACAACTTTAATTTGTCAATTATTGACAATGAGGTCAATCATTTCTGTTCTGTAGATTGTGAATACATGTCAATTAGAAAGGTGTGCCACGTGCCATCTTCTGCTACCTGATTCGCCTCCAGTTCAAATACAGCAGAAGCCCATGCAGCTTTTGGAGTAGAAAGATCTGAACCCTGTCCCTGATGTTAAGAAATTTGGGATGGCCACCCTCCCCACTCCCTTCTTGTGCCACTTGATTTTGCTAACAGTTCAAAGCAGATGCTGCTTCGAGAGAAATTCTTTTTTTCAAAAAAGAAGAAAGACTGTCAACAAGTAACCCACATTTAGTGCTGAATGCAACCCAGATCGTGAGGAGGCAGCCCCGGGCATGAGGGAGAACAGAAAAATCTGTCATAAACTGAGAGGGTCTTTGCTTCATCTCAGGTCTGGATGGGATGGGTATTACTTCTAGGGAATATCTGCCATGCTCACTTGGGCCTAAAGCTCTTGAATCACTAGCAGTTTATTCAGGTCTGTTAAGGAGTCTGAAACTTTTCCAGTAAATCTCAGATTGGAAGAAAATACTTGGCTCTCTAACGTCAGATGTCGAAACCCCCCAGTCTCTTAAAAAAAAGACTTCAGACTTTTCTCTGATGTCCCAAATGCTCCACAGAACCATGTACAAGGTGCTATTTGAGCTGCTTTTTCACTGATCTGTCATCCCACAAGTGTTGAACTAGAGAGAAATAGTCCCTGAAGGACAGAATCGACCTTTTGTGGCTATTGCAAGTAAAAGGGAAGTGTGAGGTAAGCACTATACATTTCTAAACCTGTGAAAAAACCTGAACGTTTAAGCATTTATGTGGATGAAAAAGTCCTACAATATTATATTGTTAGAAGTGATATCCACCATCCTCCTCCTTTGCAAAAGTTAGCTTCTTGCTAGTCAATTTAGGAAAGATTACTTCCCTGCAGGTAGCTTACTCCACACCTACTTTCTGTAAGATTTTTTTGAACTTCCTCTTCAGCAGTTTTTACTGATCCCTGACAGAAGCTGGGTGCCAGACTAGACAGACTGCTGGTTCAGTCTGTGGGCACAGGCAGATGTAAGATTTGTAGTGCTCTAGGTATCTTTAAAGTACTCTGAAAATGCCACCTGCAGAAAAAGCAGTTTAAATTGGTCCTATCCACCTCAAAAATGACTGTGGATGAAATGGGAACAATTGTGAAGCATTTGGTGTCATGTTTGCACCCTGTTACAGCTATGTTCCCAGTCTTAGCACATCTGTAACAGACTAAGTGGATCTAGTTTTTTGCAAAAAAAAAAATGCAAACTGCCCCCCCCAAAAAACCCCCCAAAAAAGACAAAACCAAACTAGTGGGGGGAGCTGAGGAAAGGGAATCCCTGAGAACCGGATCTCATTTTCTTTTATAAAATCACAGAAAATGAGGGTTGGAAGGGACCTCGAGGTCACATCTAGTCCAACCTCCTGCTCTAAGCAGGACCAGCCCCAACTATATCACCCCAGCCAAGGCTTTGTGTAGCCAGGTCTTTAAAAATCTCCAAGGATGGAGACTCCACCACCTCTCTGGGTAACCTGTTAGAGTCCTTTACTACCCTCCTAGTGAGAGAGTTTTTCCTAATATCCAACCTAAACCTCCCTTGCTGCACCTTGAGCCCATTACCCCTTCTTCTCTCATCTGCCCCCACGGAGAACAGCCCAGCTCCATCCTCTTTCAAACCCCCCTGCTGTTAATTCCCCCCTCAGTCTTCTTGTCTTGAGACTAAATAAGCCCAGCTCCCCCAGCCTCTCCTTACAAGTCGTGTGCTCCAGCCCCTCAGCCATTTTCACTGCCCTCCGTTCTAACCATTTCCATTATTGTAAATCCATATACTGCAGTTTTTGACATGTGAGAACTAGGAGAGTGTAAATATAAAGCCTGGGACCACTAGTGTGTGGTTGCCATTCATTTATGCTGCTAAGGATTTATATAAAGCTTCCCAACCAACATCTGGTAGAAGACAGGGGACTCTTACCTGCTTTCCCTGACAAGGAAAACCGCACATTTTCACGTTCACCTCCACACCTACTCGCATTGAATTAATTTCTGCAGTGTCAGAGGCTCTATCTTGCTGACATCTCATGGAGATCCCCCTTTAGCTCTGAGAGTGGATGTCACATTTCTGGCAGTGTAGGTCACTGTCAGGTGACTGTTTCAGGTGATCTTACTCATTCTGTTTATCACTGTATGTAGGAGTTAGGACTTGGCAGAGATCCTGCTGCCTGTGATACGTTTTTTTAAGAGGTTGAACCCGTGACCAATAAAATCTGTTCTGCATGAGTCTGCCTGATTTACTTAGGCATAGCTGCTGTCTGCATTTTTATACCCATACCAGTGAATGAAATTCCTGTATGGGGTGCCCTGTTAGAGGTGCATGGTACAAGTCGAATTTTCTTTGTTTCTGGCAGGTGCTGAGGGGTACAGCAGCAATCCACATGTTGTCCTAGGTGGTCGTGTATTTGTTTCAGTATTAGCATTTCCTTCAGTCTGGTGCTTAGCAGTCATTCTCAGTGCGCTGCTGTTGGAGCGTGTGAGATCAGCATTTCCTGTAGGAAATGCTGTCAAAACCAAGTGGTTAAAAATACACGGAGCATGTATATGAGCATGTGTACTGGAAAGCCTGACCCTGTTTATTGCAAGTGTGAAAAAGGCAATGGATTTGTGAAAAAGGGCACAAATTGTCTTCTAATGCAGGGTTGTCCAACCTTACAGTGGCCGTGAGCCCCTAGGCTGCAGACTGTGCTGCCCTGCTCTACCAGCAGGGACAGGAAGCAGAAGCAGGAGGGGAGGGAGCAGGAGCCCAGAGACTGGAGATCCTGGCTGCAGCAGAAGCCAGAGCAGAAGGGGGAATGGTGCCTGGATTGGAGCCCATGGACTGCATGTAGTGCAGGGGTGGGCAAAATGCGGCCCGTGGACCGGATGTGGCCTGCCAAGCCATTTGATCCAGCCCGCGGGGCCCCTAAAACATTTAGAAAATTAATATTAATCTGCCCTGGGCTGCCTATCATGCGGCCCTTGATGGCTTGCCAAAACTCAGTAAGCAGCCCTGTGCCCAAAATAATTGCCTGCCCCTGATGTAGTAGGACAGCCTGGGTTTACCACCCTTGCCAGTAGACTGTTTCAAGCCCCCAGCCTGCATCCCTTATTCTTATTTACTCAAGTTTCCTGAATTGCGGGGTCTTTTCTACTACATATTTTGCCTCTGCCCCCCTCCACATCCTTAGTTCTAGGCCTAAACGATGTGAACTGTCTTTAAACCTAACCTGCAAATTATCTTAACTGGGACTATGCTGTTTTTATGCTGCATAACGGATGAAAAAGGTTTGCAAAACAGCATATGTGTTAAGAATCCCCACCCTTGCTTGTTTTTAAATTATTTTAGAAACATCAAGGTTCCCTACCTTTAGTGGGGGACCTATAGGATTCATAGTGCGAGTGTCATCTCCATAACAGACACACAGATATGCTGAGTCTTCTTTTACCCAAATGGCTAATCAGAGATTAGAATTAAATAGATATTATCAAGAATAAATTACAAGAAAGTTTTCAAGAATTTGAATAAAAATCCTTCTAGGCTCAAATGTTCGGCATTCTTTTCTTTTCATTTCCGTAGGGTTGTGATCTCAGTTGTTTTTCAGTTGCGGTAGAGTCAGTAAACCTAAATGGAACTGACTTTCTTCTTTCTAATTCTAGTCTCTTTCAGGTCTTTCTCCAATTTTTCTTCCTATTCAGGTAATTTTTTTTATTTAAAAAAAATTGAAAGGAAAGACAAGAAGATCACTTACTTCACTGGACCTGGTGTTCTTTGCAATGTTCTGTCCATATATATGCCCCTCTAGGATGTTCATGCACTCCCAGGACAGGCAACTGGAACTATTTTTTCTGCTCCACAGCATCCTTTGCCTGGTTGCTCTTGTGCCCTTCACCCCAAGAGCTTAAAAGGGAAAGAGTGGACCAGCTATTCTTTAGTTATGTCATTAACTTGTATATAGATGTCCCTTAAGTGGAGAGAAGGCAGGTCACAGAATACAGGTGGACGTGTCTTCACGAATACCTGGTTACTGAAAGGCAAGTCACTCTGTCTTCTTTGGAGTAGTGGTCTTCTGCCTGGAAAATCTCAAACAGTGACCTTATTAAAGGAGATAAGTGTATCAAAGAATTAACTCAAAAGAGGTAGTCAGGACAATTGTCTTAGAGCCTGTTCTAAACGTTATGTTGACTGAATTTATGTCCTGAGCACAAGTAGGAGCTCCCCAGACTTCTGCAGATGACTAAAGGAGGCTGCTGAGGCAGCCTGAGCCCTGATAGAAAATTTGACTGGAAGATTACAATTAGCACTCTTGTAATATAACTTGATATATCTAGAAAATCACTGGGAGAGGAGCATCTTTCTCTTTCCCTTTTTTTGGCATAGGCTGAAGATATTTTTACTGAGAATCTGAAATTTAAATAAAATAACATTCTAGCTACATCTAGAACATGCACTCCTTTTTAGGTGATTGTAATATGGTTTGGGGAAAAACCCAAAGGAAATACAGACTAGAGGAAAGTACTGTATTTCTTTTGTATAAGGTAGATACAGATCACTGTGCTTAAAAAGCAATCATCAATGGTTCAATGTCTAGCTGGGAGGAGGTATCAAGTGGGGCTTCGCAGGGGTCTGTCCTAGATCCAGTGTTATTTAACATCTTAATGATTTGGATGATGGGTTTGAGTGCACACATAGCAGATTTGGGAAGGACACTGTGTTGGATAAAGTTGCAGAGACTCTGCAGGGCAGGGCTAGGATCCAACATGACCTGACAGAATGGAAATACTATCAACAATATACCTGATGAGATGGAAAAGGACAAGTGCCAAGTCCTGCACTTGGGACAGAATAACTGCATACAGAAATACAGACCGGTGAATCGTTGGCTAGGCTGCAATAGTGCAGAGAAGGACCTGGAGGTTATAGTGAACCATAAAATGAATGCGAGCCAACAGGCTTTTCTCTGTGGCTGTGGGGCACAAGACTAGCAGCAATTGCTTCAAGCTGCAGCAAAGGAAATTTAGGTTGGGGATAAGGAGGAACTTTCTGATTATGAAGTTGGTCAAGCATTGGAATATGCTACCTAGAGAAGTCATAGCATCTCTACCCCTGGAAATTTTCAAAAGTAGGTTAGACAGGCACTTGGCTGGGATGGTTTAGTCAGGGATGGTCCTGCCTTGACAGGAAGCAGTGCTAGATGACCTCAAGTGGTCCCTTGCTTATGATCTATTTCCTATGATCTCTTGGTGATGATTTTCCCCCCCTGCTGTTTAAGCAGTAAGTATCCAGGTTGCAAGGTGCAAGAATGGTAGCTGTGAGCGAAGAGCTCTCCTTCCCTATTATATTTGGAAGGTAGCAAAACTGGTGTTTGTAGCAGGACACCAAGGAGCCTGCTGCTTGGAGAGCCGGGATAACCCCTCAAGTGCCGGTTGCTCGGGCAACTAGAGAGGGCCAGTGACCCACACCTGCTAGCAGTCAGCTGACCGGAAGGGGCAGGGCCTGGCTCCCATTTAAA
>NW_017729008.1:43156133-43174354 GCF_001723915.1 Gavialis gangeticus | reverse complement strand
GAGGCCAGGCTGGCAGTTCCCTGCTGGCAGCCAAGGGGGAGGGAGGTCTGCCTGAGTGAGGAAAAGGAAGAGGCCTGAATGCCTGAACAATGTGATACTGGTGAGAGATGGAGAAACCTTGGAGTGGTTCGAATGTTGTTATAGCCCGATGGCTTAGATTTATGTTATAGCCTAGGGGCTTGTGTTTTGTTTACTGTTACACCAGAGGTTTGGGTGAGGCTGTTAAGGGTTGGAAGAGGCCTCATAGGGGACCCGCAGCAGCGTGGGAGACCTCAGCCCTGGAGAGTGGGCCATGATTGAGAAGCCCCAGAGGAGGGGGCAGCGACCAATGAAAGCCAAAAGGGCAACATTGGGAGCGTGCCAAAACCAAACGCCAGAAAGGACACAGTATAGGGAGAGCGCCGACTCCGAGCGTCAGAAGGGCGCAGTACTGGGAGAGTGCCGAACTGGAGCGTGAGGAAGGGCGTGGTATGGGGAGACTGCCGACTCCAAGGGCCCAGTACGGCTGAGCGAGACAAGGTCGTAGAGAAAGCCAGAGCACCAGTGAGGTGCAGTGTGAGACAGGGCTGCAGAGAGCCCAAGCACCCAGTGAGACACAGCGAGAGAGACAGGGCTGCGGAGAGCCCAAGTGCCCAGTGAGACATAGCAGGAGACTGAAGAACGTCCAGTACATCTGCGAGGCTTGGGGTGTGGTACAGGGGTGGTTGGAGCCTCGCATAGCCCATACGGCCGGGGTGTGCAGAACACCCATTATAAAGACGGGATGAGTGATAGCAGGAGAACCGTGGCCAATAGGACAAAAGTCAGCCTCCCTTTAATATATATAAGACCAGGATGTGGGAAGTGAGATACAGGGTGCTTTTAGGCAGCTTGGCACAGTACGGTGGGCAACTGGGGGAGAGCATGGCAACGCTAGGACTCCCCCCTCCTGTTGCAGTGTTCTAACTGAAGTCTGAGAGGTTTCTGCAAAAGAGAATTCCCTTGGACAAAGGGAAACTTAAAATCAATGCAACTTCACCTTGCTTCGGTTTTCCTAACGTTTCAATGGAAATGGTGGATGTATGCACATAGGAAACTTCCTGTCCAAAATTTTATAAAGGCATCAGATAAAGATCTACAACTGAGACCCCCTCTAAAACAAAATGTACTACATTTCCTGTTAAAAATCCTGGTGAGCAGATCTATGCTTGGAGTGTCCCACTTCTGAAAAATCTCCCTGATTATCAATGACTTCTGCTAACCATTCCTGGTGTGAAAAAGAGTGACTAAACGTTAATCTGCTGAAATATTCATCTGACCTTACCAATATTTTGCTGTGATATAAATTGAATGTGGAACATTATCTTTTCAACAATGTGGACCGCTTACTGGAGAGAGTCCAGCAGAGGGTAATGAAAATGGTTTGGGTCTGGGCCATGTGATTTATGAGGAGAGGCTGAGGGAAATAGGCTTATTTAGTCTAGGGAAGAGAAGAGAGAAGGGGGATTGAATAGCAGCCTTCAACTCCCTGCAGGGGGGTTGCAAAGAGGATGGAGCCGGACTGTTCTCAGTGGGGGCAGACGACAGAACAAGGAGCAATGGACTTAAGTTACAGCAAGGGAAACTGAGGTTGGATATTAGGAAAAACACTCTCACTAGGAGTGTGGTGAAGCATTGGAGTAGGTTATTTAGCGGGGTGGTGGCATCTCCATCCTTGGAGATTTTGAAGACCCAGCTAGACAAGCCGTGGCTGGGATGATGTAGTTGGGGCAGGTCCTGCCTTGAGCAGGGGGTTGGACTAGATGTGACCTCCTGAGGTCCCTTCCAACACAAATTATCTATGAGTCTATGATAGCAGGGGATGATCTGACTTCCCTCTGCCTGTCTCCTCTAAATGATAGTAGTAGTGTTGTCTATTGTGACTTATTTATATGTGTTTGCTTTTTTTCCCTGAATCAAAACTAAGAACGTTATATATGCCAAGTAAATTGTTTGTAATTCTATTGTGTTTACATGAAACTAAGATACTTCTTCTATGTTGCTTGTATCTGAGGATCCTGCAAGTGTGCTCCTTCCTTTATCATTGATTTGAGACATCCATCATCAGAGTTAGAGATGGTTGTGGAGGACCATGTGTGGGACACTTCTGCACACATAGGACAGATCCTGGTGCTGCAGAAGGGAAAATGGTGCCTGTTGAGGATTTTTTTACATGGGGTCCATTTTGTGTTTCCTTAGATTATAGACAGATTTTAGCCAACCTTGAAGACAGTAGGCAAGTTCTAGCATGTGGAGTAATGTAGACACTGTAATGTTGTTTTCATGTGCTTCATGGTATCAGACCTGATGTGAAGAAGGTAAGGCACAGCTGCGATACAGATGAGTTGAGCTTCTGCACACTTTATTGCAAAGACTTTAATAGGAATTTGCCCTTTTTTCCTCCTAAACTTATGTTGGCAAACAGCTGTAGAATGACATTTAAATTTTCTGCTCCTTGTTGTGGGGAAGAGCCGGGTACCAGCCAGTTATCTTGGTACAGTTGTACTCGGATGTGTTTTTGTAGCAATGCTGTACTTCCATCCGACATTTTGTGAAAACTTTTAGGGCTAAAAACATCTGTCTGAGCTCTTCCATGTGGGCTAATGTTTTGAATCCTCCCTGAACCTCATATTTATTTTGATTCTTCTTGCTCACAAAGTGAAGAGAAATGTCCCGCAGGTTGAGATAAGTGAACCAATCTAATGGTTCCAGACAGGGAATTATGATGGAGAATTCTGGACTCCTGCTTTCCATTGAAATTACAGTTTTTTTGAGACCAAGAATAACTTTCCCAACCGCCTTTCTAACTGGAACTGGGGAAGAACAGGAAAAACAAAACCTCTCCCTTGATATTGCATAGGGACTTTCTCTCCAATTCTGAGGGAGGTTGTTGTAGAATCATCTCATGAGAGAAGCACCTGAAAAGGGAAGGGTGTGGGGAGTGGGAACTGAATGGTATCACCCACATTAATCGTATAAAGAATGCCTTGGTCTGCGTGGATTTTCTTCTAAGCTTCCTGAAAATAAGACAGTTCCCAAAAAAAGGGTGAGTGAATGGAAAAATTCTACTACAGTTGGTTTTCAATGGTAGAAATAACCGCCAAATTCCCTGCTTGCTGATGGGCAACACTCACAAGACTGAAGAAATCGAAAGAGCAGAATGTGGATTATGAAAACACTTTTTTGTCTTTTTTGCAGGCATGGTCAGCTTGTGATCTGGCTAATAATGCAGCTGATAGGACTGCCTCAGTTGTGCTTCTTTATATTGTTTCCTCTTTGCTGGAAAGAGGTATGTCCCTAGGGATCTCAGCATCATCCTTGAGTCTTTCAATGCACACAATGTTTTGCCAGCTTTAAAGCAAAAGAGCTCAGAAATTTTAACAAATGTAAATCTTCTATAATGTTCTGGAGTTTTTAAAGTAGACCAGACCTGTGTAACCATAAAGCCCCTCTTCAATACTTGGTTCCTTATCCTTCCATGTTGTCTTATGCTTGTTCCTTGGTCCTTTCTCAGGCAGCAACAACCACCAAAGATCCAGGAGTGGGTCATGTAAAATATCTCAAACTCTAATGCTAGCAACCAGTCCCTTCTTCTGAAGTTCTTGTGTGTTACTGGAACAATTGCTGGGATCTACGATAATGCTTATACAAACACTAGGAGATCTTCCTTTTGTTAGCACAGAAATTGCATCTAGAAGTGAAGAATTCAGTGCTTCCATTCATTTTTGAGATTTCTCAATCATCTCTACTAGAATATTTGAGATCTCCCAATATTTTCAGTAACTCCTGAAATGGCTTATAGTCACCAGGAGGGGAAGAAGATGTCACTGCCATATCAGAACAAGATACAACTATGAAGCTTACAGGAAGGCTGCTTCTCAGTTGCCTGTGGTTATTGCTGTGTAGGAGATTTAACAACACTGAGACTGTCCGTGATACAGAAACACAGGACTGAAAGGGGTCACTGAGTTTAGTTTCCTGCAATCACAACTGTAGAACAAACGTGTCTCCAAAAGGGTCCACAAAAATATCTACTTCCAAACATCACGGTCACAAAGCACCTGCCACAAAACAATACCGTATTTACTCCCACCAAAATCAGCCCTACAAAATTGTGGCACATATCTTAAGTGAGGAAGTTGATTTTGTCTCCCCTGAAATAGAAGAGCAGGGCCTAGAAGCAAACAGCTGCTGTGACTCATGGGTGCTGCTTCTCTGTGGCCCTGAAAGCTGGAAGGACAGGGTCCAGTGTTAACTCTGACAGTCTGAGCACTTTGAGGTAGCCCAGAGCAAATGAGCTGCTTAATGCAGTCTATAGTCTTGGTGTGAGGGCTGTGGTATGGAAACAACACTTTATATAAGTTCCTATAAATAATAAAGAACTATTTACAGTAGCAGGAGGCACACAAAGGAGCCACTAATGCCTTGTGCTCAGAAGAAGGGGGGAAAAAACCTCCAAATATCCCTGGCAATGTGAAACAGGAAAACTATTTTTGGATTCCAGTTTGGCAATCAGTTTAAGTTAAAGCAAAACCCACCAGCCAGGCACCTTTTCTGCCTGAGAAAACTCCTAGAAGTACCAATGTACCTATGCTGCTCATCACCTCTTGACAAGGCCTAATGTCCAGGGCTTCAGAGGAAGGCAAAAAAAACCCACTTCAAAGGCCAATAATACATTTACCATTGTAAATAAGAGTGGGAAGGAGGGTTTTCTGGCCACTAAGATGTCTGGTGAAAGCCATGCAACATGGGATTCATAGAATATAATATAGTGCAACCAAATACCACCTACATATGCAAACAATCCACACCCACACAGATCACATTTCTTATTCAATCCCTTTAGGGGATATCAAACACAAAATCAGATATCACGTCCTCTGATTCCTACTCTTAGAACATCCCTGTCCTCTCTCAATGTCCCTTCTATAAACTTACCAAGCTCTGGCTCTCAGCAATTCAGGTGACTAATTCTTGTCACATTATTCATACCATTCCAAACTTAACTCCTTTAATAGTTAGAAACCTCCTAATTCCCAGTCTCAGTTTAGTGGTGACTAGTTTTTATCCATATGATCTTGTATCACTGTTGTCCTTTAACTTAAATAGCTGTTCTGCATTCAGCCACCACCAAAGTATGTTTATACCAAGTACACCTGTCCCCTCTCAACTTTTCTTTTCCTGTGCTAAAGAAACCAAGATCTTAACCTCATCACCTAAGAAAGGTTTGCCATTTCCTTAATCATCCTGGTAGCACTTCTATGCACTTTTTCCAATTTAATTAAAGCTTTTCTTGGAAAACAGTAACTAGACCTACACACAAATGGGGTCTTATTAATGCGCAATGTTTTTCATACTTCCTGATCCTTACTAAACCTACCTTGCCTAATGCATCCTATGACTGATCTAACCTTTTTCATGACTGCAGCTCATGCTCTTTCTCTGATCAACAAACACACTCGGCTCCCTCTCTCCATTGCCTCTACTCCATAAGCCCCAGGTTAAAGCAAAAGACATTGGTATATATATCTCTGAGTGTGCGATTTGCACTATTAAATTGCATTCCATTTCTGATACTTCAATCCACACACTTACTTATCTTTGCTTTAGTTATTCTCAATCAGGATGCCACAGCACCCTGGGGTGCCTTGAGGTCCTTTTTGGAGTACCATGCAATATTACAACTGTTAGGTGTACAGACATGATCCACAAGAAAAAAGAAACAGATTTCAAATAGAAATCCAGTCTCAAAAATATTCTGACCTGTTGTGGTCTGTCTGAGATTTTTTTGCAACAGAATAATTACTCTATTGTTTTTCTGTAGTCAAAAAACTAGTGAAAACAAAGCTGGCATTTTCCAGGGGGTGCCTTAGTTTTATCAGAGGGTGTCTTGAGTCAAAATGTTGAGAACCCTTGCTCTAAAATAATTCAGTCCTCCATATTGGCAATACATCCAAACTTTGTCATCTGTGAATTTCATAAGCTTGTATCTAGTTCTTGGATGCAAGGTCATTAATTAAAAATGTGCAAAAGGATGAGGTGGATAGAAAACTGGCTATATCGTCAGGCTCAAAGGGTAGCAATCAATAATAATGGCTCCATGTCTAGTTGGCAGCCAGTATCAAGTGAAGTGTCCCAGGGGTCAGTCCTGGGACCGATTTTGTACAGTATCTTCATCAGCAACCTGGAAGAGGGAATGGAGTGCATCCTTAGCAATATTTCAGATAACTGATCTGAGGGGGAGCAGTAGATAGGCTGGAGGGTAGGGCTAGGATTCAGAGTGACCTATATAAATTGGAGGATTGGACCAAAAGACATGTCATGAAGTTCAACAAGGACAAGCGCAAAGTCCTGCACTTAGGAGGGAACAATACCATGCACCGGTGCAGTCTGGGGCTGACTGGCTGGGGAGCAGCTCTACAGAAAATGACCCAGAGGTTACACAGAGAGATTGTGGACTCTCCATCCTTGGAGACCTGGCTAGACACAGCCTTGGCTGAGATGATCTAACTGGGGCCTGTCCTGCTTTGAGCAGGGGATTGGACTAGATGTGACCTCCTAAGATCCCTTCTAACCCTCATTTTTCATGATGCTATGAGTCCTCAGACCTATCCCTAAAGAACTTCATTAGTATCCTCTCTCTAGTCTTCTGACTCTCCTTTCAGTATAACTCCTGGTAGTCTCCCTTTTAGCCAGCTCTTCTCCGTTCTATTAGTGTTAATTCCCATCTTCATTTTAGCTAATAATGTCCTGTAAGACACAGTATCCAATGTTTTGCTTAAATCTAGATAGATTAGGGTTACTGCTTTGCCATAAGAAACATAAATTATTTTGGCATATTAATCAGACATGACCTTCTTGGACAAAGCCACATTGCATCTTGTTCCATTTTCTGTTCACATCCATGTCCTTAATTATTCAGTTTCTGTTCCAAGATTTATGTGCTACTGAGGGCAAACTACCAGGCCTGTAGTTGCCTGAGTGTCTTTTGAAAACAGACACCAGTTTGCTATTTTCCAATTACGGGGTAAATTAACAGATGCATTGAAAAGACTGCAAGATTCCCCTGCTGAAGGAAATTTAAGTTTAGGATGTGTAGGAGATGTAGGGTCTCCTCTTATACAATGATAATTGCCAGGAACCCAATAAGCTCATGGGAGGAAGAAGCTGATGAGTAAGACGGAAACCCTTCCCTGCAGTCTCTGATGATGAAAATAGGATTTTTTTCCCCCTCTCAGTGACAAGGCTGGTCTGAAAATGGTCCCTGGCATTTTTAAATGAGACTCTCTTTTCCAGTCCTTTAGTAGAGCCTAGTACTCATCTAGAAATCGTACTTGATTACTTCAAAAGCAGACTCTGGGAATGTGGAGATTAAGTCTCCTATTACTGCAAATGAAAGAAACTGGAGCAAAGATTGTCTGATCTGAACACCCTGAATCTGAAGTTAGATCCATAAATCTGTGTAATAAAAATAGAATATATATAGATATACCACTTACATATGTATTTTAATATAATAAAAGCTGTGGCATTTCTGGCTGTGTGTCTGTCTGTACGTAACTCTCTGGGCCAACTGCGAATGTGGGGCCTGGAGCATTACAGCTGGAGAGATGAGAGGAGGGGGGTGGGGTCAGAGGCGGTCGGGGCCAGGCTGCGCTCCCTGTTGTGGGGCACAATGCGGGGAGTGGCCCTGGCCTGTGGCACAGGGCTTACAGCTCTGCAGGGGGGTGGCATGTGGCACACCTGGGGGGGGCGCATGGCCACAGGGTGCCGCGCGCCCCCTGTGACCACACACCATGCCCCACCATGTGCCCTGTGCATGCCCCCAGCGTGCCCTGCACCACACCCTAGGGCCATGCCCTACGCTGCAGAGCAGCAGCCAGAGGGTGTTCCCCACACTGAGGCTACTCCCTGGGCCATGCCCCGCAGCCACATGCCACCCCCCCGCCCACATAGCCATGCAACGTGCCCTGCACTACACCCTGGGGCCACTGCCCACGCCACACAGGTACAGCCAGCAGGCACTGCCCACGCTGCAGCTGCTTCCTGCGCTATACCCGGTGGCTGCGCACCCCTGTCCCACGCACAACCTTACACCAAGCCCACCCTGCACACCTAGCACCACACCCTGCAGCTGCGCGCTACCCCCACCCCCGCATGCCCCGCACCACGCCCCGGGGCTGCTCCCCACACCATGCAGGTGCAGCCAGGGGGCACTCCCCATGCCGTGACTGCTCCCTGCGCCATGCTCTGGGGCCGCGTGCCACACCCCACCCCATGCCCCGGGGCCTCTGCCCACAGCCACAGTCGGTGGGCATTCTGCAAGCCCATGCTGCCCACTGCAGTTGTGCACCCCGCCCTGGTGAGCCCTGCACCACTCCCCAAGGCCACTCCCTATGCCACGTGGCTGCAGGCAGGTGCTCCCCTCACCATGGCTGCTCCCTGCACCATGCCCCAACACCCCCGCCCCATGCAGCTGCACGCCACACCCCCCTGCGTACACTGCGCCACACCCCGGGGCTGCTCCCTACACCATGCAGCCAATGAGTGCTCCCCGGGTCGTGGCCACTCCCCGTGCAATGCCCCACAGCCATACTCAGCCACGTGCTACGCCCCCCTTGCGCAGAGCAACAGGGAGGGGTGGGAGTGGGGCTGGACCCAGAGCGGCGGGGGAAAGGCCCAGAGCCAGATGCAGTTTTCCGTCCCCACCTCCCGCTCCCCCCATCATTCATGACGGGCATTTTGCTAGCTTATATATAGTTTTGTAGTTTGGTATCTCAGCATTTTCTAAGTTGGAACAGCACTGAACAGCCGATAGATCGTTTAGAGTGTATTTAACTTTCAACAAAATAAATATTTTGTATGCGTATCATTCAAAGGCATAGTCAGACCATATGAGAGGCATAACCTAAAACCAAATGATTTTGGTGCTACCATAAAGCTAATAACCAAGTGCCAAGTGTTCTTGACAAAGATAAAAGGGCATTAATCAAAAAAGACGTGCCCATATAAATCCGATATGAATACTATATATTCATAGTATGTACAGAACTCATTTTATAATTAATGCTGACAAAACTTTTCTGAGATGAAGGGGCTATATTAGACATTCCATCTTGCAGCCTCGGCTGTGGTTAGAAACAACTGATGGATGCTTGGCCTAGTCCACTTCCTTTATGCTCTCCATGGAAGTGGGCGTGAAGTCAGCCAGGGGCAGGCACTGGCCAAGAAATACTGATTTACAGAAATACTGATTCTGGGGCCCTACATGCACCAAAAAGTGGCATGGATGTAGACATGTACTCAGGAGAAACAGCTAATTAATTATGTTTGAGTTTATCACTATCCCACCATCCTAATTCTTACTAATAATATATAAATCTAATCCATCAGACTGTATCATGTTCAGCTGCCTATGCCAGATGGAAAAAAAATGCTTTTTTTTTTCCTCATACAATTTAGGTTTAAATTGCACACAATAAAAATGAAGAAAAGCAAAGCATGTATGTTATTATCAGTGGTGGCAGCGGCCATCCCTTGATTCAAGGATGATCTCTACCATGGCTCATTGATGGGTCTTGAGGTGACTTAAGAGTCCAATCTTTGAGCCACAGACCTGTCCACAGAAGTTTCAGGTCTTTTTGTAGGGGAAAGTAGGCCGTAGGCCAGGATTTCTCTCCTTCTTCCTCCGCTCTCTCTTCTCTGCTTCAAAGGCAAGATGCTGTACCTCAGAACAGGTTGCCGCTTGGTTGAGGTTGCTGCACCACTGGAGTCAGTCATCAGTCAGCTCCTCCCAGCTCTTGATGTCAGCATCCGTTTTCTTGAGGTCTGCCTTCAGTGTGTCTGTGTAGCATTTCCTCTGGCCACTGCAAGATATCAGGCCATTACTAAACTGGAAGTAGTGCGCTGGTTTTAGGAGTCAAGACATAGATATCATATCATGCAAGTCAAATATATGGCCTATGGGCTGGATCTGGCCTGTGGAGCCCTGTAATCTAGCCCACAGTGCTACCCCGGACCAGCCGCACTCGCAGTAACAGGGAAGTAGCCGCCCATGGCACTCAGTCTGGTCCTGGGCTGCACTGCCTGTGGTACCCACTCAGGGTGCTCCCAAGCTCTGGCATCCCAGACTGGCCTGGGTAGATGCCACCTGTGCTGGATCAGGCATGTGTGGGCAGGGGATTTGTCTAGAGGGCACACCACTCTTCTGGCTCAAGGGCCCAAATGAGTTTGGCACCCCCTGTCCACGTAGTCAAAACTCGGGAGCAGCTTCTTAAGGAAAAAGGTTATGTGAGTTAAAGGAACACATCACCCCAACTTCCTATATAAACTCATTCACCCAGAAGGAAGCATTAAAATCTTCAGCTCCCATTTAAAAAATAAATCCTTGGAAAAAATTTTGGGGAATTTTGCAAACAAGAAATATAATAAACGTGACTGATTACATTTCATTTAAACACAACCTTTATCTATTAATTACTTCTGTGATGAAACTCATTCTAGCTGAGACCAAACTTTCATACTTAACTGAGTGCCATGGCAGATTGTTGATGCTATGTAAGCAGTAGCATGGATGGACTCAAACACAAAGCAGTTTCTTTGTGTAGATGTTACTAAAAGTCCCTTTTTGGGGAGCAATGGACAATGCACAGAAGATTGTCTATAAGCTCCAGCATGATCACTTCCTGTTTTCAAATATTCTTTTTGTTAGAAAAATGAAAGTTATTAGTTACTAATGGGTTTTGTTTTGACAAATAATGAAGGGCCAGGCTGGTGACATGCAAAACTGAAGCCCTGACTGCATTTAGGAATTAGACCCACAGCACTAAGTAATGAGAGGTGAAACTACTGACACATCGCTATTATAATTTATTGTTCATATCAATATAGGATGTAGAAGCCCTAGGTATGAACCAGGACCCCAGCCTGGTAAGTACTGCACAAACACAAAAGAGGGTCTCTGCCCCAACCTGTATGTTGTTTCCTAGGTTTCTACCTTTACTTTCCAGGTCATGGACCCATGCCCCCTTGGTCATTCATATCCTCAGGCATGTAGCATGTGTGATGGGACAGAGCCGCTTCCCCCAGTGAAAAAGAGCTCTCTCATGACCAAAAAAGACTTGGGGGTCATGACTGACCACAAGATGAACATAAGCCACCAATGTGATACTGCAGTCCGCAAAGCGAACAAAACTCTGGCTTGCATCTACTGATGCATCTCGAACAAGACCCAGGATGTCAGCCTCCCACTTTACTCAGCCTTTGTGAGGCCACAGTTGGAGTACTGCATCTAATTCTGGGCCCCACAATTCAGGAAGGACGTGGAGAAGCTTGAGAGTCCAGAGGAGAGCCACGCACATGATCAGAGGGCAGGAGAACAGGCCTTATGAAGAGAGGCTGCAAGCCATGGGACTGCATCCTGGAGAAGCGCAGGCTCAGGGGGGACTTGGTGGCAGCCTATAAGTATATAAGGGGTATGCATTGAGATATGGGAAAACGTCTGTTCGCCAGGGCACCCCAAGGGATGACAAGGTCCAATAGTCACAAACTCCTGCAAGACCATTTTAGGCTGGACATAAGGAAAACCTTCTTTACTGTCTGAGCCCCCAAGGCCTGGAACAAACTCCCCACGGAGGTGGTGCAAGCACTGACTCTGGACATTTTCAAGAAACATTTAGACGTTTATTTTCCTGCCCCTTTGGGTGGGGGGCTGGACCCAATGATCTTGCGAGGTCCCTTCCAGCCCTAATGTCTGTGAAATCTATGAAAAAGAGATTGAAGGGAGGATCTCTGCCCTGCTCTACCTGCAGCCACTGTCAGAGTTGAAGGGAGAATAAAATCAGCTCAGTTGGAGATGACTGGTGGACTGGACAGAATCTCCTCTCTTTGCAGCTAGATGGTCCTGTGGAGGAAGGGGGATCCACTGACCACACAGGGGAAATGAAGAGTAGAGATGGCATTCCTGTTTGTGTAACCTGGCCTTAGAAGAGAGCAGAGCTGGGCCACCGGAGCACCGCTCCAAGCCTGCTGTGACAGCATGGTTCAAACCCTGAGCTGCCCTGAAATGGAGCTGATGACATTTGTGTTGGGCATCTAAATAAGACCCTCAGGGACCGACATCAAAATCTTTATCCTTAGACTCAAAACCCAGACCTCTGCTTCTGAAAAAAAAAACGTCCCTGAAAGAAGTCCCACTTTCATTCACTCCTGCCCAAACTTTAGGTTCCTCTTACAACCTATGGTTTTGAAAATCACCTGTTTCATGCTCAGAACGTGCCCTCCTACCCCTTGAGATGAGTTCACCTTTTACACAAAGGTAATGAATCCCAGAACAGAGAGGCGGCACTGACCAACTTGCCCCAGTTGAACTCGATGTGGAATAGTGCAATCAGCTCTGGACATCTCCATCAGAAAGGTATTGACACACTGGAAAGAAGTCAAAGAAAATGAACAAGCTTAGGCTGAAGGCTGGAGGAACCGAATTGTGAGAAAAATTACCTCCTTCTCTCTCTCAGATAGTCTACTGAACGTTAAAGCCATCCATATATTGTATCCTCCATTCTCTATTGTGCTCCATCTCATGTTTCAGCAGATAGCATCTCTAGGTCTGTGCTGCACCATATGAGGAAAAATTAAAACAGTTGAAGAGGAAAAAATAAGGAAACGAAATATATAGAACTTGACTAAGTAACATGAGCAGAAGGAAACACCATAAGCTAAAAAATATTTGAAGGGAATAATCATATGGGATGATGCAAGGAGGAAGAGCGAGAAGCAAAGCGTAACATTTGAGAGAGAATAATCAGACAATATCAGAAAAAACATTTTGATAGAGAACCTTGTCACATGGTGGCCTAAGCTAAACCAGTTCATCTTACTATTCGTGGTTCAGTATGACGATTGCAGCTGGGTAGAAATTACTGTATATACCTAGCGTAACAAAATGGATTCTTAGGCTGCGCCCAGATGAGTGCAGATGTTTGGTTCCCCAGGGACAAGTAGCAGCGGACACCTTGTGCTGTTGCTGCTTGTCCCTGGGGAACGCCCGTGCCTGTGCGTGCCCTGGCATGGGGCAGGTTACCCTGGGTGGGGTAGGGAAGGCTGGGGCCAGCACAGTTGCTGGCCCCAACAGTCTCACCTGGAGGCTAGGGAAGCTGCAGCCATGGTGATCCCACAGGTGGGAGCCTGGCCGGCAGCTGGATTTTGGCTGTGACTGGCCAGGCTCCGGTTTTGGGGAGCGTGCACTGCTGCCACATGTGCCACCACACTTTATTTTTTCCACGCAGGTTTTTTTGACACTGGGATCTCCCGGGGTCAAAAAAACCCCTCATCCTGCAAGGCAGCAGCACAGGGAATGCCTGAATATGCAGTGTGGTGGCGCAAATGGGTCTGTGATGCCACATAACACATGACCATATGGATGTGGCCTAGGAGTTGTTCAAGCAAAAGAACAGCTCGTGTCCTCTCTACCTACCTAGGTAGTGTAGCATCAGGAGTATTTCCAGAATCATAATTCTACTTACAAACCAGCTGCAATGTTCTCCCTAGAGTAATGAAAAACAGCCTAGCTTTTTATGAGCCATGCCAATCTACTTTATTGTGCATTACTGAACAACAACATTGCAAAGACCCACTCACTAAAACAAAGGAGTAGATGCAATATTATATTAGCTCTCTGAAAACTGAGAGGAGGTCTCAAGCAATAATTTAATTACATTTTTTCTCTGTGAGCTACACCATATATGTCAAAAATTGCTTTAGTTTTTTTGGCATAATAATTTTAGTTTGTGCCATACTGGGTGTATTGGGTGTTTTTCTCATCTACACCTCTAAGATACATTAAAGTGTGTAAAAAAACCATTTTCTCTCCTAAGATGCTAAGAAGCCAGGATTCTACCTTAAAGTGGTTAAAAACAGCCAGCTAAGTATTGCCAACAGGCAACAGCTGCTTTAAATTTAAGGAAGCAGATGGGCCATTTTGTGGAAAATAGACCTATAGCATAACTGTAGCCATGAATGCAGTACAGCCCACTTGTTTCAGCACACCAAAGACCAACCCCATATTTACCCAGCAGCATAACATACACTGTTTGCTGCAATCCATCTGTTCACCTAAGATAAGCGCTGTCAAGGCTGTTCAGCATTTGCATAGGAGATCGTTAAGGAACACCTACAGCTATGGCTGGGTCTGTGAAAGCATTCCCCCACCCTGCTCCACTGGTGACAAGAATGGTGTAGGGCTCATCTGTGCAGCTTGGCCCTAAAAAATGCGGGTGTCCTGTCTATACTAGTTCTGCCATATTGCTGTGTCCATGGAGCTTCCATGACGGCAGTGCAAGGATGGAAAATGTCTGTCAAAGGTATAGTGCAGACACAGCATTGGCATTAGTGGGTCAGTAGGTAACAGCAATTCTCTTCGAGTTACCATCCTTGAGTCAATTCACCAGGACAGCGTTACGAGGTGCAGCTCTGCTGGGGTGCTGCCTTTTGGACAAAACACAAAAGCCACATCCCTGCCAATTTATGGGCATTAGAATCCCACGTCCCTTTTTGTGAGAGCCAAGTGCTAATCTTTGAACTATGACTTGGTTAAATCAAAAGTAGATTATGTCTTTACCCAAGAAAAAACCCGGGGGTCTTTTTTTAGCTCTTGCCCCAAATTTGGCTCTTGGCAGGACAGAGAAGTCTCTAATCTACATATCAAACCAGATTACCCAGCACAACTAAAATGATAGGTTAATGCTGAAGTGCTATTCACTTTCAGATTGGGAAATCCACCTACCTTCCAGAGTGGATGCAGAGTAATTAACTCAGCCTTCCCAGCCCTATCATAATCAGCCCTGGTCAATATGTTCTTACCATCTACCTCCTCCCATCTGCTGCCTGGGTAGTCACCTACCAGGTTATATAGATGTGTTCAGCACTTAAAAGTCCATGCTGCACAGAGCCTTCAGTTTTGGCAACATTTCTATTGCATCTCTACAGCACTTGAATAGTGATAACATGCAGGAAAATATCTGCTGGCTGACCAGAGGCTGACACACAATTTCTGGTGGACTTTCCAATAGAGATGGGACCTTTACAGCAATGATTTCAATGATGTCTCAGACTAACAAAATCTCACCTTTGAAGGATAGTGCTCACATTATCCTTCCCCCCATTTCCTCCTTTCAAACCGAAGATGTGACAGATAAGGCATCTCTTACATCCCTGGACCCAGTCCCAGTTATGAGAGGTGCATTTTCTGACACTGACTGGGCACATCTACATGTGTGCATTTACTGCGCAGTAACTGACTGGGCACGTCTATGCGTATTCCACAGTAAATAAGGTGACTTACGCTGACTTGAGCATAAATTTGATACCTGTATCATGCAGGTATCAAATTTACGCCTAATTAGTTACTGCACAGTAACACATGTGTAGACACTTTACTGCGCAGTAACACTGTATGTGGACTAACTTTAGTCTCAAGTCAGTCCACACACAGCATTAATGCGCTTATCAGCTGTACATGTAGATGCGGGCTTATTCCTGCTTACTGCACAGTAATTTACTGCGCAGTAAATTTAAGCCAGTGTAAATGCACATGTAGACATACCACTGTGCGTCTCATTCCTGGCTAATGTGCTCTTCCTCCTCACAAAATGCTGTACAATATACACAGCAATGTAACACATGCTGGCATCCAAATGGGTGTGTAGGCAGTGCCGTGTGCCTTCAGCTGGCCAGATACACATTCCACCATCATTTTGCAACTGCACCGTGTGCAACCAGAGGCTGACACAATTTTTGTATCATGCAGGTACCAAATTTACACCCAATTAGTTACTGTGCAGTAACACATGTGTAGATGCCTTACTGTGAAGTAACACTGTATGTGGACTGACCTGAGACTAACTTTAGTCCCAAGTCAGTCCACACACAGCATTAATGCGCTTTAACAGCTCCACGTGTAGACCATGACCTATTCCCACTAACTGCACAGTAATTTACTAGAACATACCAAACCACAGGTGATTCACTTTATTGGGCAGTGGGCTATGACAGCTAGTACTCAGGAAGAAGGCCAGCCAAGATCTTACCTTGGCTAATATGATAACTTTTATGCAGATGTCTAGACTGCTGTTGAATCCAACTGTGCTCCAAGGACCCTTGAGGATGGAATATGCTATATAAATTAAGATCATTACCACAGATATTTTCCTCAGCAGACTGTAAATTTGTAATTCATTTTTCACCTCATTTCCATGAACACTTCATAAATCATTTATGGAAGTGTAAAAGTGTTTTGTCACTCCATGTTTAGCTGTACCTTTTACAAGTGTTTACGGGGGTTGTGATAGCTACAGACTCGTCTCTGTGTCCTTTTTCCTGCCAATGATCCCACCTTTTCTCTTGATACGTTGTCGCCCCCGACTCCCTGGGCACCTTTTTGCTGTTTTTTATGCTGCCTCTTATATGTGGGGGAACCCCCTCAACAACTTCCCAACCAATTCTCTCTTCAAGTCCCCTTGTTAGCCCCAGTTGTACTACAGTGCTCACAATATGCAAGCCCTTTTATTCTGTGCCTCCTTCCTCCTACTCATACATGTTTTGGATGCCCTGTCATGCCTTAAACCCCATTTAGGCTGCATTCTGTCTGGGCAGGGACTATCTTTTATGTCCATACAGGATGCAGCAAAACAAGGCTCTGATCTTATGTAGCTTATTTCATTAGTCACAAGGGGCATATCTATGCCACCTTCTTCAGAGGTGCCTGGGCATAATAGTAATATATCAATAATAAGAAATTATTAGGTTTCACATCAATACTTTTCATTGTTGAGTGGCAGTAGGTACTTGCAGTTCTGCAGTTTCTATTCCTGTTAGAAGCAGACACTCTTAGTGCCATTTGCATTTCATGCACACTGTCCCATTTTCCTTAACTGTGGTAAGAATAAGAGGTCCCATCCTGGGCAGAAGTCCCAGTTGGGAAATCACTGCCTTGTCCCATGAAATGGCCATTTAATGCCTGTGCCGCTCTCCAGGAGCTCACGCAGACAAATCGGCTTTGACCACAGACCGCAGCAATCACCTCACTGCTCAACACGCTGCTGTGATCCCTTAACCACAAAACTGAGGAAACTCAGTTGACTCCTGCATGTCAGTATTTTGCATTTGAAATGGGTCTGGCTTGGTCCTCCCTAGAGAAGCGTGCTTTGGCATCCCTCTTGGCATGCCATTGCCATTTCATGCTGAGCACACTGCAACAGGCTGGCTAGCGCTCTGGAACAGTGGTACTCAACCTCCAACCCACGGGTCGAACGCGGTCTGTGGGGCCATGCCGTCCTGCCCATGGGGCACCCCACAGGTCTGGCAATTCGGTGGCAGTGACATTTATGCTGCCACTGCTCCACCTCCACCCCATTTCCACACCCGTGGGGAGCCCTGCAAGCTAGATGGCATGGCTCCCTGTGTCAGATTGCATCAGTACCTGGGTCGCTCTGCAGTCAGATCCAGCATGCAGGTTTGTCCTGGATTGCACCCATGGAAAGACCTGCATGCTGATCATCCCAGGCTGGATTTGGCTTGTGGACTAATCCCACCTGTAGGATGTGGCCTTGCGTGTCTAAAGCCCATAGGTGCTACATTGGGCACGGTGCATCGACAGCCGTGTAGGTGCTACATTGAGAACCGTGCATGTCTAAGGTTGCGTAAATGCTCCCTTGGGACCCCCCGCATGTCTAAAGCCCGTAGGTGCGATGTGGGGCACTATTTGCCCCTAAATCCCCACAGGCATCGTGCTGGGAACTATGCACGTCTACAGCCTGTAGGAACTGTTCGTGTCGAAAGCCTACAATTGGAGCCACGCATGCCTAAAGCCCACAGGTGCCATGCGAGGAGCTGAGTGCATCTAAAGTCTGTAGGTTTTAAGTGGAAACCGTGCCTGCTGGGACCTGTGCGCACCTAAACCCCGTAGGTGCCACGCGAGGAGCTGCGTGCACCTAAGTCCCGTGGGTTTTCTGGTGGGAACGGCTCGTGCCTAAACCCCATAGGTGCCGCGCGAGGAGCTGCGTCCCCCAAGACCCGTGGGCTCCCCGCAGGCCGCGACCTCCCCAACATGGCGGCGGCGACGGCAAGGGCCGGGCCCCCCCCATGATGGCGGCGGCGGCGCGGGCCCTGACGCCGTACGTCGCCCTCCCTTCCCCCTCCCGCCCTCC
>NW_017729008.1:43150886-43151133 GCF_001723915.1 Gavialis gangeticus | reverse complement strand
TGGCCCCCGATGCAGAGTGGGGGAGAGGTGTGTGGCCCCTGGGTCTGGGGTGAAGTGGGGGTGTTCCCCTGATGTGGGGTGCGGGAGAGGTGCATGGCCCCCGGATCCGCGGTGAGGCGGGGGGATGTGGCCCCCTGATGCATAGTGGGGGGGAGGTGCATGGCTCCTGGGTCTGGGGTGAGGCAGGGGGCACATGGCCCCCCGATGCAGAGCAGGGGGGAGAGGTGTCTGCCCCCCGGATCCGGGG
>NW_017729008.1:43140723-43150790 GCF_001723915.1 Gavialis gangeticus | reverse complement strand
CTGCCCCCCGGATCCGGGGTGAGGCGGGGGATATCTGCCCCCCGGATCCGGGGTGAGGTGGCGGACGTGCGTGGCCCCTGGATGCAGGGTAAGGCAGGTGTGTAGCCCCTTGATCCAGGATACAGGGGAGGGCAGGGGATATGTCTGACCCCCTGATTCAGGGTAAGGCGGGGGGTGCCCCCCGATCTGGGATAAACAGTTGGGGGGGGGGTAGGAAAGGTGCGTGCTCTCTTGATCTGGGGTAAGGGGCAGGGCAGGGCAGGAGATGTGTGTGGCCCCTTAATCTGGGCTCACAGAGAGGGCAGGGGGCTGCTGCTTTGTCTTCCCTGAGAACAGGGCCCTGGCTGACCCCCATGCAAGTGGTTTTGGAGCCAGGCAGGGGCTGAAGCATGTGGGTTGCATTGACTGAGCACCTGGGTGTTGCAGCTCGCGGTGGCAGACACCACAGATAACACTGAAATCCCCGTGCGCTCTGAGTGGAGCTGGCAGCGAGCAGAGGGAGTATGGGTGGGTAGATACCTAGTGCCCTCCCCTACCACATACATGTGGCCTGGGCTAGCGTGGGTGTCTGCTGTCAGGGGCAGGTTGCTTTGCAAGTGTCTCATCCTTTCCCACCTTTTGGAAGTTCAGCACATGGTTCCTGCAACCCAAACAGCTTAGGTAAAGAGGATGCAGATGATATTTTGGGGGATCAGTGGTTTGTTTTAGAGCTGGTCAGTCTGTCTGGTGGGGCCGGGGCATTGCTGAGACAGAAGATAGCTTAAAGGTTGCTGATCAACCAGAATTTTCTTGTATTCAAAGGGGAACTTGAGTTCCTTCATTTTTTCCCCTGAGTTTGTACAGCCCCCCAGCACAGTGGGGCCTGGTCCATAATTGGGACTCCTAGGTATATGTCCGTACAAATAACAATTGGAGGGAAAAAAAATGCTGTACTCCAAAGTTTTAATTTGTCCAAGATCTCTCTTTTTTTTCAAATAACTACTCGCAATTTCCTGTTCAGAACATGGGGAGACTTTTATTTTCACATGTTCTAATCTTTTAATCTCTCTTGCTTTTTGCTTCATCCATTGGGCCCTCCTCTGTTGGTTCTAGCGTGTCTGGCTCTCATTTTCCTTGGGTCTTGAAGTTCGGTTTTTATTTAATTATGACAGACTTACTAGTGTTGCAAACAACTGGAGGAATGTGGCCTTATTCTCTCTTCTCCCCGGTTTTCAGCACAAGGAGGGTGTTTTAGTTATTGTGGTGGCTGTGTGTGGTCATATGGTTCTTAGCATTTCCTATCTGACATCACGGCTGATTCTTCTCACCCTTACGTCAGCTAGTACTTCAGCAAGTGCACTTGTTTTCAAACATATTGCCCTGGCGTGAGACTTGCTCACTTTTAAAAACCTTTACATTGATTTATTTTTCAGGGCCTGACGCTGGGAAATAATCCCATTTGACTCGAGATCTTCTTCACCCCCGACTTCACTAAGCTTGCACAACGGAGCTGTCAGAAGTCAGGAAGTGTCAAAATTAGAGTTGCCCCCAGAGCTTTACTGCTGGCCCTTGTGCATATGCGTTGTGATGCTAGCCCTAATTATATGATTGCGTTCTGTGTTTCAAATAATTAGGTAGTTCTTTTCTGACCCCTGCAGCCTTAGAGACATTGATGATGTATCTTGTAGAGCTGCGTAAAGCAGTTTGCACTAGAGCTCGCACATGCCTATGCAAAGCATGTGGTGGATGAGGCGAGGGCTCCTTCAAATCCATTACCTTTGCCATGAATAAGGCAAGATGAGAAGAGCCCTACCTTGTTTAGCATGTGCTTTGTGAGGGTGCAAGCAGCCTCGTGTATTTGGAATAGCATTCACCTTTTATGAAATGTCTGTGATGCACAGGGAATGAGGCATGGCTTTTGCAGTTTGAGGTACCATTTATTGGCTATAAATATTTGCTAAGGTTTTTTGCCCTCTGTATGTAGCTGGGTTATTGCATGTGCATGTACTACATACCTGCCTTTGGCTTGCAGTGTTGCATGAATGCTGAGAATATTGCTGTTCTGCTAAATTAAGTGTCTTAGCACGATGTGTGAAGCGAAAGCACTGCTGAGTGGATGATCTCTCGTAGGTGATGTGGCCTTAGGCCCGCTCCCTGCTAAGAGGGCTTTGTCCGTAGAGCAGCTCTTGGCAAGGTGCATGTAAGGTGGGTACCTTATTATTTTAGGCCTGTGCTCTTGTCAGGATGACTTACTGTTTTGCCCACAAGCAAAATGAACCACGCCAGCAAAGTCAGTCATGCACAGGTTTGCCAGTTGGGAGCTGCAGTTCGTCAGCAAGAGTTTGCAGTGTAAGCCTGTCCTTGGGAGAATCCGGCTACAGTGGACTCGGGTTATTTTGCTTCTGAATGAGTGCATGCCTTAGGGCTTAAACTAAGTGAACCGATGCATTTTTATGTCATGCCTGGCTTAATTGTCTTGACTTTCAGAGAAAATGAGGATTGGAAGGGACCTCAGGAGGTCACATCTAGTCCAACCCCCTGCTCAAAGCAGGACCAGCCCCAACTACATCATCCCAGCCAAAGCTTTGTCTAGCTGGGCCTGAAAAACCTCCAAGGATGGAGAGTCCACCACCTCTCTGGGTGACCTGTTCCAGTGCTTCACCACCCTCCTAGTGAGAGAGTTTTTCCTAATACCCAACCTAAGCCTCCCTCCCTTTCCTAAGTGTCCTCTTGGAGGCAGGTCTTCACACTAACACATGTCTACACTTCGAGACTCTGAACATTTTGGTGCTAGAGCCATGAACGACTGGTACCTCCCACGATTGCGGGGGCACCATGGCAGCGAGCGGGGACCGCCCGCAGCTGTCGGTGGCAAGCGGGGGCAGGGACCACCTGCAGAAGCCGCTGGCAGCTTTGGCAATGGCCAGTCTTGGGGAACCACGTGCCCCTCTGTGCCTCACCATGTGTCATCTGTGGCTAGAGCTCTTTCAAACAGTTACAGTTCTTAAAATTTTTCAGTCACTTGAAGGCTGCTTTGGGGTATTATCCCGCTGTCCATTTAAAAAAAAAAATTTAAATTACCATTGTGCAGAATGGTTTGGCAAATTTCAGTTCCATAAGGGAAAGTTTTGGAAAACTATGAATGACTTCAAAGTGTAGGAGCTGTGAATGCAAGCCCTTAAAACAGCTCAAACTGTAAATATTGCTTGTGTTGACACTTTCTTAGGATGTGTCCATGCACTCGGTAACAATCTGAAATATTTCCACCAGTTCTTACCTGTCTCTCACTTACCCTTCTGTCCAGCAAGGAGTGTTTCATGCTGTCTCTCAAAAATATACATTTTTTTTAATCTCCTCCCTTAATAAAGCGGTTGAAAAAAGAGACAGAGTTGAGTGGCTCTACAGTGTTCCTGTTTCCTTTTTTACTAAAGTAGTTAAATGTAGATTTGGACACATGGCAGCATGAGGCAGCAAAGACTCATTGTTGCTGGGGATACTCTGTGTGAGATGAGTTTTTGATACGGCCTTGAGTCTTGCTTACCTTCCTTGGTACTATTTCTAAAGATTTTTTTTAAAAAACCAAGGAACCAAAAAAATACTACAGCTTGAAAAAAATTGATTTGCTTTCTCCAGTAAATAACTTAGTTGTTAATAATCATCCAGTCCTTTAAAATGTCCAATACTGGTTTTATCTAAACTTGGGCCCTGGATCTGGGGTGAGCCCCGGGAACAAAATAGTTTTCTCCTCGTGTCTTCTTCCAGATCCCTAAACTTGCTGCATGTTCAGCAGCTACTTTCTTGGTATCATTTTAAATAAATTTTGAAAATCTGCTCTTTGATCTTGCTTTGGATCTTTGGTATGTTTAGCACTATTTATTCTGTATAGGTGGTGGCTTAGGGTTTTTTTTGGTTTGTTTTGTTAATTTTTGTAAATGGAGAAGTAACTTAGACCGTAGAGTCAAAGATTTGTTGCGGCTCTCTTAGCTACCCCAGGGTCAACTTCATTAGCTGTTCAGGAAATAGCAGTTAAATATATTTGCCTAAAATTAGAATTGTTTACAGCCAGTTGCACAGCAGTGTAAGCAGTGCGAGGTTTGCACTTATGCCAGGTTAATTTAGTCTCTGTACCACAAGCTCATCTTCCTCGTGAAGGGCTGTGTTGCTGGATGAAACGTTTTTCCATAGATTTTCGAAGACCCGGGAACTGCGGAAGTGATGGGTAGATTTTTGTGCACCAAGAGATGTTTCATCCCTTATTTTTGTGGGCTTTTGCAGGGGATTTAACCCGTCCTTTTCATGACCTTGAACACATCTGCTCTCATAAAATACCAATTTAAGTTCTTCCAGAATTCCTAGCTTCTCATCTCACCTTGTCCTTTGGCCTTTTACCTTGGGTGTGTAATTGTGTGTCAGTTATCTTTAATGGCAAGCCTCCTGTTATTAACTCTAGCTTTCTAGGACAGTCTAATATAATAAAAAAAAGGTGTACATCACCACAGTATTCAAGTAATAGAAAATAAGACATGTTCAACTGCAAGTTTACAGGTTTGAGTTGCAATCTTCATTAACACCCATGCAATTAGTTCTCAGTCCATTTCCATGTGACTTTACCTGTCTCTTCCACCCATGCTTCAGCTATCTCTCCGCTTCCTCAGATGCAGGCATTTGGATTATATCTTCCCTGGGGCATCTTAGCAATCAGATCTTAGTTTTAGACATACCTTTTTTTTTAAGACTATCTTTTTTGTCTCCTAAAATTCCAAGGTTGGTGAGAAAATGCTTTTTTTTTCCGGTGCATTTTCTCTTTTACACCTGGGTTTCCGGTTCTTGAATTTTTGTATAGGATTTGTGTGGAGCTTTTATGTGAAGGGCAGAAATATCCAGACGCAAATACATGTTTGTATAGTTCTTAGGAAAGCATTTTCCTCAGTCCTTTCTGTCTGCTAGGGCTCTTGAACACCCCAATTTGATGTTTTTTCATTGGTGTCCCTTGAGCTTCCACATCAAATTTAACCTCCCCTTCCTTACCTTCGGGGATTAGTGCATAACTGCTTTTTCCTTGTTCCTGTAGGTTTTTCTTCCCTCTGCTCCTATTTAATTCAGCTCATCCTGCCTCCAGCCCACTCCCATGCATTCACACCTTCTTTTATTCAAGGACAGTCTTCCCCTCCTGCTGCAAATTACTGCCCTGCCCATCAGCAGACCATATAAAACACTTTTTCCACAAACAATTTTGGCAACAGTCCACTAATGAGATAACAGCATGCATTCTGTCTCCATCTGCAGAGAATTCATTCCCCCCTTTTTTTTTTTTTTGGAGACTGGATCTTCATATCTGCATAAAGTGATTTGATTTCACTTCTTGGATATAGTCTGCCTTTTAACTCTGCATGTACTGGCTCATAATTTTAATATAAATAACTGCAGGTTTTGGAAAGGATTTTTTTCCTGCAAAACTGATTTACATCTACTATAGAGGGGCCTTCTGTGAAACTTCAGGAAATAGTCCCCAGCATTGACAGACTTTGTCGACCCTGGGATTGAAACATTGGAGTTTTTTTTGTATTTTCCTGTAAGATGTGGTGGGGCTTAACTCATTGGGCTTCTATGTTTGTGAAATGAGGAATATCTCCTGTAACAGTGAAGCCTGAATGCATGAAGGTGGGCATGGGATGTGTGCTCGTACTGTGTAAGAGTGCTAAGTCAGCTTTTCCTGGGTTTTGTTCCAGCATTCATATTTAGTTCCTTTCTTAAGCATAATTCCCCCTTCTATTAATAATGGAGCATGAGTCTGTGTACTGAAGTATAAAAACAGGTGTACACTCAGTAAGGAGCAGAGACACTGGTGAGTGCATTCTGCTCTGCTTGCTGCAAGGCTCACAAGTCCTGCTTCCTCATTTGAAATGATTTTTTGGGTCTTGATCACCTTGTTTCTAATGAGGATTGTATGTACAGGAAATGTGCTGGTTTTTTGCTTGTGCCTAGTGAGACATGTAAATAGCAAGAAACTCACGTACCTAAAAACTAAGGATTGTGAAAGGCTTGGGGGCCAACTTTTCAGTGTATTGTACAGTTTTTGAACACGGTCCCAAAATGTATCTATTTTCAAATGCATTAATTAAACGTATGTTCCATCCTAAATTTGTCCAGCTGTGGGGTATGTTCTGCCTTGCACCTTTATGGAATGAGAAGTCCAGTCTAGAAGAGTTATTGGTACTTTGTTCCCTCCCCTTGTTGCGTAATGGTATTGTTAATCAAACTCCATTATGGCTGCTGTGCTTCCCCAATGCTAATTAGTCTATGTTAAAATCCATTCAAAAGCTATGCCTCTGAAGTGATGCATCACTTTATATTGCAACATCTTTATTTGGGAATGGAGTATAAATGTATTCTGCTCCCCTTAGTTTTGTGTCACCAGCTACCTTCTAGCTCCTTTTCTTAAAGGAAACCTTGTTTAGATACTCCCCTCTCACTATCCTCCAGTATGTTTTAAGCCCCAGTCAGCCTACTTGCCCTGGGCAAATAAAGTGTGTTGTGTTGCCCCTTTTCCCCTCACCAACAATTTTTTTTTTCTACAGTACCATAAGTGTACGTGGCAAGTTGCTGATTAATTAACCAGATAGGTGTTTTCCCTGGAAAGGAATCCAAACTCGTGGTAGAGGCCAACTAGATTTTTGCAAATAATAAAAGATATCACCTCTACCACGAGTTCGGATTCCTTTTGCCTTTAGACCAATACGACTACAACTTGGATTCCCTGGAAAGTAAATTTGTATGGCTTTTACCCTTATAATATGGAACAGATGTAGCTTGTTCTCAGGGGGTAGGAAGAAATGGTAATACAAATTATTTGCTGCTATATTTCGCATCTGGATAATTCTAGCATACTGAATACCTGGCGTGCTTTTTCATGGTAAAGACTTACCTCTCATGGTAGCCATGTGTCTTCTAGCCTCCTTGAACCAAGAAAAGACCCAACTGGGTGGTGACTGAGTGGGTCTAAAATCTGTTTAGCTGGTCCAATAAAAGATATCACATTTACCCAAATAACTTTGTCTGCCTGTGTCCTTAGACCAACACAAGTACAGCCAACAACTCTGCAGTCTAACAGCATTAGTACAACTGGGTTATCCACAAATGTTTTAGGATCAAGGAAAGTTTCAACCCCTGGTAGTGTAGTACTCTCTAAACTCCTACCAGAATTGTGTCCCTTCCATCCCAACACAGAGACAAAGCTGAAATAACCATGCTTCGTAAAAATGATATTAATAGAAATTTGATGTTGTTTATAACTATGCCTCTCTTAACAGATTCTTTCAGCAGCTTTTAAATCTGGTGTGATTTGCATGCGTATGTGAAATTGTTGCATGATTCAGTTTAATTCAAGTCCCGGTAGAAGGGCAGCCCCATTCACCAAATCTTTGTCTGTTCTGGAAGAAAACAGAAAATGGCCGAGCCATTGTTTACGTGAAGTACTTGCACTGCTTCAACTTCTGCATCTTTTACCCTCGTGACATTTTGCTTGCAGTGAAAGCTGGTGAATCTTTTAGAGGAGCTGCAGGCGCCAATTTTACTAGCAAGCTCAGCTCTAACCTTGCAGGATGTAAAGCTGCGAACTTGGCAGAAGCCCGGCTTGCCCAGGATGCCTGCCGTCATCTTTAGAGAAGCAGCTTGTAGCCTCTCTTCCCCACATCTTTGAAGGAGGTTTGCTGACCCACTTTCCCAGTCAGCCTTCCTGCTCTTGAACTACAGGAAGTTGTCTGGAAGGTACCTGCCCTGCCTATTCTTTCTCATGTTCAGAAACAGAAGGTTTTCTTCTTAGTGATTGAGCTGCACCGCAGTCTGAACCCGCAGGGACGGCGTGATGTCGTGTGAGATCACCAGAAAACCCCCTTACCCGATAGATTTTGTACAACAAACCCACAGCTCTATTTTTTCCTCCTGTCTTGTTCTGATAGAATTGGAAGAAGCAGGGCTGGAAGGGACCTCCATCAGTCATCCAGGCCAGCCCCCTGCCTGGGAACAGCCTTGTCCCAAGCATCCTATACAAATGCATTGTCCAGCCTCTTAGCTACCCAGTCAATCCTGTCCCAACCCAAAACAACACCCTAGGGGTATGTTGACTTAATCCTAGAATGTTTTGAAATCTTACCTTCTTTATGAAGTATGTATAATCAGTTTGCTTGTTTTTGAAGATTTCCGTACCTGGGATCCTGGTTTGTGTTCATTTGCCTAGAAACAGCACATACATTTTTCCCCTTTTCCTCTCCTAGATAGTCCCTGGGGTCTAGCTACCTTGAAAGCAGGCAGTTTGAAGGCTTTGGCATGGGGGGAGGAACAGAAGCAAGGCAGGGGGTGGGGGGGCAGGTATGAAGGAAAATGAACAGCTTATTGTTTCCGTAATGCATCTAGTAACAACTTTTCTGGCTGGTGTGTACTGCCTTCACTCTGTCATCCTTGTAGTTGCTCCTGTGGCTGGAACTGTTGCTCACTACTTCCAAGTCCTAGATTAGATGATGACTGTGCATACGAATTATACTGCTTAACTATGCTGATGCAGTCCAAAGTTGGTACAGGGCTTCCTTCAGTTGTAAGGTGTAGCTCTAGTGTGGAGTAAAACATACCTGCATGAGGCATTTGAGGGTATGGGCAGATAAACTGGTTACTGCAAGATTAAAGGGGGCTGGGATTTATCACATCACCTGTGCTGCCATAACTGGCCATGTGTATACCCCTACCTCCTGAGGTAGGAGGAGGTTAAATGAAGGAGGGCTACGTGACCCCTGTTTAGCTTACCGCAGGGCAAGAACGTATGCAGGGCAGTTAGCATGGAGCAGCTGATATGCAGTAAATCTTCACCGCCTTTTACCTCCCCGTAACTAGTTGGTCTGTCATGCTTCTCTAGTGGTTGCAGGGTTTGTGATTATCATGGTGACCGTATCATGCCGACTGAACAGCTGAACTGGGTTAGAGCCTGTGTGTTGACCGAGTCTAGGTGTGAAGGAAGCATGTTGGTACAATCGTCTAATGTAGACGACGCCTGCTGTCTTTAGCATGTTAAATTGGTTGAGTTTGAGCATGGGTGTTGAACTCTTCCCCAGGCTGGGTATGGACCATGGGACCAGCTATGGCAGGTCTGGTGGCAGCAGTGTGGGTCCAGGGGTGGCAGCAGCTGTGCAGAAGCAGGTGTCAGGCAGCAGTGGTGCAGGTCGGGCGGTGGCAGCCCTTGCTCATAGCTCTCACTTGCCCCCTTGCTGCTGACAGCCACGGGGGCCCATGGACCCTGAAATCTATAGCAGGTGATACCCCACTAATCCTGCCCCCCATCTTCTGGTAGCCCACTGGTCTACTGGCAGTCTGGGTGGAACAGTTCTGTGGACTGAATCTGGCCGTACGTTCGACACCCCTGAATTATTGTTGTGGAGCCTAGGCTTTCACTCAGCCAGTTTAGTGCATGTTGAAGGCAGGGGGCCTCATCTGCCAGACCTTCACGCTCGCATGGTAACTTTGCACTCTTAAATCCTAGGCTAGACACAGGCATGGTGTGCCAGGCTGCCACCCCCCTCATTTAGATCCCCCCTTAAAACACTTCTATTGTACCTTTTGGTGGTAGTCCAGCATAACCACTAATCCTCTCTCTGTAAAAGAGGATTAAAACCAGGAACGTTTGCACCTTAATTCAGCTAACTATGGCTGCACTCTGTTGTGTTGTGGATGATAATCCTGTTGGGGGAAAGGACTGTGCCGTTGCACAGTGCCAAGAATGCTGTCACCAGTCAGCAAATAACAGATCTCAGCAGTGGCCCTTATTGGGTTAGTAATTCTTTAACGACCATTTTGTGCTAATTAAGACTGTATCGACTAGAAATGACTAACACGATTCTCTATGACTATATGATACATAGGTCAGAGGAAAATGGAATATTAGTAGGGTTACTTAATGGGGTTTTTAAAAAAAGATTTAACTAACCATGACAACATCCCTTCAGCACCACCAAAATCCAGGAGAGAAATGTACTGCTTACAATGAAAAGTCTACAGGCCGAGGAAGGCTGGGCTATGATGCTTGCCAGCTCCTTGAGTACCCT
>NW_017729008.1:43131391-43135723 GCF_001723915.1 Gavialis gangeticus | reverse complement strand
TAGAAATGACTAACACGATTCTCTATGACTATATGATACATAGGTCAGAGGAAAATGGAATATTAGTAGGGTTACTTAATGGGGTTTTTAAAAAAAGATTTAACTAACCATGACAACATCCCTTCAGCACCACCAAAATCCAGGAGAGAAATGTACTGCTTACAATGAAAAGTCTACAGGCCGAGGAAGGCTGTCTCCATCCCAGCCATGCTGCTGGTCCAATAAAAGATATCACACATGAATTCTTGCCTCTCAAATTTAAAGGGTTATGTAATTCCATAGGTAAAGCATGACCTTTGAGTAGCCTGTTTCTTCTGCTTGTGTATGGAAGTCCACGTGTCAAACAAAATCTTTTGTAAGACTGACAGCAGAAGCATATGCTCTGTCATCAATGTGTGTGTAATAGTTGGGGATAGAGCAGAGTTAGCAAGGCATATCAGTGGCAGATTAGACCTTAAATGCACAATGTGGAGCTTGCACCATCTCCTGAAAGAAAAGCATGAATGCTAAATGAGATTTCCATCCGGCGGTTTAGGATTTTGCAGTGCAGTTTAATGTCACATTTTGGATTACATCTCCATAGATTGTTGTTTGAAGTTCAAAAAAAAAAAAGGTTCCTTCCTCCCGTGTGTACTCTCTCTCTGTCACTCCATTTTCTTGTCTTTACATCACCATCCTTCAAGCCAATATAGACAACTGGATGGAGTTGGAGCAAGGGTGTTCTCAGTGCTGGCAGGTGACAGAACAAGGAGCAATGGGCTCAAGTTGCAGCGAGGGAAGTTTAGGTTGAATATTAGGAAGAACTTTCTTACTTGGAGGGTGGTAAAGCACTGGAACAGGTTACCTAGAGAGGTGGTGGACGCTCCATCCTTGGAGGTTTTGAAGACCTGGCTACACAAAGCCTTGGCTGGGATGATGTAGCTGGGGCTGGTCCTGCTTGGAGCAGGAGGTTAAACTAGATGTGACCTCCTGAGCTCCCTTCCAGCCTCATTTTCTGTGATTCTGCGATTGCCTTTGGAGCCGGGCAGAAGCTGCAACAAGGAACTGCGTGTTTCTTTTAGAGGGCTCAGCATACGCTCCCCACTGCAGTATTCCTAATTCCTGTGATTTGGGGAGAAATCATCTTGATGTGGAGCTGTCTGCACTTGCTGTCTGCATTCATGCCAAACCTTGAAGAGGGACATTGCAGGTTGCTTTGCATCTTGTGAAACAAATGTCAAGTTTCAGAACAGTGCCTTTATAGAAAATCAATTGACGTTTTAGCAGTAAATAGCAGTTATCAGCGGTTGATGATTTTATGTGAAAATCATAGTGGTTTTCTCTCAAGTGTAGTTCCTTTCCTCAGTATGAAATGCACATTTTCTCTGCAGTAGTGTTCAATTTGTGAATTCTGGTGGAAAATTGGAAGTAGAAGGATTGCATTCTCTACAGTCGAGTCTCCTCTTGGTTCTTTTGATTTCAGACTTGGCTACATGGGAAAATTTACCAGCATAATTATACCAGTAAAATGCCTTAGCTGGATGCTGGTGTTCCAAAATAAGAACGCCCTTTTTCTAGTTTCTTTTGTACCACTTCCAAAATGGCATAAACTAAACCTGAAAAAGTACTTGTTTTGCACAGTAAATGTGTCTGCATAGGGACTTTCACCAGTATAATTATGCCAGTACACTTCTGTATGTAAAGAAGCCCCTTACTCACGGAAAAAAATCAGAGTAATGGATTTCAGGTGTACGTTTTAAATGACTTTCAGAAATAACAGAACTTTTCAATTAATAATACTGCTTCATTATTAAGGGAATTGTCTGTGCTAGTGATTCTCAACCAGGGTGCAGCAGCACCCTGAGGTGACATGAGATCCTTTTAAGGGTGCTGTGTAAGAGCAGCACCATGAGATGAGCAAATACCTTCACCTGATTCACAAGACATACCCAGGCATTTCAAATAGGAGTCCATGGTGCCAAAAACTGTTTGACTTGTTGTGGTCTTTCTGAGTTTGTTGCAACAGGAGATCTCTTTTACTTGCCCATCATCAAGCAATGAATAAATGCTAAGAACTGGCATGTTTTGAGGGGTGCATTGGGGCTATAAGGGTTGAAAGCCACTGATCTGCATGGATCCTACACTCAGTTTGCATAGGTTAAAACAGCATCCAACCTTCCCCAGTATGTGAAGCCCCTTACAAATTTTGACCCTCCATAGAAACCATTAAAGCATGATTGATGGGTTCCACAAAGGCTGCTAGAATCTATGGTGTTGGGAGATTCAGCAACCTGTGGTTAACGGGAGGCATGAATGATATATATACTTTTTTCGCCCATTTTAAACACAGCCAGGTTTGGTTCAAACGTGTATAAATTTGACAGAATTAAATTACGGAGGTGGAAGCTTTGATGAAAATGCCCTTTCCTCTGTTTTCATTAATGTTGCTCTTGGAACAAGGAACAAGAACATGTGTTCAAGTACAGTTGTCATCCAGAAGCCTAGGGCAAGAGGCTTTCTCTGAGGTTAGAGCCCCAGACCATGTAGGGCTTAATAAATGTCAAGCAACACCTCCGATTTCACCTGGAAATGATTTCCCAAGCAGACTAGTGCACACAGTTCAGTTGTAATATGGTCCCGTGAGTCTAACTTATCTAAAAGGTGGACAGCCGTATTATGTGCCAGCTGGACCTCTCAAGCGACTTCAAGATTAGTCCCAGAAACAGCACAAGTCTAGCCTTGATATAGCGAAGACAGAGATAATTTGTTCGTCTTAATCAGAAGAACTGGCAACAGTCTTATGACCAATCACAGATGAAAGATGTTCCCTGGTTACAAAAGTGCTTGGGAGCAAAGGAGGCTCCAGCAGGACCCAAATGGCATGAGTTAAAATGATGCAAGTCATCATGACTTAAATCAGCAACCAGCATCACTTAAATCATTTCTGCTTTGTTATTTTCTTAAAGGACGGTTCATTCTCATTGGCTCATATATCCATTAAAGCTGATTGATTTGAAACTAAATATAGCCCTACTACATTTCCTCTTTTTTTCCTAACCGGGGGGGCACACTACCTATAGGAAGTTATTGAAGCAGTTCTGTAACTCAGCATACATTTAATCCATTTTGTGTGTTACATTAGCAAGTAGCAAAGGATGCGTTTCTTATTAAATCATTTTTTTTTACTTGTGATTTGTCTGTCTGCATTTGGTTAGAAGTTGGAGTAAGCCCACAAGCATCATTTAAAAATTATCTTAAGTAATACCCCTCCCCCCCAAGAAAACCAAACAAACCAAAAACAACAAACCAAGAACTGCCACTTACTGGGTTAGACCATAGGTCTTTCTTGCCCAGTATCCGGTGTCACAGAGAGGCAGAGAGCGGATGTTGATCTGGGTCTGACCAGGTTTTTTCCTACTATTTGTCTCTCACTTGCAGCCTTCAGCATTGAAGTTGTGATGCAGAGGCTGTGTCCCTTGCTCCTGTGCTCCTGATGCCCCTTCCCTCCAAGATTGTGTCCAGTCCCTTTTTTAATCTAGCTAAGCTATCGGCTTCCACCGCACCTTGTGGCCATGAGTTCCACGCTGGAATGGCACACGGTGTGAAAAAGAACTTCCTTTAGTTAGTTTTAAACGTTTACTGCCTACTCATTTTATTTTGTGAACCCTGGTTCTTGTCTTGTGAGAGATGGTAAATAAGAAACCCTTATTTAACTTCTCTTCACCATTTAGTATTTGGTAAACCCTCATCGTGTTCCCCTCCTTGAAGCGTCTTTCTTCTAAACTGACCAGGTCTGGCCTCTAGTTTCTCCTGATATGGAAGTCCCTCCGTCACACTTACCATAGAATCATAGAAGTCGGGTTGAAGGGACCTTGTAGATCTTCAAGTCTGACCCCCTGCCTGGGCGGGAGAAAGAAACTGGACTCAAATGAGTCCAGCCAGGTAGGCATCAAGCCCCTTCTTAAAGATCCCCAGGGTAGGAGCCAGCACCACTTCCCTAGAAAGTTGGTTCCAGCTCCTAGCCGCCCTAACTGTGAAGTAGTTCTTGCGGATGTCTAATCTAAACCTACTCTCCAATAATTTGTGTCCATTGTTCCTTGTCATGCTAGGGGGCGCTCGGGGAAACAGCGTCTCCCCCAAACCCTTCTGGTCCCCCCTAGTGAGTTTATAGACAGTCACCAGGTCCCCCTCAGCCTTCTCTTGTGGAGGCTGAACAGGTTTAGGTCCCGCAGTCTCTCACTGTAGGATCTGCCCTGTACTCCCCGGCTCATGCGGGTGGCCCTCTGGACCCTCTCCATGTTGTCCACATCCCTCCTGAAGTGCGGCGCACAGACCTGGACACAGTACTCCAGC
>NW_017729008.1:43114330-43126391 GCF_001723915.1 Gavialis gangeticus | reverse complement strand
CTCACTGTAGGATCTGCCCTGTAGTCCCCGGCTCATGCGGGTGGCCCTCTGGACCCTCTCCATGTTGTCCACATCCCTCCTGAAGTGCGGCGCACAGACCTGGACACAGTACTTCAGCTGTGGCCTGACCAGCGTTGCATAGAGGGGGAGGGTCACCTCCCTGGCTCTACTTGAGATGCACCTGTGGATGCACGACAAGGTGCAGTTAGCCCTGCTAACTGTGACCTCGCATTGTTGGCCCATGTTCATCTTGGAGTCAGTAATGACTCCAAGATCCCTTTCTGCCTCGCTGCTCTCAAGAAGGGAGTTTCCCATTCTATAAATCCGTCTGGCATCACACCGGGGAAGTCCTGGTCCCTGCACAAGAAAACGGAGGTGAAGAATTGGTTAAAGAGTTCCGCTTTCTCCTCTGGCGTAACCACCAGATTGCCCAGCGTACTTTGCAGGGCAACCATCCTTGTTGCCGTTCTCTCTGTACCCTCTCTAGTTCTGTTGACAGAATTAGCAGTATGTGTTGGATACAGAGGAGTAAAGTGAATTTATCAAACCATCCTTCCATTTAAAGCTGATCTCAGTAAAAGGAGTTTTAAGCATAGTTAATGAATTGGTAACTTGTTTCTGATCACCGCAGGCCAGATCTCCAAAGTACTGTATTGTACGGACATACTATGCACACCTTGTTTTGAGAATGCAGAATGAAGAAGAAATGATTTTTCTTAAGAAGACCTGCCACAGCACTAGCTCACCCAAGGCAGAGCTCTCCGGGCTGCATGGAGTAGGGATCATTAGCATCATTCCCTCCCCTCCACCTCTGCACGCCCACCAGTCAGCCAACAGCTGCTGCATAGTTGGTAACAGCTGTGACAAGGTTACACCAGCAGCAGGGGGAGTGACACTCATGATGGGACTCTCCCCCGGCTCCATATAGCCCAGGAGTTCAGCCCTGTCTAAGCCAATGCCGAGCACAGCTGCCTGCCTCCATTCCAGCTCGGAAATCGTTTTTTTAGCTTAAGACGCATGCCCCAGTTTGGGATGGCAAGTGGAGGGGAGAGGGCGTGTGGTATGCAAATAAATACAGTAGTTTAAGTTCCAGAACATTGATACAGGCAACCCCCACTAACACTCTTAATCGCTTCCTGAAAAACCAAGCGTTAAGCGAAACCAAAAGTATTTGATGACTCACCATGGCAACTGCAAGTGTTTTTAATGGCACAAGATGGTGACCACAGGTCTTATAGCAAAACTTGCTGAGCGCTAAGTGAAACCAGGTATCAATTTAAAGTGAGCGTTATAGCGAAATAGCGCTAAGCAAAACAGCATTCAGTGGGGGTTGCCTGTACAGGTACAGTACTCCTCACTTAACGTTGTCCTGGTTAATGTTGTTTTGTTATTATGTCGCTGATCTATTGGAGAACATACTCGTTTAAAGTCGCACAATGTTCGGTTATAAGGTTTGGCTGCTGCCTACTAGTAGGTAACTACTGTGACATAATTGTATTCGCTTAACATCGGTTTGCTTAAAGTCGCATTTTTCAACAACATAACTACAACGTTAAGTGAGGAGTAGCTGTACTGAGAAGCACATACTCCACAGTTCGTCAAAGAGTGGCAAAGCGTTATCACTTACTAAATGTCAAGCTGCAAGACATTGCAAAGCTGATACGTGTTCTAGCAGAACCTTGCAAGATAGATGCGGACCCTACTATCTTTGATCTCATAGAAAATGAGGGTTAGATGGGACCTCAGGAGGTTATCTAGTCTAACCCCCTGCTCTATATCTCTCTCTAAATAAAGGCATAGCTTGCAATCTCCTTATAGCCTCTCCTAGGAGGTCCCCAATCATTCAGGATGCAGTCTCTGGTGGCCGTGTCCTGTGCCAGTCCATCAAGGGAGAGAAAGCACATGAAAGAGCAAATACACTGAAACCTATTTCCTGAACAGATTTCATTATAGAGACGCTGGGTCCTAAGAGTGAAGGCCATTGGAAACCACAAGGAGGGATTTAGCAGCCAGCTAGTGCTGGGGACAGCTGGAACCCTGCAGGCCTGTGTCCATCAGCCAAGCAAGGCACCCCCTGCCCGCAGAACTGCTGGATAGGAACTAGCACACTGGGATCACAAGGTGCCTGTTGGTTAGCTCTCCACAGCAGCATGTGAGAACAAAAGTGCTAGTGTGATCCTCATTGCCTAATGCAAAGCAAGCTCCACTACTTACAGTGCAGGCGTGAATCCATTAAGGGTAAATTAAATTCCAGACGCTTGTCAACCTTAAAAGCAGGCTGCAAGCAAGGGGGCACATATGCTGCGCTGGGTAGAAAGTTCAGTGGAATCGCACCCCAGCCTTGGGGAGCTGAGGGCTAGACCACAAGGATCTGCTTCAATTGGTAGAGTCACTTCCCAACGTCCTGCGGGCAAGATGCGTGCTAGGCACCCGAAGACCCAGCCAGTGCCTCTGCAAGGGATCCGCATGGCGTTTCACGTTCCTCACTGCTGCCGGACTCTAGGATAGTCGCAAACATGTGACTAGTCAGAAACTTACACTCCATCATAAAATCCTAGGGTTAGAAAGGGCATCTAGGCCAACCCCCTGCACAAATGTGGGGTGCATTATTCCTGAAGCATCCCTCTTTGCTTGTCCAGTAAATGTCAGGTGTGCTGCAGAAAGATCTGCGCCTCTGCCCTCGTGCTGATTGCTGTACCGAGGCGTGAACAGTCCCAACAGTGACGCTGGCCTGTAACAGCACTTTGCTTGACTGCTTCATTCTCAGGCATGGTTTTCCATGGAAGATGTACAGAGTCTAGTTTGAATTGCAGGGCTCTTGCTGGAGCTTGGCCTGGTTATTAAAGTGAGAGGTAGGGGGATAGTTTGGGTAATAAGTTTCCTTTTCCTCTGGTCTTGCTGCTGGTCAGGGAAGAGATCAGTTCAGTGGTGTAGGGGAAGGCAGCTCAAGCCAAATTCTCATGTTCTTTTGTTAACCCCAGTTAATCCCAGATATTACTCCCTCTTATAGCAGATCATGAGCAAGTGCTCACAGTTGTTAGTTCTCTTTCTTTCCACCTGGTATAATTTGTCAAACAGAGTTATCCATTCTCAGATACACCAGGTGGCAGCAGGTCTTTCACTTGGCCACCAAAGTTAATGGCTGCTAGTCCCATTCATGGAGTCTTCGCCCCTCTCTGGCTCTCTCGCATGGGATGGGATCCTTTGAGCTGCTCCTTTTGTGTCTGGTTAGGATTGCTCACAGATTTTATTTTGGGCAAGCCATGCTGCAGCTGCTTTTGCAGTTTGAACAACAATTGACCGCTGCAGTTGCTACCAGCGACATTGTCACCAAAATGCAGATCATGTCTCACAGGGGGGTGGAAAACATCTGACTTTTCATGGAAAACATTGGAGACAAATACAAAATAGCAGCTGAACTCTTCCTGTAACTGTTGGGTTCACACTAGGTGATGACGCCAAATTGCAAATGCACAAGTTCCCTCCTGATGTGATCCCTGTTAAATAAAAATCTCTGCCTCTGTTTGTCTTTGATCATCAAAGTTAATTTGATGAAGATGCTGTGATCAGGTGAAGCCATGTTGGATTTTAAAGAACAAGATGCAGTTATTTATTTGGGTCTACTATAAGTAGCCTATTCAAGAGGTCCCTTCCAGCCCTACCTTCCTATGGGTTTTTGACATGGATGATGCAATACAGATGTAAGCAAACTTGACTTTAAAACATGAGTTCATTCTCTGGATAGCTTCTGACATGCCCAAGACAAATGCAGATCTAGTTATGTACCTTGAGAACAAGAAGAACGTTTTATCGGTAACGTTTTGGAGGAGACCTAACCCTGGGAAAACCTGCACTCTTCATGGCCTGTTTCCGCCAGCCACTTCCAAATCAGGGGTACATCTGTGTTCTCCATGCTGTTATCTCTATTCAGTCTGGTTTTTACTGCGGGGTCTGGAGCACGTGGGGTCGGACCAGACACTGGGTATGTGAGAGCTGGTTTCAGCGCCAAGTGTCAGAAATCTCTGACCCCCCAGCCTCTTCCTTCATTCAAACTCCCTTCCATTCGGAGAGTGCACGCGTGTCTTTTTTTATTTGAAGGAATCTGCTGAAGGAGCTAGACCCAAAAGTTAGTTTTCATTTTAAAAGGAGTCCTGAACTGGAGTGTGAAATGGGTTAGGTATTTCATGGAGTCTGGCCAGTGAAAAATGACTGAAGTAATTTCAAGTGATGGAAAGCAAATTAGATTTCAAATGCTCATCTCTAGGCTGAGACTCTCTTGATGGGCAGCATCCGCATCTCTCGCTCCTTATCACAGCCGAAGTAACACCACTGGGAAGGAGACCAGTTAAAAATGACCTCAGGGCTTGTCTACCTAGGGAAGTTTTACAAGTCCATTCCTTTCTGTGGCAGCAGGGATATTTGTATTGTAGTAGAAGAGGCTTTTTTGATTTAGCTTTAACGAAAGCAAGACAAACTGAAGTGTAGGGGGAAGTGCACTCTATTTATCTAGTTAGGTATGCAAACGGGGTTGAATTTGATAGAGCTGTGTCAGTTTTAAAATCACAACTTGGCTACTGCCCAACTACATAGACATGGCTTCCATCGCATGGCCTCTATTGAATTCCTCCATTTAATGGCCTCCAATGAATTCATGCTGGTGTTTAAATTCATGTGCCCTATCATTTTTTTTCCTTTGCTTCCTGCCATCTCAAGTGCTGTGACCTCTCCTGATTAGTTGGTAGTTTGGTTCTGTTCTCCTGTGCGTTTGCTATGAATTGTTACGGTGTCAACAGCAGATGTGCTCACAGTTGAATTTACATCAAAGAAACCTCTGGTCCAGAAAGAAAGGAGTGACTTCACATGGTGTTGAGGAATTTTTTTTTTTATGTAATTGATTTAAAAAAAAATTTTGGATAACATCAAAGACTGGTGAACTGAGCTCCCCAGTACCAGGAAATGTCCTCATCAGCACCATGCTATTAGAACAGGCTTGTACAGGCAGTTGTTCTGATTAACTTCATATGTGAACACTCGTATTAAAGCAAGAGCGTCTTGTTCCTGTTTTATTTAGTCTGCAAGTGACTGTTAAGGGGGAACAAGGCATTCTTGTCCTGGGGGAAGTGTCCATGCACAGTGTTCCTCCAGAACAGGTGTTAGATGTGCACACCCTGCATTAACCCACGTTCACTGTGAAGCGTAGACAGGTTTCACCCTGCACGCTGGCCTGATAACTGCTTCACTGCAGAGGCGGAAAGAAAGTTGGCGGGCCACAGTTTGATAATGGCAAGCAGAAGCTGGCTTATCTGCTCACTTGCCAGGACTGGCTTCATGTGAAGTTGCGGTCCAAAGGGTTTTAAAAGTGCAAGCAAAATGCCTATGATCTTTAGTGCGGATGTCCAGGAACTGGAGCTTATTGGAAGAATTTAAACTGAAGAAAACAGGATGAATTTAGTTATTCTTTTACTGCCTTAAATTACAAATGACCTTGGAAATATTAAATTTATTAAAGCTTTTTCACGTTTTCTTAAATGGAATTTTTCTAAAAAAACAAAAAACTCATCCAGTCGACTGCTCTGGGAACTACTACTGCAAGCTACAAAGAGCAGGAGCAGTCAGCTCTTAAAGAGAGTTTCCACATACCTGCTTGAGAAAGGACAAGAAACCTCCCCAAAAAATCTAATAATGCAACAGTGAGATCAAGAAACCTTAATTCACTACACAAGGTACTTGGGTTTTGTTTGGAGGATGTGCGAGAGGTAAAACCGTTTTGTCAGTCATTCTTTTTGCTGTTCATGGGTCCTGTTGTCATTGGTTGCACCTTATTTTGGGGGACAATCCCAGAAAACCCAGAGTTGTGTCGCACTGTGAACTGAGCTAGAACATTCCCTCGCTCTAATGTGGAGGTGGAGATGTGCATGGTTCCCCACCAAAAATACTAAAGTCACTTAGGCAGCTGTTCCTTTAGCATCTCAAAAATGCAGTGCTGAGTGGTCCAGTCTAATACAAAGTGCCCAAACTTGACCCAACAAAAGCATCAGACCTCACTGTATCAAGGGGAATGGCACCCACCTCTGTAAGGTCAAACATCCTTCATCTGGGAGGTGCAGCTGCCAGCATGCAATGCTGCATCTTGTTCCAAGCGGGCTTTATTTTCAAGAGAATGAGGCAGCTTCCAAGGTTCGATGTTAAATAAGAGTGTTTGAGCTCTTTGGTCTTCAGCACCGTGCTTTGAGCATCCCCGCTCCGCTTGTGTCAACCTTGTTGAGAGCATGCTTCTCTAAAAATGGAGACCACGTGAATGGTGGATTACTCAGGCAAACAAAGCAAGGTACCCCTTCAAGAAGCCTGGGTCATCAAACCTCTGCCCTTTAGGGTGTCTGTCTTTCCTTCCCTGTTTCCACAGGGCACGAACAGATCAAGCCCCTCTGTCCTCAGTTCTGGCTGATTGCTTTCAGTTGGCTGCTCTTGGCATCCTGCTGTCTTCTTGGAGGTGATTGTTATGCTGCTATTTTTGGATGGCTCTTACATTATGATCTGCCTTGTAAACAGAGTTAGGCAGTAGCATCATTGTGCTCCACCGGTCTTGGAGGTTCGTAGGGAGGGCTGTGAATGGGAAAGTAGCTTAGCATTCAGTGTAATCTCTATTTAGATGCAGTGGTTCTTTTCGTTTGTGCTTTCATGCAGGTTTGAGTCCCTCTGGAGCATATTTCATTAGAAAATGCAATGTAGACCACAAGTAGACAAATCTTTCTCATCTCTCTTCGTACTGTTCAGCAGCTTTTAGTCCCAAATGAGAAATCTTTCCTCATCTCTCAAAGGGCAGGTGCTGGGATTGTTCTTGTAACACTACAGGGTATCTCGGTTCATAAATGAGAAATCGTTTGACTCTTCCCTGTCTGGGTCAGATCATGGGATCAGAGAAACTTCCAGTAGCGCATTAAGCGGCCGTGTGCCATTCACTCTTTTGCTGGTCCAAGTCGTGCAGCTCCCAAGTAAGGGGTGAAACTTGAGGGTCCCGATTCCCAGGTCTCTGTTCTGGTCTCCGTCTTCCACGCAGGCCACCAAAATGAATGTCCAAACCAGATGTCAGCTCAGATCTTCAGTGACATGCCTCCCACGCGACCTCTCACTGGGCTGGGCGCAGGGTTTCTGTTTTTCATCTGGCAATGATGAGCTGTGATTTAAATAATTTCACTGTAACCTTTAGAAATTATTTTCTACGTATTACAGCACTGCCAGCATCTGATTGATTTAAGCCTGCTGCCTAATAATACTTAACACTTCCCTGCTGCCTTCTATCCCGTGATTTCAAAGCATGTCATAAATAGCACTCTACCGTGGAGCCAGTCTTGCATGCAGCGCTCATAATAAGATGGCACAGTCTGGCTGCTAGCCGTGGCTGTCTTGTCATGCACATCACCCACATCAGAAAAGTACATAGTAAGGGACAGGAGAGAGAGCAGCTATTAACATCCAGAAGAGAAAAAAAAGGGTGGCTTGGTGGAGTTCAGGCCCTGTAGCAGCTTTGAAGACTTACACAAAGATACTAAGGGGAACTAGGAAATAAGTTGTCAGTCCCTTCCCTTCTAGAACGGGGAGCAGAGGAATCACAGACAACGAGGGCTGGAAGGGAGCTCAGGAAGTAGCATCTAGTCCAACCCCCTGCTCCAAGCAGGACCAGCCCCAACTACATCATCCCAGCCAGAGCTTTGTCCAGCCGGGTCTTCAAAACCTCCAAGGATGGAGACTCCACCACCTCTCTGGGTAACCTGTTCCAATGCTTTACTGCTGTCCTAATGAGAGAGTTTTTCCTAATCTCCAACCTCAACTTCCCTTGCTGCAACTTGAGCCCATTGCTCCTTGCTCTGTCGTCTGCCCCCACTGATATAAGTCCAGCTCCATCCTCTTGGGTACCACCCTGCAGGGAGTTGAAGGCCACTGTTAAATCCATCCTCCCTCCCCTTTCTCCAGACTAAATAAGCCCAGTTCCTTTACCCTGGATGTCACCCAGGCTTGCACTTGGGACCAAGGCTCTCCTATGGGAATCGTGGAAGTAGCGACTCTGTTCCAAAAAGCTTATGCGAAGCTGCTCCAGCTCCGATGCTGATTAGATATGCCAGTTATCTGGCAGGGAGTTGTCCTGTCCGATATCCCTGCAGCCAGCATGGATGGCGTTATAGTCAGGCTTACCTCAGCTGCCCCTGACACAGGGGGATGTGTGTGATGAAATTAGATCTCTTAAGAAATTCCAGCCATCTTGTACACAGTGGAGGTTGTAGGAGGACACACTCTTTCCTTTCTGTATCCAGGATCCCTTATTACGTGAGCATTGTCCTTCCCACTCTGCTCTATTTCTGCTGCAGGCTCTACATTTGGGCCATTAGAAGCCTCTGGTCAAGGTCCTGGGTCCACTTGTTCTGCCAGAAACTATCGCATAACACTCAGCTCCACTCCAAGGATTCGGTTGCATGCTGCCAGCATTTGTACAAGCCAAATCAACCCAGGTGATCTGTGGGGTGACAGATGTCAAAGCCGGATTGCCCACACATCCAAGAAGCATCCTCTCGTTGTCCTATGCAGAGACTTTGTCCCCTGAACTTGCGAGGCACCGTTTGTTTCCTGTGAAAACATGAGAACTGCTATGGACTGGATCAGACCATTGGTCCATCTTACCGAGTCCCCTGTATTGCACAGGGGCAGAGAGCAGATGCTGAAAAGGAAAAGGACCTGGATCCGTCCAGGGGGTTGTTCACCGTTCCTCTCTCACTTGCAGCCTCCAGCATTTAGGGTCTGGAAAGGTCTGATTCAGAGGCCGTGCCCCTCACTCCTGTGCTCAATAGCTCCTGATGCCCCTTTCCTCCAAGCATGTGTCCAGTCCCTTTTTCAGTCTGGCTGAACTGTTGGCTTCCACCATGTCTGGTGGCAATGAGTTCCACACTTTAATGCAGGGGCAGGCAAAGTCTGGCCCGAGGGCCAAATCTGGCTGGCAGTGGACTCCATTTCCCAGCAGCTCCTGCCCATGTGGCTGGGCCGGTTTCCATGCAGACCCAAGCAGCAGCTGCATTGTGATAGCTCGGGGCTGGGGTTTCCATGGAGACTGGCCCCAGCAATGCTGGCAGGCAGCAGTGGTGCCAGCCTCTTCCTGGTGGAGGGGCTGAGCGGGAGCTGTTCTTTGGGCAGGAGCGGGGTGGGCTCAGCTGCTGCCACCTGTGCAAGGTAGACAGTGGCAGTGGCACCATGTCTATGGGGGGCTATAGCCTCGCCCCCCAACCCTGCCTCCAGTGCTGCTCCTGCTGGCAGGGTGCGAAGCTGCTCTGGAGTCCCCGCTGGGATCTTGCAGCAGTGACAGTGTGTGGTCCAGAGCCAGGGCAGAGCCACAATCTGCAGCCTGCATGCTCTGGGCAGGGGTGTGCAGGTAGCAGGTCGCGGCTTTGCCCCGGCTTCGGACCACACTGTCACCACTGCAACCAGCTGGGTCAGAGCCGTGATCCGCTGCCTATACGCCCTGTCCAGAGCACGTAGGCTGCAGATCACATCTCTGCCCTGGCTCCAGACCATGCTGTCACCACCTGACGATCCCAGCTGGGCTCTGGAGCAGCTCCACACCCTGCTAGCGCTGCTGGGGCCACTCTCCACGGAAACCCAAATCATGCACAATCACAGCGGGGCTGCTGCTGGGGTCTCCATGGAAACCGGCCCCAGCCACATGGGCAGGGGCTGCTGGGAAATGGAGTCCAGCCGCTGGCTAGATCTGCCATTTTGCCCACCCCTGCTTTATTGGCATGTGGTGTGAAAAAGAACTTCCTTTAGTTTCAAACTTACCACCTACTTGTTTCATTCTGCAGTCCCTAGTTCTCGTCTTGTGATGTAAGGTTAGCACAGGCGGTCCTCGGACTTACGAGACAATTGGTTCCTGAACAACATTTGACTTAAGACGCAGTTTAACTCCAAACCAATTTTCCCATAGGAAGCAATGTTATAAATGGGGATTCATGAACCAAGGCCCGATACACTATTTTCACCAAAATAACCCAGAATTTTGTACTCAGTCAATTATAGATGAGTAATATAGCTACATTAATGTATTGTATGTATGTATGTATGTATGTAAATAGCAATAGTATTGATTTGGAAGGACTTCTTTGAAGTGACTTTGCTGGACTTTTTGAAAGGTCCTTGGCTGGAGTTTTCTCAGCAGTCTCGGCTGCAGGTTTCTCTGGAGTCTTGTCTGCTTTCTTAAAGGAAGTGTCCAAGGAAGTTTGGACAGATGTTCTCCAGGGGGATGGGCAACGCAGTGAACTTGTTTTGCTGGCATGGCGTCGCGTCGGATCAAGTGTTGTAAAGTCGAAACTGACGTCAGAAAGTTGAAACGGGGTGTCAACTTAGAAATGTTGTAAGTGCGAAGCGTTGTAAGTCGAGGACTGCCTGTAACTAATAAATCCCTATTGACTTTCTTTTCACCATTTAGTATTTTGTAAACCTTTATCGTGTCCCCCCTCAGGTGTCTCGTTTCTACACTGAGTAGGCCTAGCCTCTTGCGGTAAACCCTCTATACCACTAGTCGTCCGTGTTGCCCTTCTCCGGACCTTCTCTAGTTCTTCTATATCTTCTCTGAGGTGGGGGGTCAGAACCCGGGCGCAGTTTTCAAGGTGTGGATGCACCACAGATGTATAAAGTATCACGATACTTTCAGTTTTGTTTACTGTTCCCTTCTTAATAACACCTACCATTTTGTTTGCCTTTTTGATGGCTGCTGAGCACTTCGCTGATGTTTTTAGTGAACTGTCCTCAATGACTCCCAGATCTCTTTGCTGTCTGGTAACGGCTAACGCGGAGCCCAACATCGCGTAGGTAGAGTTTGGGTTATTTTCACCCATGTGCTTCACTTTACATTCGTCGACATTGAATTTCACCTGCCTGTTCGCTCAGTAGCGTCAGGTCTTTTTGTAGTTCCCCATGGTCAGTCTTGGTCTTTACCACTTTGAATAATTTTGTGTCATCCATGAATTTGACCACTTTGCTACCTGCTCTCTTTTCCAGATCATTTATGAATTTGTTAAGCAGCCTTCTGGTCCCAACACAGGTCCCTGGTGGACCCTGCCATTTATGTCTTTTTATCCTGATAACTGACCATTTATACTAACTGTTTGTTTTCTATTTTTGAGCCAATTTCTGATCTACAAGTGGACATTCTCTGTAATCCCATGATTACTTAATTAAGAGTCTCTGATGGGGGATCTTATCAAGGTTTTTTGGAAGTCCAGGTGTATTATGATCACCTGGATCCACCTGCTTACTGATGCCTGTAAAGGACTCTATTAGGTGAGGCATAATTTCCCTTTGGCAAAGCATGTTGATTCCTGCCCAACAAGTCCTGTTCATCCATATGCTGAACTTCCATTATTGTTTTCTGTTACCAGTTTTCCAGGAACAGAAGGTAGGCTCATCAGCCTGTAGTTTCTTATGTTCCCTCTAGAGCCTTTTTTAAATATGGGACTTGCGTTGGCATCCCCAAGTCCTCTGGTACCAAGACTGGTTTTAGTGATGATTAGGTTGCATACTACAGCTAGGAGTTTAGCAGTTTCCCATCTGAGCTCCTTCAGGGCCGCAGGGTGAATGCCATCACATCCTGGTGGGGAAATCTCCCTGACATCTTCCACGGTGAAGATGGGTTCAAAGAGTTGATTTAGTTTCTCAGCAATGGCCCTGTCATCTTTTAGTGCCCCTTTCACATCCTGATCATCCAAAATCCCAGCTGGCTTCATGGCATGTCTTGGGTTTCTAAAATACTTAAAGAAATTTTGGTTGTTACTTTTTGTGTCTCTCGCAAGTTTCTCCTCAAATTCTTTCTTAGCTTGTCTTATTACAGTTTTACATTTAATTTGCTAGAGTTTATGCTCTTTTTTTATTTTCCCCTTTAGGATTTGACTTCCACCTTTTGCAAGAAGCCTTTTTTTTCCCTCTCATTGTCTCTGCAACTCTGCCGCTAAATCATGCTCGCTTGCTTTTGGTCTGCTTTCCGTTTTTTTTTTTTTTAATTTGCAGTCTGCTTTTGCTCTGT
>NW_017729008.1:43108397-43109330 GCF_001723915.1 Gavialis gangeticus | reverse complement strand
ATTTAATTTGCTAGAGTTTATGCTCTTTTTTTATTTTCCCCTTTAGGATTTGACTTCCACCTTTTGCAAGAAGCCTTTTTTTTCCCTCTCATTGTCTCTGCAACTCTGCCGCTAAATCATGCTCGCTTGCTTTTGGTCTGCTTTCCGTTTTTTTTTTTTTTAATTTGCAGTCTGCTTTTGCTCTGTGCCTCCAGTATGGTGTTTGTAAGTGGTTCCCATGCTGTTTGCAAGTTCCTCACTTTCTTAGGGGCCCCTCTTAACTTCTGTCTAACTAGCTTCCTCATTTTAGCATACTCTCCCTTTTTAAAGTTAAAGACTACTGTGGCCAGTTTTCTTCTTGCCTCCCCTCCTGCATGGATGTCAAACCCGGTTGCCTGGTGGTTGCTATTGCCAAGTGGCTCAGTAACACTTACCCTTTGCACCAGATCCTGTGCACACCTTAGGGCTAGGTCAAGAATGGCCTTTCCTCTTGTAGGTTCCTGGAAGAACTGCTCCAGGAAGCAGTTTTTTATAATGTCAAGAGACGAGCTCTCTGCGTTCCAGCTTGATGTTTGATTGACCAGTCTGTTTGTGGGTAATTGAAGTCACCCATTATTAATTACTCTGGTTTTCTGCTGCTGCAGCCTCTCTCCACTCCCTTAACATGTCTGAGAAGCTGAGAGCTTATTTGCACAGGGGAAGGTGTGATGGGGCCATTGCTGTCTTAGAAAGTGCCTTGTAGGTTCATGGCAATGAATCTGGCAAGGATGGTTTAGTTAGGGCAGATCCCGTCTTAAGTAGGGGCCTGGACTAGATGACTTCACAGACATTTGGGCTGGAAGGGACCTCAGAAGATCGAGTCCGGCCCCCGCCCAAAGGGCAGGAAGTCAGCCGGTGTCACAGGATCCCAGCAACATAAGCATCCAATGTACTCTTGAAGGTGTTCAATGTAGG
>NW_017729008.1:43105335-43106576 GCF_001723915.1 Gavialis gangeticus | reverse complement strand
TGACTTGCCAGCTTTACGGTGGATGGTGAAGGTGATCACTTCAAGGTCCCTTCCAGTCCTACTTTCCTATGATCCTAGAAAAAGACCATAAAAAAGTTTGTTAGACAAGCTGGTCTGTTGTATTAGCAACACATCTTTTTTCATCTCTGGTTGTGTGCAGTTGTCTCCTGTAAATACAACTTTGTCTTGTGTCAACTGATAAGACGGAGATGATGGCTAAACCTCTGCTCATCATGAGATGACAGGTCTGCTGGGGGTCTATTCGTCGTGTATGAAGATGGAGCTTTGCATTCGCAGTTCTCCCGTTTCTGCAGGCTGCATCTCCATATTGAAAAGTTGGGGGCTGCAGGCCAGACAGAAGAATTCTGTAGCTTGCACGTTTAGTGGTCCCTGTAAATTGCCATTTCTTCCATCTGCGTTTTAGCTTGAGCTTTTTCAGATACTGTGTGAAAGGTTCATGGATTCATGTTTATATGGCGTTTGGACAGTACAGTGCTCAGTGAAAACTAGGTTTGATTTTTTTTAATTCTTTTTCGAGTGTGTAGGAGGCACGCAGCTCCCAAAAATGCCTACAGAATTCCACTCTGGTTCCTTGCCAACAGAATTATGCTATCAGATGGATGGCGGCTACGTGGCTGTGCAAGCTGCTGTTATTCGTTCATTTACCAGTAGACAAAGGTGCTTTATTTCACGCTCATGTTCAGACCATAATGATACTATCCTGATGCCCAAACTCTATGCAAGAGACACTTTTACTTGGAAGCTACTTCTCGTTTGGTATTAACAGGTTGCATCCAGGATTGGCTTCCAGCTTTGTGTGCTGAACTATCTGGGTGGGAGAGGGAAGTTTTATGTCTTGCTCAAACAGTCTGGCTTTGGACGTGGCCCTGGGGTGACAATGGTGGGCTGTGGTGGCAAATATGAGTGCCAGCCTTGATCACACCTCAAAGCGTGGGTGGGATGCAGTTATCCCCAGGATAACTGGTCCTGTGAGAGCCCAACAAAGATGATCGCTTCAAGAGTACCATAGAGTAGTATGTAGAAGCAAGGATTGTCCAAATATCCTGTCTTAAATTTACAATGATCTGCATTCTGGTGTGGCCAACAATTCAGTCTCCTGGGCCGCCTCCAGATGAGCACAGATGTGCAGTAGGTGGCACAGCAGACCTGCCTGCAGTGCCACGCACTGCACATTCACGAGTTCCCTGCGCTGCTATCTTGTCGGGGGGGGGGGGGGGGGG
>NW_017729008.1:43102851-43105244 GCF_001723915.1 Gavialis gangeticus | reverse complement strand
GCGCTCACCCGCCTGCTGGCGGGGCGGGGGGGGGGGGGAGGGGGTGTTGACCCTGGGAGATCCTAGGGTCAAAAAAACCCATGCGGAAAAAAAAAGCAGGATGGCACATGTGGTGGCAGCGTGCGCCACCCAAAACCGGAGCCTGGCCATCCAGAGCTGCACTCCAGCTGCCGGCCAGGCTCCCAGCTGCAGGAGCAATGGGGCTGCAGCTTTCTTGGCTCCCAGGACCCCAGGTGAGGCTGCTACACCCAGCACAGTTGCTGGCTCTAGCCTCCCCTACCCCACCTGGGATGACCTGCTGCACCAGAGTGCATGTGGCACAGGCGTTCCCCAGGGACAAGGAGCAGTGGCACAAGGTATGCCATAGCTACTTGTCCCTGGGGAACCAAACATCCGCGCTTGTCTGGACGTGGCCCTAGAGGGCAATTGTAAGACAGATGGGCAGTCTTGAGGAGCTTGTGGGGGACTCGGATCAGAGGTTGAGGCTGCACAAAAGGGTCAGTCCTAGTTGGTGAGCAGTATCCACGTCCACAGTCCAGGCAGTGCCAGAAGTTAGGAGCCTGGGAATCCAGAACGCACACACAATGTAAGTGGGACCAGGGAATGGGGCAAGAACCAGGCTTGGGGGGAAACAGGAGCAGCTGCTGCGGGTTGTGAAACAATGAGCAGCCAAAGTCCAAATAAAGGGCTTGGCCTTACAAGCCAGGCCCAGCTTACTCTGCAGCCAGTGAGCTTGACTCTGCAGCTGACGCCCCTCTGAAACGAGGTGGTCCTGTGGAGGTGGCAGATTCTCCTAACATCAGCCTCCATTGGGCAAGGTAACTTCTGGTCCCTTTCTCCAAGCTGAATGGTGGGAGCATGGCAGGAGGGATGCTCAGCCCCACGTTATTGCTGTGCTTTAGTGGCATTATGTCTGTTCTGTGATCTTGTCTCCTTTCACAGTAGCTCTTAATGGAAGAACACGGAGTGACCCAAACAGAACACATGGCCACTATCGAGGCCCATGCCGTGGCCCAGCAGGTGCAGCAGGTCCACGTGGCCACCTACACTGAGCACAGCATGCTGAGCGCAGACGAAGACTCGCCCTCTTCACCAGAGGATACTTCCTACGATGACTCGGACATTCTCAACTCCACTGCCGCCGATGAAGTCACTGCCCACTTGGCTGCTGCAGGTAAGGTTACCCCGGCACTCAGGAACATTTGCTTTGTGCCTCATCATTCACACTTAGGTCACAGTAGCTTTCCAGGTGGTAGTTTAATGTGGTGAGCTGCTGTCAGGACTGATGTGGGGGAGGGGTTTCCAGGACTTCTGGATCAAGTTAGGTTTCCGCTTGGTGTGCCACAGTGGTTTCCTCTCGGGGCCCTTGCAAGTGCTGCTGCATGGAGCAATGTCTCCGTGGTGTCCATGAGGTGACAACATTAGGGATAAAGCATTCATTTCTGAAGTATAATCCCCAGAGGCGTCTGCTGTACAAAAAGGTGAAAATAATGCACTGGTGCAGGCTGGGACTGACTGGCTGGGCAGCAGCTCTGCAGAAAAGGACCTGGGGGTGACAGGGGACAGTAAGCTGGATATGAGCCAACAGTGTGCCCTTGTTGCCAAGAAGGCTAATGGCATACTGGGCTGCATTGGTAGAAGCGTTGCCAGCAGATCAAGGGAACTGACTATTCCCCTTTATTTGGCACTGATGAAGCCACATCTGGAGTCCTGTGTTCAGTTTTGGGCCCCCCCACTACAGAAAGGATATGGACAAACTGGAGAGAGTTCAGCAGATGGAAGCAAAAATGGTTTGGGAGACATGGCATGTGAGGAGAGGCTGAGGGAACTGGGCTGATTTAGTTAGGAAAAGATAAGACTATGGGGGGATTTAATAGCAGCCTTCAGCTTTCTGCAGGGGGGGCGGGGTTGAAAGAGGATGGAGCTGAACTGTTCTCAGTGGGGGCAGATGACAGAACAAGGAGCAATGGGCTGGAGTTGCAGCAAGGGAAGTTGAGGTTGGATATTAGGAAAACTTTTCTCATCAGGAGGATAGCAAAGCACTGGAGCAGGTTACCCAGGGAGGTGGTGGAGTCTCCATCCCTGGATGTTTTTAAGACCTGGCTAGATAAAGCCCTGGCTTGGATGATGTAGTTGGGGCTGGCCCTACTTTGAGCAGGGGGTTGGACTAGATGTGACCTGAGCTCCCTTCCAACCCTCATTTTCTATGAATGCAAAAACGTCACAGGCAAATGGGTTTAATCACTGAATGGGAATAGCCTGACCTAGTAAATAGTACAAATAATCTGCTAACTGCCACACCATCCAGGCTGGAAAGGAAACTCACCCAGATATGGCTTGACCCAAAAGGATCCTTGAGCCCATTAGTGGAACCTTCCATGCAGGATGACAAG
>NW_017729008.1:43096364-43097851 GCF_001723915.1 Gavialis gangeticus | reverse complement strand
CTCAGTGGGGGCAGATGACAGAACAAGGAGCAATGGGCTGGAGTTGCAGCAAGGGAAGTTGAGGTTGGATATTAGGAAAACTTTTCTCATCAGGAGGATAGCAAAGCACTGGAGCAGGTTACCCAGGGAGGTGGTGGAGTCTCCATCCCTGGATGTTTTTAAGACCTGGCTAGATAAAGCCCTGGCTTGGATGATGTAGTTGGGGCTGGCCCTACTTTGAGCAGGGGGTTGGACTAGATGTGACCTGAGCTCCCTTCCAACCCTCATTTTCTATGAATGCAAAAACGTCACAGGCAAATGGGTTTAATCACTGAATGGGAATAGCCTGACCTAGTAAATAGTACAAATAATCTGCTAACTGCCACACCATCCAGGCTGGAAAGGAAACTCACCCAGATATGGCTTGACCCAAAAGGATCCTTGAGCCCTTTAGTGGAACCTTCCATGCAGGATGACAAGACAAAGTCATAGGCCCTTCCCAGAGAAAGCCCTTGAAATTTCTTCCTGGGTTGGTTTTAACCCTACTGGTTTAAAATACAAAAAAGATGACTGGTCACCATCTGCCCTCCTGTCATGTCAGGCTTTCTTTTGGAACAGTAAAACTTTGATGTCCATTTGTTGAACCGAAGGTGACCTGCAAGGCTATAAACAGTCATTGAAACTCACCTGCATTACTTAGTGCCATGAAGTAAGCATCAGGGCTGTATGACATGGAAATATGTGGAAAACCTTGAAGTCTCAAAGGACAAGAAGGTGAAGCACAGCATCACAGAGGAGAGCAAGTCCTGGGTGCAGCGGGGTCAGAATTTACAGCTAGATTGCTTTAAAGTCCAGGTGGGACCTTTTGGGTGAGAAGTGGGATAGCAACTATGACTTAAGAGTCATGTAGGTCTTAGGAAAGTAGAGGGGAATAGGAAGGAGATCCAACCACAGGGACCAGGGCAGATGTAGCTGGGAAAGAGGTGTGAGCACTTGGGGCAGTATGCAGAAGCTCAGAGGGAAGAATGACTCAGTGAAATTTGGTATGAAAGCCAGCAGAGGAACTCCAGAGATGCAGGTATGTGGGTTGGGGTCTGAGCTGGCAGCATGTGGATGGACCCTCTTGTGCCTACCACTAACCTGTGAAAGACTTAAGCCCTCCTCTCTCAGCAAAGGCAGAACTAGCAGCCCATGGGAGATGAATGACTGGGTGCAGATGCTAGGTCTCAGTATCCCCGCTGCTTGGAAGGCATTTTAATCACCAGTCATGCCAATCTGTCAGCAATGCAGGGAACCTTTTGCCAAGGAAGTTGATGCAGGAAAGGAAATGGATGGGTCATCCCATGTCGCTTCTCCTTCTGGGGACATAGACGTTCCCTCGGGGTAGCAGAAGGCATTTAGGGTACAGCAGTGATGCTTTAGAGCAGGGGTGGGCAAAATGTGGCCCGTGGGCTGGATGCGGCCCACCAGGCCATTCTATCTGGCCCACAGGGCCCCTAAAAAATTTA
>NW_017729008.1:43054259-43091364 GCF_001723915.1 Gavialis gangeticus | reverse complement strand
GCCCGTGGGCCAGATGCAGCCCACCAGGCCATTCTATCTGGCCCACAGGGCCCCTAAAAAATTTAGAAAATTTAGAAAATTAATATTTATCTGCCCCTGGCTGCTTGTCATGCGGCCCTCGATGGCTTGCCGAAACTCAGTAAGTGGCCCTCTGCCCAAAACAATTGCCCACCTCTGCTTTAATCATCTCCCTCTGTTGCTTGTTTCACCCTAAAGTCACGGTCTTTTGTGACACTGCGGTCATTGTCACTGGACCCAATTCCAAGGTCACTGCCCAAGGCTGATGGTTTTAGATGACTAAAACCAAGTGCCTTATTTTGACTCAGATCTCTTCTGCTTCCCTCATTCACTGTTATTTAACACCATCATCCTCCTAGGCTTGCACCCATCTAACCTGTGACTCCCTCTGTTGTATGTTGCTAGATCCAGCTGTTCCTTCACCACATACTGAAAACTCAACCCTTTGTCTTTGTCCCAGCAAGTAACCTCCTCGTCCAGTCCCTAGCCATTTTCTGGCATCATTATTGCAACCTTCTCTCTGCTCTGATTGACATCCACACCTTGACCCAGCCCTCCGAAGTCTGTCCAAATTGTAGACCCTCCAATAATCTTTCTTGGTTAGATTAGCAACCAGTGACCCATCTCTGCAGTGTCCAGCACTGACTCTCCTTGTGAATCAGCTGGAGCTTCTCATCTTGGCATCGAGGCACCACGTGACCTCATTTGCCCCGTGTCTGGGACCTCCTGTGTTATCACCTCCCTCAACTCTTGATGATATCAGTTCTGCATTTTTTTTATATATTCTCAAAATCCAGTCTACCCGCCTTATTTCATTTTTCTTTCTGGTTTCCTACACTCTGAGTAGTTTGGCTTATCATCACTGAGGGTGTAACACAATGGAGCATCAGCCTGGTTGAGTTCTCTCAATATAGACACTACTGCTATTTAAGTATTAATTAATAACATTAAGTCGCTGGTAATTCCCTCACTGAAACCTCCTGTCGTCTTCAGTGTCCACCAGTTGTGTGTTCTCGATTCAAAATCAAGCAGAAAAAATCCCTAAATATTTCTTCTCTTCTCAGCGTTAGATTTTCTGGAGCAGTTTTCCCTGTGAAATTCTAGGAGTGGTCACCAGAGGGCATCATAACAATATGAATTGCTCTGATCCAAAAGCCAGCTGCTGCGGTGCTGATCACTAGCCGCCTGTGTCTGCTGAAATGGAGAGCAATGATTATTTATGAATTCAGGATAGAAACTGGACAGAAACTGGGAGTACTAGTGTCTGGCCAGAGATGCCCTGTTTCTCTTTCTGCTTAACTGCTTCCCTTCCCGATCAGATCACCACACAACCAATACCCATGTAAATCAGGCTTTGAGTCGCACATCACATGAAATTCTAGTGTTCACGAGTACAAAGGCCTCCCCGTGTCTGCAATTCTTCTGCTAGAAGGGCCAAGTTGCCATCTCTTTCCATCTTAAAGTGACTGCCTGATAAAACAGCAGCAGCAGTAGACGCCCTTCTCCTTCTCCCCTCATACCTGGAGCAGAGGTCAGCCCCTCCATGGTTGGATCAGGGGAAGAAGCTGTTTCGAAGATACGAAGATTGCTATGTCTTCTAGAGAGATAGATAGCTAATCTTAGATAACTGAAACACCATGGTGCAGTGCTTGATTTTTCTGGTGCTTAATCTTTCTGCAGCAACTAGCCACCAGACTACTAAATGAACAGTCTTCCATCAAGAATGAAATAGGTTTTGAAATATTGTGTGGTGGAAACTGAGGCAGGGGATAGTTGTTTCCTGCTCAGGAATCCAGGAACAGAAGCAGGAGCAGGATCCAGAGCTTCCTGGAGTTGAGCTCTGTTCTGATACCTTCAGGATGTTAACAGGAGCATCGACTGCCCCTGCCCCTCAGCTCAGCAGTCAGAGAGCAGAGCTGTTTGCTGTATAACATCAGTGTCTGGAATTTGATGATAGGGGGTTTGATTTGTTTTAACCCTGTGATTGCTGCATTCCTTGCTGCTCTACAGATCCATCAGGGACATCGCTGTTCCCTGGCAGCATGGGGTCCCCCTATCAGAGATCACTTCTGTCCTGATAGTTGTGGGACATTGGAGGATTTTATGGTTCATAGTGCCTTCCCCAGTCATGTTGGCAGTAGCAGCAGCAGGTGTTTGTGCCATAGGGATGTTGCCTGGTAGTTTCCACATAGTCTGTACAGAGCCACTTGACATGCATCACCCATGTAGCAATAGGTATGGCTGTCAAAGATCTACATGCAGGGACTTAGGTTAAAGACATTGGTACAAGGGCTTGTGACATGGCCTCTCAAGCCACCTCTGACCCAGAGAAATCAAAGAACCTGCATTTAAATTCCGAAGGTTTAAGGTAGAAAAGGCTTCTTTAAGCTGGGGGTTTCCTTTCTTCCTTGGCCTTGGAGGAGGAGAAATCCAGTATTTTTTCCACTCCTTAGTGATTCTCCTGGATTTAAACCCTTGTGCAGGGTTTGTTTCGTTTGCATTGGGTAGAAAGAGGCAATCAACCCCAGATGCCAATTATGTCATTAGGAGAGGCCTGTGAAATACATCTAGGCAACTTTCACCTGAGGTCCAACTTGCGGCCAGGACCAGACACAGGCATGGGCGAACCAGGTGGCTGCCCAGGAACTGGACAGAAAGAGGGCCCAAAAATGGTAATTTCTTTCCATTGTCCGATAATTATTATCATTATTTCTGGCAAAGGGGGGTCCAATACTAAAAGTATGCCTGGGACTGCCAGGAGTCTAGGTATGGTGCTGCTTGTGGCCTGCTGGCCTGGGTGGCATTGGTTGAAATGCTCTGATCCAAGACGGGGGGAGATCTCACTGCTTTGTGAGAGCTTTGTAAGCGGTTCCGGTTTCTTTGCTCTTGCCATGGATGGGAGGTGGATGGGGCGAGCCCTTCAGCCCTGGTCCAGCTGGTGTAATGGTCTGTTCCCCCTTGTCCAGGTAATAAACTCTGCTCTCGTTGGGCCTTTGTCATTTGTCTGCAGGCCCAGTGGGGATGGCAGCTGCTGCCGCCGTGGCAACGGGTAAAAAACGAAAACGGCCTCACGTTTTTGAGTCCAACCCGTCCATCCGCAAGAGGCAGCAGACGCGCTTGCTGCGGTAAGTCCCTCTCCTCCCACAGCTGCTGGCCACGTCCACCTCTGTGTCCCAGTGCCTGGCTGCTGCTCACGAGACCATGGGTTGCTCAAAGCTGAGGACCTACTTGGCAACCTTCCTGGAACTTGAGGGCTGCGTTCCCTTTGCATAAATGGCTCCAGTTGCAGCTCTTGTGTCTCGGCTATGCCAGCATGGCCCCCGGGGGCTGGAGGGGCTGTTCTGGTGGCATGCACGATTCATTTCTATTCCTCCCTGCTCACGCATTCAGTCAGTGTCACTCTGAGCTTTTTTCCACTTGAATTCTTAATGGATCTAGTAATGGTTATCTTGAAAACCCCTGGAGTTGCCATGCCCCAGCTCCAGGTAGCAGAAAGAACTTCTTCCTATTGCCCCAATGCCTTCATAACCAAGATTTGTACTGTGTTATGAGCTGTGACTCCCTTGGAAGCCCTCCCGGCTTCCTTTGCATCCGTACCTGCCCTCCCTCATCCAATAGAGCCTGCCACAGCCCTTTGACTCCCATGCTGAAAAGTGATATTGCCAGCACTGCAGCCTTGGGGGAGGGGAAGTTTCTTGGTCGGAAGCTGAAGCAGCTTTGGAAACTATGGGGCCTGCTGCACTGCGGGCCAAAAAACTTATCTAACCCTTTAAAACAGTTGTTTTAAACATCTGGCCCATGGAGCTGTGGCATCTGGCATCTCCAGGAGCTGCATAGGCCAGGAATTTGAGAGCAGAGCAAATAGGTGGCAGGGCCCACTGCCGAAATCCATGGACAGAGCCCTGTTAGGAACGTGTTTTGGTTGGGTGGGGTGGGGAGTGATTGCTGCGGTAACCTCCCTCCCCTGTCATTGCTCCCTGACACTGCTTGCTCTGCCTCTAGAGGTGGGTCTGGACCTGGCCAGGGTGGAACCGCTTTGCCGGCCGTGTTTGAAAGGATCTCCAATGCCATTGATCTGCCGGCTGGCAAATTAAAATAAGTCCTCATTTTCCAGGATCTTGCAAAGTTCAGTGGTGGAAAAATCAGGACAAGCCATTACCCAGAATTCTTCCAAATCTCGAATCGCTTCCCATGCAGCAATTTTCTTTTTCCCCCCCAGCCTTTTATGAAAGCTTTTTTGAGTGGTCTCAATGGTTTCCTTCCCCCTTTTTTGCCATAAAACAGCTAGTATCTGGGTTCCTCTCCCCTGTTTTTCGTCCTCCTAGTTTGTAAGTTTTCAGAGGTAGGTGAGTGACAGTTAGTTTTGTTTAACCTCTGCTTAGTCGTCTGCTGAGTCACATGATTGAGCTTGTATGTGACCAGACAGAAAGGGGAGAGCAGAGTTAATATTTATTATTAAATAATGTGCATCTGAAGTAGCTGGCAGGGTTCATTTTGGTTTTCCTCCTCCTCCTGGGCCCTGACAACACAGCCCTGGGCACTGAGAGATTTCTAAGAGCAAATCCTCTCCCCTTTTGGAGGGTAGCAGCATGCATTTTCAAAGTGACATGTCCTTTATCCCTTCCCTCTCTGCTCCACTGCAAATGACTTGGGTAACACATTGGCCAAGCATTCTGGTTTCCTGTTGTCTGACTGTTAAACTCATTAGAAGACTTTTGCTGTTTAGTCAGAATAATGCAACATTTGTTCTGATGTTCAAGCCACTTATGTGAGCCAGATGAGAGCTGGTTAGAGCCTCTGACACTGGAGTTGCTGCAGAGCTGGTGTCATCCAGCGACGCTACTCAGCAATATAGTCGCTGTTGGCCAGTGGCTCAGAAGTGCCTGGTTTAATACCACGTGCAGCAGCAGCTCACACGGGGAGAGCTACCCCTGCCACTTGTTGCATACACTTTCCATAATCTGCTTTAGCAAAGGCCCTGCCATTTCCTTGTTATTCTCTTGCATTGCTGACGTGTTATAAGAGGAAATAAATGATAAGGAGGTCCCTGAGAGGGACCATTCCCAGGGACTCCCTGATGTAACAGGGCTGCATATGCAGGTTTCCTCTGGCCATATGCTGCAGTGTTTCTGATTCTCGCTTGCTGATGAACTCTGGTTCTGGTTCGGGGCAGGAGCGCAGTCCAGTGCATCTGCAGCAGGGCAGGTCCTGTCCATGTGATCTTGCACCTGTCACATGTGTCAGTGCTGTCCCCATTAATTCAATGCTGTAGTCAGGAGACATTGTGCTCCAGCGTGGTTCTTCTGGTCTCTTCCAAAATCAGCAGCTAGATCCTAATTGTACTGAGCCCAGAGGTTTGATCTCATTTGGTGAATCCTCTCTCCCCTTAACGTGACTGTTGAGCAATGCACACTTATTTCTATACTAACAATTTTCTGAAAGTATTTCCTTAACTTATGTAGGAGCTCCACATGCAGCTTTTGCACCTGCAGAAGCAGAGGAAAGACTTCCTCTTCCCCCTCTCCCCTGAGCTTTGTGACTAGACAGTGTTGGGAAGCAACATTGGTATCTCAAAGGGCAGTGGATGGAATGAGCTATTGTACTCATTGCTTTCTGTTCCCCTCCCTGTTTCAGGAAGCTCCGTGCCACGCTAGATGAATACACCACCCGAGTGGGGCAGCAGGCCATCGTCCTTTGCATCTCACCCTCCAAACCCAACCCTGTTTTTAAAGTGTTCGGCGCTGCACCATTGGAGAATGTGGTAGGTCTCAGTGGGAAGGGAGCTAAGCAGCTCATTGCTCCTGCCTTGCAGTTCTGCTCAGAACCAGCTGGTGGTCTCAGCTTCGAGTTTGAGATATTCCAATCCACTGGGGACAGATTCAAATCTGAGCCGGAAAGATAGTTTGATACTGGCCAGCACCATCACCAGCAAATAGTTTGATACCCCAAAGCTGCTACATGTGAAGAGCTGGGAACTAGAGGTATAAAATACACACACATTCTGCAAGTCTCCAATATGGCATCACTATCTGTTAACTGGAGAGGTTGATGGGTAAAAGGGAGCCCTTTGCATTTGTTCATAGACTCATAGAAAACAAGGGCTGGAAGGGACCTCAGGAGGTTGCATCTAGTCCAGTCCCCCCTGCTCAAAGCAGGACCACCCCCAACTGCATCATCCCAGCCAGGGCTTTGTTAAGCCAGGCCTTAAAAACCTCCAACGATGGAGACTACATCACCTCTCTAGGTGACCCGTTCTAGTGCTTCACCATTCTCCTAGTAAGAGAGTTTTTCCTAGTATCCAACTTAAACTTCCTTTTCTTTGACTTGAGACCATTGCTCAAGTTGATATTGGGGAAAAAAGCTTTCTCAGGTTAGTGATAAAGCACTGGAAGATGCTACCCAGAGAAGTGATAGAGTCTCCATCCTTGGAGGTTTTGAAGACCTGGGTAAACAAAGGCTTGGCTGGGATGATGTAGTTGGGGCTGGTCCTGCTTGGAGCAGGGCATTGGAGTAGATGGTCTCCTGAGGGCCCTTCCAACCTTCATTTTCTGTGATACTGTGGTTCCATCCAGCCTCTCAGCCTTGCGGTGGGAGGAAAACAGTATTTTTCCCAAACTTTTCTCTGAATCTCTTGCTCCCTCTGTTTGCTGGTGTTACTTGCAGTTTCATCATCTCTTCGCCACAGCTCCGCTCTCTAGTCTTCAGGGCCGATGGGTATTTTTACCTGCAAGCTGGGGCATTGTTTGTGGCATCTTGGGGAAGGCACGGGGGCCCGCCTCCCGTTACCTAGCACCCTGGCCTCTCCTGTTGCTCTTTACCTTGTTTATCGGAGCCTAATGATTCCCCGCAGGTGCGCAAGTACAAGAGCATGATCCTGGAAGACCTGGAGTCAGCACTAGCAGAACACGCACCTGCGCCACAAGAGGTTAACTCAGAGCTGCCCCCCCTAACCATTGATGGGATCCCTGTCTCTGTGGACAAGATGACCCAGGTGAGCGACTGGGGCAATGGAAACTTGGAAGCAGCAACGGAGTTTTGCAGGCTGTGCTCAGACCCTGTTGGCTTTGGCAGCACAGGTTCTGTGTGTCCCGAGGGAGGCTTTGCTTCTGCCTCTCCAGCAAGACTTGAGGGGCCTTGGTTAGACATGAAGCTTTATCATGGGTTATTTCCTGCATGAAACCTTACAACTCTTGAGAATCCCCTTGCCCTTTTCCTTTGGGTCAGTGGTGGCCTGCCACCCGTCTGTGAATGATGCAGCCCTAGGTGCCGCACCTGTGGGTGCTAATATCCAGACAGGTGCCTGAGGCAAACCAAAATGGGAGCTAAGCCATGCACGTTGTCTTGTGCCACCTTTCTCTCTGTCCCTGAGGCTGTGGCTTGGAGTGGAGGGAAGCTTGCTGATAGCGATATTCCAGGACCAGCCCCATTTTCTCATCTCAGAGGCAGGGGCAGCTTGCTTGTACCTGGTGGTTGCAACGAGTCATCTGTCCTGGGTGGGCAGGGGATACCGCACCCTCTCCTGGCCCAGCCCGTCTCTGAACAGACATGCACTGGCATGAAATCTCCCTATCCCTGAGAAAAATGGGCAGGGGGATTTGAAGGGAAAGGTCCCCTGGGAAGGGAGGGATCAGGGCAGCTTTGTATATAAATGTCCTCGCTCCGGTCCCTGGGGGTGGCAGGAATGGGAAGGATTAATGCTGTGAGGAGGTGAGCGAGAGGCTCTGCACATGCTCGTCTTGGCTGTTTGATGCATCCAAACAAATCTGAGTGTTGGCAGGGAGGAGAGAGGAACTCCAAGAGCACAAGGTTGAGGGGATGGAGTGAGAGTGGGTGGTGAGCTGCATCCAGGGAGTCTCATGATGGAGCAGGGAGGGCTCATCTCTGCAGAGCACAGGAGACACCAGGCACCTCCTTCCTCCATAGCTACGGTTTGTCTTTGAAGGAGTGCTGTTCCCAGGCAGCTTTGCTTCGCATCTCCCAAAGCACTTGTGCATGAAGTGCGAGGCCAGTGTTGCCTGGCCTCACTGGGTCCCTTAAGTTAGGAAGAGAGGGATAGGAGTGACTCTGGGGTCAACAAGCCCGGCTCCCTACGATTGTAGGCGCCCATCTAACACACACGTGTCCAAATGGGCCCATGTGAGTATCCCCTCTGCCCCTTTCTGCACATCATGGCCACAGAGCACCTGATAACAAACAACCAAGCCTTGTGTTGTGCCACAGGAAGAAAGCAAGGGGGCAAAGAGACATTTGATAGCTAATATATTAGAGCATTTTACCTGATCTCTGCATGTAGCCTCCACCTTTGGGATTTGGGAGTAGCAAGAGGAAATTAAGGGTTTGAAGAAAAGAAGTGCTTGATACGGAGAGTGTTTGTGGGGAGGGAGGCAGCTGGTCTCTTATGGGCAGGAGCTGTAGGCTGGAAGGTTCAGGTGCCAGCAGTGATGAGAATGAGGGAGGAACATGGAAGATAGCGATGATGCTAGTGGGATGGAGGGAAAGGACCGGTGAGAAGGCAAAGGTGAGGTTCACTCCCAAGGCAACTGCACAGTTCCTGTGACCTGTTAACAAATTTAAGAGACTTCTTGTTACCTGGAAGGTGCAGAATGTATGTCCATGCATATTCACAGCTGGTAAAAAGCAGGGTTTTGACTAGTAACCACCTGGCTGTTAGTGTGGCCTGCACCTAAAAATAACCAGTTTTCATCCTCAGAATCTCCTCTGCTGGCTTCACTGCACAGAAATCTTTCATTTTTATGACAGTGTTGGAAATGCGACAAGTAACATCAAGGGCTCTTTAAGCATTTCCCCTCTGGCCCATGGCTGCAGCCCCTCCACTCTTGAGTGTTACCTTTTATTAAAGGAAGAAATACCTTCTTGGGATAGATCAAGAATGGAAGCAGTTTGGTGTCTTCTGGGGTCCAAACCTTGGACTCAGCTGTCAGCTGTTCAGGAAATTCTGCATTTCAAGACATGAACTTTTCGTGCAGTCTGGTGGCTCTGGGGGTTGTGTTGATCTATAGTTTCCATATGAGGTTGAGTCCTGGATCTTCCTTTTTCTATTTTTCCAGCTTGGGGTTCCTTCACTGCCAGGGTGAAAGGTGGCAATCGGAGTCCTGGAAAAGTTACCTTCACAGATTCGTTAGGTCTCTTAGCTTCCTAAAGAAGCTCCACTTTCTCCATTGACTAGAACAGTTTCTGAAATTTTGCCCCGAAGGGCCATTTCACCAGGGCAGTCCTGGGTGGCAGGCTGCATCCAAGGAGCTCACAAGCCACATTTGGCATACGGGCCACCCTTTTGGGAACACCTGCTCTAGAACCAGATTGCTTTTGGATGAGGGGAATGAACAACTGACTGAGCCCTTCCTGGCCCTGGAGGGCTGAGGCAGCACCCAGCCCAGTGGGGACCGAACCCCAACGGGGAAGGTGCATGCTGCCAAGTGCTCTGAGAATGAACAGGGTGGCAGAGGGACTGGCTGGCCCAAGCCTGCTCTGTGTTGGACTTCCCCAACCTCTGAACCCCACAGAGTATTTGAACCAGGGCTTCCTACCACAGCAGCATTCTTAGTAAAGTTGCAAACTGCTGATGCAGCCATGAAGTACTGTAGGAGGCCTTTCATTTTGAGACCTAGTGAGGTGCCCAGCAGTAAAGAAAGGGTCTAATTAGGAAGGCATTTCTTGCAGAAGTGGTGCTTTTTATTGAGAACAATCAAGTAACTCTTCAGCCAGGCTAGTGTTTCTCTCAGGCACTGGACAGACTCCCTATTTATTTTACATAAAACCCCAATCATCAGACCTGAGGTGGGAGGTCACTTTACCACTTCTCAACTTCCTCATCTGCAAAATGGGGGTGGCTTTGTAAATGGAGAATTCTTTGAGAGCCTTGGATAGGAGAGGGCTGGACCTGGGCGAAGTATTACAGCAATAACGATTCTCACTACCGTGGCTCCTGACTTGCCGTGGTATCTGAAAATTCAGCCGATCTCTTTTTGCCCTTTAAGGCGCCTTATTTGGGTAACAGTAACAGAGAGACTGCATTTGGAGCGGAAGTGAAAGGTTTGTTGATTGTAGACTCCTGATCCTGGAGCTGAACACATCTTCAGGGCTAAGAGAAGGAAATGTTTGTGTCAGTAAAACCTAGGTAGCACTCTGGCAGTGCAGGGAGCTGAGATTCTCAATCAGTAGGCACACGATTTTCAGTCATTTCTCAGAGGTTTATAAATATGTGAAGTGTCAAGCCCCAGGGCTCTACAAACACCCGAGTTCAGGGTTCTGCATTCACGTGGAAGAACGGAAGAGCCCACTGGCACCCAAACCAGTGCAAATAATGCACTAGCACCCAAAAAGGCCACTAGCACCCAAACCAGTGCAAATAATGCACTAGCACCCAAAAAGGCCACTAGCACCTGAACCAGTGCAAATAATGCAGTGTCTTGCGTAGCTGTAGAAGTCTCCCAGCTGGGCAGATACAAGACTTTCCAGTTCCCAGCTGATGATTTTGATTTTTCCAGGGTTCTACACATTCTTTTCCGGATGTTCCCCTTCTTAGCTGGCCAAATCTGGCTTTTTCAACCCTTTCTGTTTTGTGCCTGGAATATACAAAGCCCAGTAGAAATACTCAAACACACAAACAGGGCAGGGCAATTAAGGGGTATGTCAATGGAAAAATGAAGCCTTGGCTTTGAACAGCTGCAGGTAGCCTCAGACAGGTGTTAGAGGCATTAGGTTTAGCTCACTGAAGAGGAGATGAAAATGACTCTCCTCCTGTTAATTGCCCTGCTTCTTTGGGGGCCTTGGGGGAAATAAAGCCTTCTCTAGCCTGAGTGCAGCATGTTTCTATGGATTTGCAGAGGGAGAGTGCTGCCCACCTGTGCTGTGCGTGGTAAACTCACTGCAGCAGAGTTGTTCCTGATGCCTTTACTCAGGGGAACCTCTTCCTTTGCGCTCACTGTGCATTTTGACTATGGGCTGAGCCCAGTGGCAGACCTGCTGTCTACTAGCAAAATGTTTTTTGGTGAATGAGGTTTAGTAGCACCTAAGGTCCTGTTCTACCTATGCCAACAGAAACCATGGAGTCTGCTGCAAGTTGCTTTCACTTTTTTGAGGGTCTTATTGCACAGTAATTTTGGGTGGCTCCTGGAGCTGTTAACCCCTTCATGGTTCACACATTAACACCTTAAAGTTCCTTAAAGCACTTGTTATGTGGCTCAAAGTTACACCACCCCAGGGCAGGGTTACCCCTTGGTCTGCACCACCCTGGACCTGTTTTGTTAAGGTGTGTCCGCTCCCCATAGATGTGCTGCTGAAGTTGGAAGTGTGACTGCTACAAACTTTCAGCCAGTCAACAGTTGCACAGCTCACAAGGCATAAGGTGTAACAAGGCCCCAAGGGCAGGATTTGTCCTTTCACTGAACTTCCATTTCTTTGTTCAAACACTTTCATAGGACTTGCAGGCAAGGATGGACCCAGCCCCCCAAACTCGTTCACAGTGATTTGTTTCTTGTGGGTCAGCAGCTGAGCCCCAGACCCAAATCCTTCAGTGCTAAGCTGCTCTGGGGAAGCAGAGTTAGCTAGTCCTGGTGAGAGCTTGATTGGGGGGCAGATTTGGAGCCAATCTTTAACAGTGCACTGCAGGGTGCAGAAAGCTGCCTCCATCAGCTCCTTCATTTGGCGCAGGTGCTTGTACCTCCTTCACAGCACCCTTCTAGGATGGAGCTGCCACATGCAGCTTTTGGAGGGTTTCCAGACTCTCTTGGCAGTCCCGGATGCCATGGGATCTAATGCAGTCTAGGGATCTCTGAGCAGCAGTGATCACTTTGATGCTCTCTTGGCTGGAGGATGCATAGGAGTCTGGGCAGTGAGTCAACACCTCTAATATGCTGCTTTTTCACTTGACCAAGGCCTGTGGTGATGGTGGAGAGGAGAGGATATAATGTAATGCCAGAGAAAAAGGACTTCAAAGGACTGGGGCAGCAGTGCTAAGAAAAGGTTGTGATTGGACCACTTGTACATGGTGAATTCCCAAAAAGCCTTTCAGTGCTGTTAGAAGAAACCATGCTGTTGGAGCCAGGCTTGACTCCAGTCGCGCAGGTACAAACCTGCTCTATTTCCCCAGCACCTCAAGAGCCAGGTCTTGAGTGTCTTTGGCTTCCACTGAGACCCGTTAGTTAGGGCCCTAGATTTCACAGTTGCTTCAGCAGATTATTAAATCTGCAAAGCCGTCTCTTGCCCTGACCTGTCATGGGCAAGAATGAAGAATGAATGAAGGTGCAGCAAAAGCTACATGAGCTTAATAGAAAGGATATTTGTGATGATGAGTTTGTTGGTATGTAGACAGCTGCCTCATTTTGGATAAAAAATTAATCAAGATTTCTTTTAGCACGGGACTGTTCAGTCTAAAATTTGCTACTGCAGAACAGCGTTTTCCCACTATTTAGGCGAGGTGGACAGATGCAGTCTCACCGTTCTGGGGCTACTGTGGCTACTGCTTCACCTCTTGTGTACTCGGCTTCCCCCATGCCCATTGCATTTGGGTGGTAGTCTCCTTTGGAGGATCCTCAGCCCTGAATTTGTGCAAGCCACCGCAAGGCTATTATTAGCAGGCGCTCTGCTCTGGGAACTGCTTTCTCTACAAACCATAAGTTTAGGCCTGACCGGTGTTAGCTGCATCTTGTGCAGTTCCTTATTCCCTTTGACTTTTGGGGACTCTAACAGAGTGCACTTTGGGGTGTTGGTCACTAAAGGTGGCTGTGATGAGGATTAACTCATTATCTTCCCAGGTTCATCTCAACCCTTCTCCTTAAAAGGCTGCTCTAGCCGAGGCATCAAAAAACCTTCACGGTGCCTCACGTACACCTTGCACTTTGGCTCACCAAGATCCCTTCTGAGTGACAGAAATTCAGAACAAATCTTTATGTTTAGAAGCGATGAGACTTCACTGGAGTTGGTCAGTCTTGGATGGGGCCGGTGAGGAGCTGGGTGCCCACCCCAGGGCACCCAGGGCAGATTCCCACCTGTGCGCTGCACGCGGGGAGATCCGGGGCCCTTGTCTGTGTGCTGCAGCCTGCACTTCGTGACCTTTGTGAGTAGGCCAGCTGAGGGGCAGCCCTTGTGATGCTAATTAGAGAGGTCCTGTACTCGAGCAGGTTGCAATGCCTCTGTCGCTGCTGCTGATTGTCTCCCCGGTGGATTACAAGCGAACCCTTCTTAACAAGCGCCTTGAGTAGCTTGAGCCTCTGAACTCCCGAGGACTAGTAATTAATCCATCTGTTAACAAGGAACACAGCTTGCAGCTAGGCACTCTCTGAAGGAGCCATTTAACTCTTTTTGTACCAGGCAGCCAAATTCCTTTCCTGGCCTCAGTCTCCCCATTTCTGCTGTGGGCAGTGCTTACTTCCAGATCTCAGAGGAAAAAAGCTATAGAAATATAGGTACAGTTACTGCTGTTGGGCATAATTTAACATTTGGGATCTCCTTCCTTCCCTGAAACAGCTTGGGGGGTGCACAGAGCAGCGAGGTGGTGATCTAGCTTTCTACCCTTGTTCGTGATGTCTTGGCCTAGGACTGGCTTAGTATTTGTATTTCCATATCATCTTTGTCATCTTTTTTCTGGATTCCCAATCCAAAACATCTACTAATAAAAGTCAATTTGAGGAGCTGAAGTTCAGGTGGTCTCTGAGCGAGATCCTGAGGCCTCCAATGGTGATCTTAGCTTTATGCCAAGTCCACGAGGAGCGTCCCCACCATCCTGTTAGGCGTATTCCCCCTCTTTTTTCTGGTGTCTGATACAGGGTGCTGTGAAAGGGTGTTGCATGCAGCCATGAGTAACTTTGAGATGCATTTGTGTAAGATAAGGACTTTACCAGTCAGTTAATTTTTTTTTCCAGGTGTCCCCCCATCCTGTCAGCTTGGGGTTTGGTGCTGAAGCACCTGAGATCTGGGCTGGTGCATGTGGCCTTGCGTGAGCAAAAGCCAGCATCTCCGTGGTAAAAAATTAAGCCTGTTTGGGGGCTGTCTGCTCCCTGCTCACTTGCACTCATCGCGGTTGTAACCAGAGGCAATTGATCCCTGTTACCTGAGCTGCCTTGCACTGCAGCCTTGTGTAACCGCAACGGGAGGATCATAAGCAATTAAGCGATGGAGGTGGTGGTCACAGCAAGCAATTCTGGGGGCAGCAGTAAACCCAGAGAATACAGTTCAACTGGTTTCCAACAGAGCCACTAGCAGTTGGGGGTGAGAGGTTAGGAGGTAGATGCAATTTTATCTTTATGTAACTTGTTTCTCTTTAAACCCTCTGGTGCTGCTATACCTTGGTGATGGTGAGTATTAGATGGTCAGCTCCTTGGAAAAGGAGGCCTTTTGTGTTGTGCTTGTGCAGCTCCTGGCAGTGTGGGATCCCACCCCGCTATTGGGAGCTGCACTACGAACAGCAATGAGCAGGGCATAAGACGCACAGCTCCATATGCAGCATTCACCTCCATGCTAACAGCATTTCACAGTAGTATTTCTTGCTAATAGGCCTGTTCTCTGGTCCTAAAAGACTGTCTCATCGCACTAGCACTCTTGTTCCAACGGAGCCGTTTCACTCTTTACACTTCCCATAGCTTTTTTAGGAACGTGTCGGTCAGGCTGGCCCGCCTTCTCTCTGATAAGACAAGAGTCTTATTTCCTGTGAAAAATCCAGTAAGATCTGTTTATATTATTGGAGCACAGAAAAAGCCAAATTTCTTAACTGGAGCTGTGCATTGAAAGTCTGTTCTCCTTGAGACTTCCCTGTAAAATGCAAGTGCCTCACATATATCCCAGCTGAATTTCAGTGCCTCGTAGAGCTTTGGCCCTTACTTTAACTGCTTTCCCTCACATCAGGAATTGAAGGTTAACATTGTATTAATATATGGTGTGCTTCTTTTTACTGCTGTAGTTGGCTGACTTACTTTTGTCACCATCCCAGTGTCTGCTAATACAGTGTTTCAGCTAACACTTTGGATGAGGTAGGAAGAGAGTTGTTCAGCACTTCCAGGGTTTCTGAGCCATTTCACTGAGTGGTTTCAGTCTGGTAATTTCCAGGTGAAAACAGAATCTGGTCATTTTTTATGCTAACCTGAAACCCCCAAAGAAATCAGGATTTGCAGTTCTCCTCTAACGCCCTGTGCTCTTCGTTGTAGGCGCAGCTGCGAGCTTTCATCCCTGAGATGCTGAAGTACTCGACAGGGCGTGGGAAGCCGGGCTGGGGGAAGGAAAGCTGTAAACCCATTTGGTGGCCTGAGGATATTCCATGGGCAAACGTCCGCAGTGACGTCCGCACAGAAGAACAGAAACAGAGGGTACGTGGCCCCCTGTACAGTTGCTGGTGACCCCAAGCACATTCCCTTACACCAGGACCCTTCTTGTGTGTGAGAACAGCAATGTCATAATTTTTCCTTGTTCCATGTTCAGGTTAAATGTCTGTGCCCAGATCTCACTGCATTGGTCTTTCTCCTGTCCACATTTTGGCTGGTCTTCAATCTCAGGTGTCAGCCATTCGCTCTGCCTCTCTTGATTTGTCATTACTTTACACCCAAGTGGGTTGGCCCCAAACTAGTCCAGGGGAAGGGACCTGATACAGTAAAGGTAGGAAAAGAGCCACTGCTTTGGATTGGCTGTGGTTGCCTGCTGCTAATTTGCTCTTTTGAGGTCCACCACTCCTCTCTGCTTCTGTGGTGTTATCCCCCAATCCAGCTAATATGGCGGCAGCAGCCTGTGCATATGGCTAAAGAAGCAGAGCCCTGGCCTAAGCTTTGGGTCTGCTCTCTCCACACAACTCAGCTACCAGGGAGCATGGGTCCTGGTCTGAGAGACAGGCAGCAAAGGATGTGCCCCCCCCCCCAAGCCCTTTCTGCACACGATGCAATGGCATGTAGAAAAGTGAAGGAAAAGAGACTGGAAAAGGTGCGCACTTCAACTGTGCCAGAGAGCATTGCATGGGGATAGAGGAGTGAAGCCATATCCATTTACCATGTGGGGCATTAAAGAATGGTGGGAGCTGTAGGATTAAATCCCTGCACGGGTTGATGCTTTCCCTGGCTCTGATGCCAGAGGAAGCAGTTCAGGGGGCAACTGCTGAATGTTTGTGAAAGGCCTACCTGCACCGACTCTCAATTTTCCCTCCTTCTTGACAGGTGTCCTGGACCCAGGCGTTGCGAACTATTGTGAAGAACTGCTATAAGCAGCATGGGCGTGAGGACTTACTTTATGCCTTTGAGGATCAGCAGACGCAGCAGCAGACAACAGCCACCCACAGCATAGCACATCTGGTACCATCACAGACTGTGGTACAGACATTCAGTAATCCTGACGGCACCGTCTCCCTTATCCAGGTGAGCAGAGCCCTCCGGCAGCCTTAGTTCCACACTGAGCCTCATGTATGATGGGAGTTTTTAATGACATTGCTTTGTCTGTTGACTGAACATTCATTTTTCAGGAATCTTGAGTCTGTTTTAGGCATCTTAGACACTTCTATAGGCTCCCGTTTCTATTATACATGAATGTCTCTGTCTAATGTCTGTGTGTTCATGATGTCTCTGTAAGGTAGGGAAGTGATTTCATCCCCCATTTTAAAGAGGAGAAACCAAGGCTCAGCAAGACAAAAGAACTTGCCCAGGGTCACACGGGATAGTTGTGGTAGATCACTGAATTGAACCCAGATCTTCCACAGCCCAGGCCAGTACCCTAACACCTGGGCCATCCTCCTACTCTGGGTGCCTATCATACCCAGCACTGTTCCCTTTGGGGCCCCAGATTGCTAGTAAGTTTTAAACTGCAACACCAGTCTCAATTCTCCTAGACCCTAGCAGTTACCTTGCCTTCCTTGGCTTTCCAGTCCTACCCAGTGACTTTCAATATTGTGGTACACAAACATAACTCTTTTGGATGGTCATTGGACACGCATCCATCTGAGCCATGCAGTAAACCAAGATGGGGTTACCTGCACCGTAATTTAGGTGATTTCATGGACTTTACAGCAGTACTCTCCAAAGGCTCCACGTACTACAGCTACCAAAGCTAAGTTGCATAGAACTACAAGGGATACCAAGGGGCCTTAGGTCCAGTGCCCTGCTCTCACAGTCAACTTCAACCTTTCCCTTTGCTGAGCCACAAAGCTCTAAAACTGGTCAGGCTTCCTACCCTGAGCTTCGCACTACATAGTATAGATCTGTATTGTACATGCAAAACATAGGGAAAGAGGGGCAACAGCTGGCAAATACTCCTCTAGTTTCTTTGTGTACGCTCTACTAGTGGTTGAAATAATAGATCATTTTTGATCTCATCAGGCTTCACGGTGGTTAACCTTTGTTTTGGTAGCTCTGCTGACAACTGTGAAAATGAGATATCAGAGAATCATAGAGAAGTAGGGCCGGAAGGGACCTCCAGAGGTCACATCTAGTCCAACCCCCTGCCCTACCCTATGCAAATCCATAATCAAACTTCCTAGTAAAACTACTGTCAACCCTAACCCAACACAAACTATAACACCCAAGCCTACCATGGGTAAAGCAGGGGGACCGCAGCAGCCATGGCCTGCTTCTGTAAAAGGTTGTTAAAATATGTTCAAGAGATCCCAGATAGAGGGCCTCCCTGGTATTTTTGAATCCATATCAGATTTTGAATGGAGACTGACCACATCTCACCAACCCCCTTCCAGAAAGGGGCTGGCCCATTGTGTTGTTGTGAGCTGGCCCACTGTGACCCCTGGTAATTTTCTGTGAATTTGGGACTAGGCAGGGAAGGAGGGAATCCCTGAGAAACAGACCTCATTTTCTTTCAGAAAATGAGGGTGTGAAGGGAGCTCAGGAGGTCACATCTAGTCCAACCACCTGCTCCAAGCAGGACCAGCCCCAACTATCTCATCCCAGCCAAGGCTTTGTTGAGCCAGGCCTTAAAAACCTCTAAGGATGTAGAGTCCACCACCTCTCTGGGCAACCTGTTCCAGCGGTTTCCCCTGCTCCTAATAAGAGAGTTTTTTCTAATATCCAACCTAAACTTCCCTTGCTGCAACTGGAGCCCATTGCTCCTTGTTCTGTCGTCTGCCACTGAGAAGTCCAGCTCCATCCTCTTTTGAACCCCCTTCAGGTAGTTAAAAGCTGCTATCAAATCGCCTCTGTCTTCTCTTCTGAAGACTAAATAAGCCCAGTTCCCTTGGCCTGTCCTCATAAGTCATGTATTGCAGCCCCCCAACCATTTTTTGGCCTTCTGCTGGACTCTCTCCTATGATTCTCATTCATAAAATCATGGACAATGAGGGTTGGAAGGCAGCTCAGGAGGTCACATCTAGTGCAACCCCCTGCTCAAAGCAGGACCAGCCCCAACTACAACATCCCAGCCAAAAACCTCTTATGTCTGTGTTCTCAGCTGTTAAGTGGGAATGACGACAATTGCCATCCCTGGCAGGGATGTGAAGATGCACTGCAGCTTTAAATGCTTTGAAAAGAAATAACCCTATTTGGAAGTAATGGTTAATACTGCTGGGGTTGGGGTGCAGGACCCCATGGCCTACGACTTCCATGCTAGGTTACCTCAGTACTTGCCACGAATGCCTCCAGCCTGCTGTTACACTTTTGAGGCATGTTAGCTTTCTTGTTCTAAAGGACTTGATTGCTCTTTTATATCAAGGGAACCCTGGGATGCATAATGGTGAGCAGCTGAATTTTGTTGACTGTTTCCTGGTGTTTCCTAGGTTGGCACAGGTGCCACGGTCGCCACGCTGGCTGACGCCTCCGAGTTGCCTACCACAGTTACCGTCGCACAAGTGAATTACTCTGCAGTCACCGATGGCGAGGTAAGGGTGAAGGTCTGTGTTTGCTCATGTGTGCAATGTACTGTGGGGGTCTCTTTCAAACCCTGCTGGTGCGCTTGTATCTTTCATGTATAAGTTTTGACTGGGAATACACATGCTTACTGCTGGGTACCATTTTGGTAAAAGCAAGCATTAGCTTTAAAGCAGCACTGTATTTGAATTTTTATATGGGCCAGGGTTGGGAAATGCGAGCTGAGGGTTAATTCTGGCTCTCAGGCATGTGTGATCATGCCCATCATACCCTTTTATAAATCCATGGTGCATCCATACCTTGAATACTGTGCCCAGTTGTGGTTTCCACACCTCCAAAAGGATATAGAAGACCTCGAGGAGGTCCAGAGAAAGTCAACAAGGATGGATAGCAGTATGAAAGGCCTTCCGTATGAGGAGAGACTAGAGGCCAGGCCTATTCAGTTGAGAAGAGAAATGCTTGTGGGGGGGACATGATAAGGATTGACAAAATGCTAAATGGTGAGGAAAAAGTCAGTAGGGATTTACTGTCTCTCTCAGTACAAGAACTAGGGCTCACAAAATGAAGCTAGTAGGTAGTAAGTTTAAAACTGACAAAAGGAATTTCTTTTTCACACAGTCTGCCAATTAAAGTGTGGAACTCATTGCCACCAGATGTGGTGGACACTAAGAGTTTAGCCAGATTGGAAAAGAGACTGGACACAGTCCTGGAGGAAAGTTGCATCAATATCAGAACTTCCTAGACCTTAAATACTGGAAGCTGCACAGGAGAGAGGAGCGGTGAAAAAAAAAAACCCTTGTCAGACCCAGTTCATTCTCCCTTTCAGGATTCTAGTTTCTGCCCCCATGTGACATAGGAGACTAGGCAAGATGGACCTATGGTCTGACCCAGTAAATGGCACTTCTTACATTCACTTTCTAACAGTCGTGCATGCAAGATCTCAGTCCCAGTGTCCATTAGTGCCATGGGAGAAGATTCATGACTGATCACATTTTCATTGTTCTAGTTATCAGAAATAACAGCTTCCAATATGCAGCTCCCCAAAAGCACTCAGTGTTGTGTTTACATCTGGGGGGTCTAAAGTGCAAGTCCCCTGGCTATAGCAAAGGGCTCTGTGTTTAACACCAGCTGAATTGGTGGCAGGAAAGGACTGCAGTGTGGCCTTGAGCAAACCGCATCATTTCACTCTGCCTCAGTCCGCCTCTTGGTAACAGGAGGAGAGTTCTCCGTGGTGTCTTGTAGAGGCACTGAGGCTTTATTAACATGCAGGTTTTCCTCTGGTGATAGGACACTGTATAGATACTTAGTAAAGTTACTGAAAGCCCTGTTAGAAGCCCAGTGCATTCATGTTACTCGCTCATAGTTTCATCCAGATTTTTCAAAGTTGTATTTCCCGTTGAGGGCTTTGTGGTGCCAAACCAGGCTTTTGAAACTGAAACATCTAAACTTACAGTGCCAAAGCCCCACCTTGCTCTCTCACATCAAGAAACAAAATGCTGCTTTCTTTAAAGACTGTTCCTAGAACTCCGACAGCTGCCAGGATTTTCTTCCCCTCCTCCAACCCCAAATTTGTCTTGGAGTCAATGAGGCTGCTGTTCCACTCCAGGCTGTTGTCTGCCCTCTTGGCCACCTGCCGAAGTTTCTGGGTGAGGTGCCATCCCTGTGATGGCATGCAAGGGTCAGCTTGCTCTGCTCAGTTAGGATTGGGTTTTCACGGCAATAGGTGGCAGTACAAAACAGCTTTGTTCTGTGTTAGGCTGCATTTCCATCTGAAAAACCAAAGAGAAACAGGCTGTTTGTTTGGGGCTCCAGCCTTGAAAAGTACTTTGAATTCACACGAGGGTTTCCAGCATCAGTTATCTTTCTCTTCAGGCCTTGGGGAAGATGTGTTCAAAGGCACAAATGGCAATTAGATGCCTAACTTCCCTTGGCTTTCAGGGGGAATTAGGTGCTTAGCTTGTGCCATGGAAAACCTTCTCCTAATTTACACAAGACAGGAGTACCTATTAGGTAAACTTTCCTGTACAGACAGGTCCAGATTTTTGCTGGTGGGCCTCATTATCCACGTGCCCGTTTTCTGCTGGGATTTCTCTCTATTTCATAGAATCGTAGAAAGGCAGGGCTGGAAGGACGTTCCAGAGGTCACGACTAGTCCAACCCCCTGCCTGAGGTAGTATCACCGTCTTATGGAAGTCACTGTCTAATCTAGTCCTAAATTGCACAATCAGTGTTGCTGGACAACTAAAAGGCCCATTGCCCAAAAACACCAAGAGCACCCAAACCTGCCACAGGTTAGGCAGGGAGATGAGGGCTGTCAGTGTCTTGCTGCTCACAGGTTGCTAAAATGCCTCTGAGTTCACAAAAGTTATGGAGGGAGCCTTGAGCCTACAAATGTTGAGAACTACTGTGCTAAGGTGCCACCCTGCCCCATCTTCTGCCTTCGAATCTTGCTGCTTATTCCTTTCTCCACCACATCAAGTACAAACTGTTTCTCATCACCTTCAAGGCCTCTCACTTTTATTCTACAGGCAACCCCTGCTTAGCGCTCTTAATTGGTTCCTGAAAAACTGAGCATTAAGCGAAACCAAAAGTATTTGACGACCCAAGATGGAGACCACAGTTGTTTTTAATGACACACAATGGCACCCGTGAGCATTATAACGAAATTAGCTGAGCGCTAAGTGAGGTCAGGTATCAATTTCAAATGAGCGTTACAGTGGAATAGCACTAAGTGAAACAGCGTGAAGCAGGGGTTGCCTGTATTCTGGTATCTTAGCAAGCACCCCTCACTCCTTTCCCTGCCAGAAATGCTTGCCTTGATCCTGTGTTTGTTCATTTGTCCCCAGTGCATCTTTGTACTTCTTTCTCTGTTGCCCTTATTGCATGGAATATTTTTCTTGAACTAATCTGTGAAGCTTCACTACTGTCCTCCCACAGCTTTCTCATTGTAACCCACTTCTGATGTGAACCCTGCCAGAAACTAGCGATGACTAGGTAGAGGGCTCTGTCTGTCTGTCTGTCTATCTATCCAAATGTATTGTGTAGCCCTCTACCTAGTCATCATCAGTTTCTGGCAGGGTTCACTTCAGAAGTGATAGATAGATAGATCACACTGATAGACAGGCAGATATATTATTGCATTCATTTATATACATTGTGCCTAGCTATATAAAATAAAGGATCTGGATTTCTGAATCTGCCTCTACCACTGATACAACATGGAAGAGATCACCAGAAATTCAAAGAAATAACTGTACCCAGGTGGGATAGACTGCATGCGATGGAGTAGATTTCCAATACTGAGGGCTGTGACAATAGCCTGTGAAACTTCCTGATGGTCAGCAGAATGAGGTATTTTAAGGGGATCTTCCTCATACAATGTGATCCACAGAATTGGAAGCTTGAGGAACCTTCATTCTTTGGTGCCAAGATAGGTTGATCCCAATGCCTTGTATTCTGACCATGGGTGTGTGGCCACCTGCTCAGTGGTGTTGCCTCCAATGTGAAGGAATTCCTCCCAAATGGAAGAAGGCAGGTCGGCATAGAGAGAGAGCTGCTGGGGGTCAGGAGTGGGGGAACTCTGGGAAGTGCAAGATCCTGTAGCCACAGAAACATTGCTTGTGAGGGAAGGATGGGCTGAAATACCTAAAATAGATGAACAATGGGATGATTTGTTATTTGCACAGCTGCCCTAACAAACACAAGTGAAGAGTCATGAGATGTAAGAGGTGCTGCAGGTGGGTTGATGCAGCTTACAAAGAAACAATGAGAATAGTTACATATTTGTACAGCACCCAGCACAGTGGGCTTCTGGTCCATAACCTGGCTCCTGGGTGTTGCAAGGATACAAATAAATATGATGACAGTGCTGGTGGGCCCGAGAGGCACGGGTCACCACACACCAGCAACCCAAATGTCAAGGGTCTAGGTGGTGTGACTAAAAAGGAGGTGGCTTGTGGGTCCTCCCTTTGGAGGGGCAACACTGGAGAAAGGACAGAAATGGTTTGAAAACTTAGCAAGTGGACCATGAGGTCTTGGGCTGCTCAGAAGCAGGAGCCTTCATCTCAGGAGCGAGTGAGAGAGAGCCGGAGGCCTTCCAACATTATTTCAGCAGCTGGGTCTCCAAAGTGCTCCTAAGGGACCCTTTTTGCAACAGAGGTGCTCATGGGATGTCTCGAGCAATAAGAATCAAAAACTTGAAGGGCTCTTTGAAAGGCATCTTGAATGCATATGACTGACTGTCTTTAAGAAGTAGCCACCCAGCTGCGGGTTGGCTCAGGGACAGAATTCACTGTCCCTGAGCCTGTTTCCTCTCCCCTTCCTAATAGGTGGAACAGAACTGGGCAACGCTACAGGGGGGCGAGATGACTATCCAGACGACGCAGGCTTCAGAGGCCACGCAGGCGGTGGCATCGTTGGCAGAAGCAGCGGTGGCAGCATCTCAAGAGATGCAGCAAGGAGCAACTGTTACCATGGCACTCAACAGGTATGTGTGCAAAGGGGAGCCATGGGGATTGGGAAGGAACACAGTCTTTGAGAGGCTCCTTTCCATTAGGTTGGCTTTGTCACACTCAAGAGCAGTGCAGAAAACACTGATACATTCAGAAGAACATTTTCTGTGGTCTCAATAGAGACTTTTCCCACCGTGAATTCCAAACCCACCGAGAGCCCAGGTATTCACAGATCATTTCCTGGTGTCCCTTTGTAATATGAGGAGGGCTAGTGAAATGGAAATGTACCATGAGAAGGGTGCATTCAGTCCCCATCCTTCTCGAGAGAGCCTGTTTGTACAGTGAGTGTCCAATTACAGAAATGAGCTTGCCATGCAGGTAGGGGCCATCAGGTGCTACGAACACCTGTTGAGTAAGCTGCTCCATTGCTCTGTCAATATTGTCAAGGGCCTCTCTGTTAAAGGTATGAAGTTGGTTTTATTAGGTATCTGGCAGTATTGGTCTCTGAGCGGAAATCAGGTGGCCGACTGTTGAAGGTGTTTGCCCTGTTTGCTACTGGAGGAGAATGATAGGATTGTAGGAAAGTAGGGACCATGCATGATAATCTAGTCCCAGCGCCCTCCTCAAGGCAGCATCGTCCCTGATTAAACCATCTCAGGCAAGTGTCTGTCTAACTTAATGATTGGTGACATTTCCTTCTGCCTGGAGAAGAACTTGATTTGGAGTGAGCTGTGTTGGTTGTGTTTTTAGGCAGAAAGGCATCTTGACACATCATGTGTGAAGAAGTGGTCTGAGAGTGAGGTGGGGTAGCAGCCTTGTAAAAGTTAAAAGCTTTTCTTTGAAGACCTGCTGAGGAAGGTGTTGAGTGAGAAGAAGCAGACAACTCCAGCCATGAGGAGAGGGGGAAGGATGTGAAGGGTATGGTTCAGAAGGACTTTTTGTCTGATCCCACATTGAGGTTTTCTTACTTCATGCATCTTATCCGGTCTCTGCATTTGCCCTGTCTCCTTGTTCTTTGGGTCCCTAGTTGAATATGTCAAGAAAAGAGTGAGCAAAGTATGCTGAGTGGTTAGTGTGGGGTTCCAGGAGCCCTGTTCAGTCATTGTTGAAACAACCACCATCATGCCTGTGATTATTCCACAGCCAGATTTGCAATGTCCACTGCAGCTGGCTCAGGGGCAAACCTACAACTTTTTCCTCTGTGTGTAGAGGAAATCACCTTCTCTTTCTTTCCCCGCCCCGCTCTCCTTATCCCATATCATCCCCTTTGGCACCCAGTGGGAAGAGCCAGGTAAAATGTCCTGTTCTCACAGGCTGAAGGCAGTGCCTGCACTTTGCTCTAGCAAAAGGTTGGGACTTGGACTGAGGGAATGGATTCCCATCTGCCACCACATTAAATTGATCCCCCTCTGTTTTTATTCTCAGCTGCTCATAAAAGACCTCTTGTCTGTAAGAGGAAAGTTCCTCTTTAAACATAAATGAGCAAATCTTGCAGGAGACAACACGAGAAGTGGCTGAACTAGTTCAAGGAACCCTAGGAAAGGCAGAGCCCCACACACTGCTCCCTGTGCCATGCAGTGGTCATTGTGAGCTTCCTGCAGGGACTCAAAGGATGGGATGCAACCCTTAGTCTAGAGGACACAGAGATGCATGTCAGCAAACTTGTCAGGAGTAGTCGGTGGGTGGTTATCTAGTATTGGACATGGATGGTCCTGTGTTTGATTTCACCCCATCATTGCTAGTTAAACCTCTTTAGAGCCATAATAATAAGTTCCTCCCCCCATCCCTGCGTGGCCTGTGACCTTCTAAAACTTGCATATTGCAATGAGTTGCTACACCAATGGTTTTCCACCTTTTGGGGCGCGAGGTGCCCCTTATTAGACATGAGGTGCCCTTCCATCACCTTTGTGAAATGAGCAGACCCAAATTTGAAATAACTAATTTATGTATGGCAGGCCTTGCCTCCTTGTAGATGGGGAGGCGGTTGGGGTGTGGGATGGTCTAGGCTTGAGCCTTCTCATACCTTGCTTATCTCCTCACACCTTGTGACATCCTTCAGAGGACCTAGCAGTTCCGTCAGGCGCCATGGTACCCCGGCTGATAATCACTGCATTACACTGACAGCATCCAGGGGCGAATGCATAGATACATCCGTATCTAGAAACCAGCTCCACAGACATATGCCTTTTCATAGGACCTTCTCTCCAGCACATGCCCCTGCATGGCTTGCCCCACCCTTAGAGGCAGCTTAGATGACAGGATTATTAACTTTAAATATCAGGATCCTTCACAGAAATATCTATTCCCTCTTAAACTGTAGTGACAAAGCCAGGGAACCCTGCATCCTGTCTTTGCTTCACCAGTTTAGCCTTTCAGGGGGAAGATGGAGACGGCCCTCACCTTCCTTCACATTTCAAGGCTTTCAGCAGACATTTTCCCTGCTTCAGGGTGGCTGTTGGTAGGAAACTGTGTGTGCTACAGGGGAAAATGTAGAGCCCGGTCCAGGCTCGTGTGCTGTCATGGTGCAGGTTATTTTTTGATGGCAGCGCTGTAATGGTGCCCCAGGAGGGCTTGTTAGCAAGCTGCAGTACAGCTGAGCTGATTCAGGGGCTCTCCATATATACGGGAGAATATGGCTGCCTGCAGAAATACCTGGAAGTGTCGAGGTGTTAGCGTTGGCAGCAGTCAGGAAGGGGAGGTGTATATTGAATATTTTTGCAGGGGTTAGGGTGAGGTTTCTGCAAGCACAGCCACTTTTTCCTGGCATTGTATTCCTTACTGTAGGCTCCGTGATAGAGCCGCCAGCCTACCGAGACCCTTAGGCCCCTGACACGTGTTAACATAATTGTCTGATCTTGCCAATCAGCCGATCCTTGGGATTGGGTAGGGCAGCCTCAGATCCAGCACATGCCACACCTCCAGTTTAAAGTACGATTACAAACCAGCCGTAAAGATATTCCAGTTTTAATCTTTGTGGCTGGTTTGCCATTATATTGCACCACAGATGTTCTGAACATGTGGCATGTTACATTTTATCAGTCAGTGAGCACGTTAATCATGCAATAAATCTGACAGGGCCCTTAATATCTTTCACTGATTGGCAAGAAATCGTGCTATGGGTTGACTGAAGGAGTGTGCTCCACATTTAACACTGAATCATCCTCGTGACTGGACTTGGGAGAGTGAGACCATGGTCTGGCATCTGGAAGATCAGAGTTCTCTTACAAGATCTCCAGAGCTATTGGACCGGTGCTTTGCTCCTCACAGTCCTTAAGGAGCATGGAGTTGCCATCCCATAACCCATCCCTCCATCAGGTGCTGGCAGAGAGCATGGGGGTGTCCAGTGGTCACCTGCAGAGCAGAGCCATTGTAAACGGCTGATGTGCACCAGTTGTGATGGGTGGAGGGATCTGTGAATCACTGGAACAGGTCACCCAGAGGGGTGGTGAACTCTCCATCCTTGGAGGTTTTGAAGACCCAGCTAGACAAAGCCTTGGCTGGGATAATCTATTTGGGAATGGTCTTGCTTGGAGCATGGGGTTGGACTAGATGTGATCTCCTAAGTGCCCTTCCAACCCTCATTATCTGTGATTCCGTGAACTGAATATGAGAAGCTGTAGACCTCTTCCAGGAAGAGAAGATGAGGGTGTATGTGTAGGCAGACTTAACCCTTGCCAATATGCATTATCATGAGTGGAGCACAGTGCAAATGGGAGGAATGTTTATGCGGCAAAGATTTATGTTCAGGGTTACAGCCTTCACGGCTCTTTGAAATAAACAGTTGCCCTTGAAAGTGAATTTAAATAAAACCTTTTAATGGCTGGAAGGCTGCATTACTGTAGCAAGCTAAGTCCTCGTTCATCCCTGACTTTACTATATTGGTGTTGCCTTTCCCACCATTGGTGTAAATGTCTTTATACCAGTGCAGTCATGCATTCCTCCTAGGTGACAGGAAGTGGAGAAGCAAGAAATTGGAATTAAAATGGTTAAATAACAATGTGTGGGAAGTTTGCCAAGACAAATGGCTTTCCAGTAGAAATGAGAATCCAACCCAAAATAATCTAGTTAAAAGGAGCGTAAAACCCAGATAAAAATTAGAAACAGACAAGCATAGTTTCATATTAGGTAAAGTCAGAAGGGACCTGAGCAGATCATCAAGTCTGACCCCCTGCCATGGGCAGGAAAGAGTACTGGGGTCAAATGACCCCGGCTAGGTGATCGTCTAGCCTCCTTTGAAGCCCCCAGGGTAGGGGTGAGCACCACTTCCCTTGGAAGTTGGTTCCAGATCCTAGCCACCCTGACAGTGAAGTAGTGCCTCTTGATATCTAGCCTGAATCTACTCTCAGTCAAGCAATAGGAAGACTGCAAAAAGAAATCAGTTGGAGTACTGGAATATGCATGGCACTATTAAGGAAGGGTGTCTTGTGTGATGACTTTGCCTCACTCCTCACCATAGAAACTGTTGAGGATTTTCTCACATACGTACAGTGAAGAACTGTCAGATCCTGCTTTCAGAAGAAGGAGGTTCTGGATCATATTTATGAAAGGTAAATCACTTGGTTTGGGTGACAGTCTCCAAGAGTTGTAAAGACCTTGGAGAGCTGAGCCACTAACAGGATAACAAATTACTAATGAACAGAGCTGGGGAGAAACGAGCCTTTTAGCTTGGATTTAAGGAAGGCAGGCGGTCCAATCCTGGGAAAAGCAGACCAGTGAATGATACTTAAGGGCAAGGTAAAGTGGTTGAAATGATAAATAAAGGCATAATTTAAAAACACTTAAGTGCCTGCGATGTGATGGAGATAAATTAGATGGTTTCTGCGCAGGGAGTTTCTGCCTCTCCAGTCTGTTGGAGTTCGTTGAGCATTCAACAAAACAGTGGCCAAAGGGAAGTTGCTTGATATAAGTGACCTGGACTTGCTAGAAAGCCTTTGGCAAAGCCTTGTGTGAAAGGCTACTAAAGAAGCTGAGTGTGAGTTGAGAGGGATTCTTAGATTAGGAGAAAAGTACATATGGGATGGGTCAGTTAGGTTATCTTGTTCTCATTTCATCATTCCTCCGCTAACAGGATCCATTCCTACAGGATAATTTCAGCGGTTTTGAGCTGGTGAGAGCACCCATCCATCCACCCTAGTTTGTGTTCCCTATGTGCGCCACTTTGTTCAGGTGGATCCTGTTGGAGCTGGGTTGCTTTCCTTCTAATCAGCCTCACCCTTTCTTGTCCTCTGCCTGCAGTGAAGCAGCCGCCCATGCTGTAGCCACGCTTGCAGAAGCCACCCTTCAAGGTGGCGGGCAGATCGTCCTGTCTGGTGAAACGGCCGCAGCAGTGGGAGCACTCACTGGAGTCCAGGATGCCAATGGTAAGAGGGGAGCGCAAGTGCGTTGGGTTGTGTTTGGTTTCCAGTGGGTGGAATAAGTCACATGCTTATTTGCTGCCACTGTAAGGGGGTGACTCTCTGCAGGGGTAGTACCTTCCACCTCTTCTACATCAAACACTTCCCTAGTGAATGCTTCCTGGCTGTACCTTTCCCCATGAGGTAGTGCAATCTGCTGCTTGCTTGCTTTATGGGCCCTTCTGTAGTGCATCTCAGTTGTATCTGGTCTGTGCAGTGACTTCTCTAACTAGCAAGTCACAGGTTGCTGAAGTGCTGATGGTTATTAACACTGTAATGCACAATGGAGCAAGTGGAAACCAGCCATGTGTCCTGGGTTCCTGTTAGGCTTTGGCTCAGGTGCTGCAGTGAGCAAAACACTGCTTCTCGTGTTCTGGGATGAAATGAATTGGTTATTTAAAGGACTTGGTTATGTGACTGAACCAGCAATGATCTTACAGCCTGGACAGTTGTGAGAAAATGCTGCCTTGAAGGACTGGTCCATTTTAAATGTAATCCTCAAAGTGGAGAGTGGCACATAACGAGGTTACTGGGTGATGGGCGTTGAAGCTTTTTTGTTTGTTCTGCTAGTAATTTGGGTCTCAAATTCAGCCTCTGCTGAAATAATTCTAGTCTAGTCTTTAGTATTTTTAAATTGCTCCCCTTCAGGTGTGAGAAATGCAAGGGGGAAAAACAGCAGCATTTTTTGTTGCTGATGGTACATTTGTTGTTACTTTCTGGGGAGCCAGATGACCTAGAGAGAGAGCCCAAAGTAACCAGCGGGCCCATTTCCAAAAATGGGGAACTTAGGTGTTGCCCTTGACAAAGAAGTCAGGGATTTGGAACCACAGCCGAGCATGGAGGTGGCCGGAAAGCCGTGCTTCCCCAGGGAGAGGCCCAGCAAGGAATGTGATGCCTTTTTCAGCCTTCCAGAAGGGTTTTGCCATTGATCAGATTTGGAAGAGGCCATCTGTGTCCTTTCAGAAGTTAAAAGCGGGTGAGCGAACCTGGCGTGCCCGTCCCCTTCGATCCATTTTCACCGTGCTTTCATGCTCTGGATTCCTCTGGGCAGTTCTGTGTCTCCCTAGGCTCCGAGTCATTCTGCCTCATTCGGCCAGCATTAAAATGGTTTCTAATGTGTGCAGGTTTTACAGCGGGGTTTGAAATCAAATGGGATTTACAGTGCATTAGGGGGAGAGTCTCATTGGCAGTGTTTTCCTGTGTGCAGAACCTCGCCCATGATCCCTCCCCTTGTTTCCTCTCCCCTTCGATCGCTCTAATCTCTGGTGGTATTAAAAGGAAGGGCTTTGTCTCTGCGGCAGGCCTTGCATGCACCGAGCAGTTACTTTGACGGGAGGGAAGGAGACTGCAGCATCCATTGCTGTCCTGCTAGCTGGGCACGGAGGGATTTTCAGCCTTGATGTTGCACTTTAGATTAGTCTCCTTCCTTCCCCAAGCATCCCAGCTGATGGTCAGAGCCAGAGCAGGCTGAGCTGCTGCAGGTTAGCTCATGTACTGCAGGGGGAGAGCATGTACCCAAGGAGTTACCGCAGAGTAGCTGCACTGCCTGTCCCCACCCTCCTTCACCTCGTAGACCCTCTTTCACCTCCAGCAACCTGCCTCTATGTCCACGGTCCCACTGACAGCAGGGCGTGAAGCCCAGGTGTCCTCACTTCTGGTTCCTTCCTTCCGGGAGGGATTCTCCCCTTCCTTGGTTCCTCCATTACATGGTTATTTTTCCATGTGCTGTCAGGAGACCAGATGATCATTAAAGCAATACGTCCCTTATAGGAGAAGCAGGCTGATTTATAAAGAGAAGCCTCTGTCTCTACCTAGACACCGTAGTGACCAGGACTGGATTCATTATTATAGAGGACAAGAGAGCCAAGCACTGTGGCTGGACTGAAAAAGGCCCACGGATAATCTTATGATCAGTAACATTTATAGCTAAGGGAAACCAAATCTCCTGCCATGGTGCAGTGTAAAACTAGCTAAGTGCATTACATCCACCTCGTTCTTCTGAAGCATCTGCCATTGTGAGAGGCAGCACACTGGCCCTGACGTCTCATAAGTTGGAGCCCTCATCTCAGAGACATGTTCTTAAATACTTGGAAAGAAAATAGCACGGTGCTGCAGGCAAATGGCTGGGGCTGTAGCGCAGGGGCTCTGAGAGGGGGCAACCAAGGCCAAGATGGGTTAGATACCTACTGGCAGATAGGCACCTCACTGGTATCCAGGAAGGTGCAGAACCAATAGTCAGAGGTAACTCATGCCTAGGTTTGCAGCAGTAGTTTAACAGCACGGGAAAGTGAGATGAGGAGAGACCCCAGAGTAGCCCTGCTCCGCCTTTGCAGGTTGCCGTCGTTCCTCTGGGCTCGGACGTCTTTGGTTATGAGCTGTCAGTGGGGTTTTGTTTGTGACAGTGGTGCCTTAGTGATGCGTGTGGGGCTTGGAGCATGCACCATGCAGGTCGGTGGATGCAGGGTGCCGGAGATGGACCCTCCCCAGTGGGTATGTTGCACAGCTAGCCCGGAGGGGCCAGCTTGCCAGTATCACTGGAATGGCCTGAAGGCTGGAGCAGGGGAAGGAGCCAGGGCTGCCGAGCGAGGATCTTGCCTCCTTCTCTGTAGCAGATGAGATCAAACTGCAAATGTAGGGCTGATTAGACCAACCCCAGCAGTGCGAGTTCAGCCTGTCCACCCCCAAGGATATCCTTGGTCCTGACCTGTAGCACCCCTGCCCTGCAGCTCCTGAGCCCCATGGGGGGCTCTGCCAAGGAACCTCCATCTTGCCCAGCATCCCCTCCTGACTAGGGGCACTGCCAGGCACGCCTGCTGGCACAGGGGCTGTGTGAGGGGGTACAGACAGTCCCAGGTAGGAGCCTGCCAATGAGCTGCAAAATTATCACTCCCCATTTTGAGCCGGACCAAAGTGAGACAGGCCGAGAGACCAGGGTGCGCTGGGATTAGCAGACTGCAATAAAAGCAGGGCAAGAGCATTAAGGTGGTTTGACGTGAGCACGGGTGGATTATCAGTCAGGGCTTTTGTAAACAGAAAGGAAATAAGGCATCAGGGTAGAAAGGCATCTGACAAGTTAGCATGGGGTAACTGGTGCTTGGCTTGGCATTCCTCCTCTCGGAGGGACAGGGCTTGGGCAGCACACAAGGGCCAATGTATTGCTCGTGCTTCTTGTATCGCTAGCAGTCAAAATGCAGGAAGACTCCTCTGCACAGCCAATGATGAGGTGGCTACTTTGTTGGACTCTGGATGCAGTTACAGTCCAAAGCAGTCCTGGACCAGGGTGGGCAGGTGAAGTCTCATTCCTTGAACTGTGTATTGCCCAAGATGTGGAGAAGGAAAGAAAAGAGCAAGAAAATAATATGCAGGGCAAAGCTGCACATGAAGGAAATGACTTATCCAGTGTCTGGAGGTCTTGGGGCAGAACGGTGACCCTCTGGTAACTGGGGTGAAGGAATCCTGTCCTTTGATGTGGCATAAACACCAAACGCACAGGAACTAGTGTCTCCTGTGAGCCTCAGTTTTAGAAGGAAACAACCCAATGGGGTGGGGAGGCTGGGTGTTTCATGAAGCAGGGATTCACAGATTGTTTGGGGCTGGAAGAGACCTTGTAGATCATCAGGTCCAGCCCCCCTGCACTAGGGAGGACAAGTAGTGGGGGACAGCATGCCCACAGGTCCTGGATGGGCAGGAGGGAGTTAGAACTGGGCGTGTTGCCTGCAGGCGGGGGTTAGACATGGCTGGAGAAGGGCCAAGGGAGATGGTCCTCGCCACTGCAGCTTGAGAGGAGGTTGCAGTTGGTAGGGTGTGATCCTGCACCTCTGGGTGCACCGTCAGCAGTGGGGATCTCCCAGGCACTCCCCTGGGAGCAGCATCAGCGTTTTCTGCATTGACAGTTTGTCAGTCTTTGCCTGCCCCTATATTCTCTTGTGTACTTTGAGTGTGTAACGACAGCCCCCTCACCTCCCTGTTTCCTCACTGACAATAGAAACCCCGGGGATACATGGCATGGATGAAGAAGTCTTTTTTGAAAGACCTGAATACACCTGGCGTCCCCACCCCGCAAACCCACTGCTGTTACCATGATTTCCAGCACCTGAATGACAGCTGAGCTGTTGGATGCTCTGGGGAGGGGCAAGCATTGCCCCAGGACTGCCACATGCCCTAGCACCTGGGCTTATGATCCCTTCTGCTTTGGGCTCTGCTGGTTCTTGCCAGGATACAACAATTCATCTCCTCTTTGCAAGGCAAATGCTGCCACTTTTGAACACCTGCCATCACAGCGCATGCTTCTGCCACTGTCCTGAATTGCTGTCATGCATTAATCCTGCCTGGCGCTGACTGAACAGCCAGCTTAGAGGCTCTGCTGATATCGGGCTGGCATGGGCGCTGCGGCCCTTTGCTTTGACCTGATGGGACTGATGATGTGGGGGCTGCTGCGTATCTGCCTGCCCCCAGTTAGGACTAACATGGTGCTGCAAAGAGTGACTCCATCATGGACTGCTTCCTCCAGTTCAGATACCTCCCTCTCCCTGAGTCAGCATGGGCCTGCTGAAATTCAGCTCCCTGGTTAGGCCTTCTGAAAAGGTTCCTTAAACCATCGTGGGGAAGGAGTCTCCATCTGATGGTTAAATCAAGGAGCTAGCGCTAGTAGCCAGGACTCCTGGGTTCTGTTTCTAGCTCTTCCAATAACTGTGTGACGTTGGGTGAATCACGTAACGTGTGCCACACCCCACGGAGCATCAAGCCTTCATTGGCTGTGCTGTGTTTTGACATCCAGAGATGAAAGACTGTATTAAAAGTAAAGTGCTGGTGTTCTCCCGGCTTCTGTTTTCTTTCCGTGGAGACCCCCTTGGCACTTGTCTGGGGTGCTCCCATTCCTTACGGACTCGGCTGCTGCAGCTCGCATGAATTCTCACCGTCCCGTTTGTCTCTGCAGTGTGGGTCGAGGGAGGCATTTGCAAGGCGAAAAGGTTTGGCTCTGTAGGGACCACGGTGGGTGTCTGCTCCCTGGATTTGTTCTGAATTAGCATAGAAGAAAGTGAATTTTGCCAGAGACTGGGTTTCACCTCCCTCACCCTGCCCCCAAGCTCCTTCCAGCTTGGTCCCTGCTAGAAGCAGCTCTTGATTTTGCAGGTTTCCTATTTCACTGCGCGGGATGACCTAGAACCCATCACCCAGCTCCCTGCTGCCCCTGTCACAGCTGCTGCTTGTCACCCGCCCTCCATATTTCCCCTTCCCCACCCCAGGAGTCTGGCATCCACTCCCCCGATCAGGCCACTGAGACTTACAGTCCCTCCAGCTGTCACTGCTGATGCTATGCTGGTTTAAGCACAGGGCCATTTACCTTCCACGTGCCCTGAATTAGGGGAAATGGACAGGAGGGCTGGGTCTGTTTAAAAATTAAAGCTGATTACAAGGCATTAACATTACATTTAAAGACACAGACAGTAGCCTCCGTGCTCAGCATCGCTTCAATATGTTCCCTTTTGTTCTGGGCTAGAGGAGAGCATGCTACTGGAAAGGAGCCTCTCTCTTCTCCTCTGGGCTGCTTGTTTTATTTGTACTTTAAAAATAGCAGCTTGCAGGTGTCATTTCTGCTCTGCTGCTTGAGCAGTTCTACTGCTCCTGCCCCGAAACCAACCACCCTTTGAGCGTGATCTCTTCAAAAAGGCTTCTCAGTGCTGATTGCAGCTTTCTTCCCCTTCGCCCAAGGGACGAACTACTCATGGGCATGTGTATTAGAAGTAAGCCCACTTTGTCAGTCAGACAGGAGGCACTGTAATAACATCCCGCCTTTCACTCTGCAGCATTTCAGGCTGCTACATAACAGAATCATTCCGGCTCTGAAATGCACCCACCTCTGGGGTGGGCAGCAGCAGCGAAGTAGAAAACTATTTCCCATGAATGGCTCCACTCCAATGCAACAGCGAGTTTTCAGGGAATAGTTCACCTTTAGATGTGGCTTTATACCCACAGTGAATGAAGCATGACTGTATCAAGAGAGGACTTCCCTGCAACAGAGTAGCCTAACCAGAATTGTAGCCCTGGGTGGGACTAGTCAACCAGCATCTCACCTGCTCAAACTGGAGTGCACACCAGCTGGGGAGGAACATCTCTGCAGGGGAAATATCCCTGACAGGAGCTGTATCTTCCTGTGATCTTGTTAAAGATGTTTGTGTCTTAATAAGAGCTCCTGGTGCCTGCCCCAGAGGCTTTCTCCTTCCCACACATAGGGTCATTGTTCTCCCATGTCTTTCCAGGATTGTCTCCCCCTTTCTTCCTCGCAGCAAGCAGAGCTCTAGGATTTGGGATTTGGCTGGATGTGGTTGAAAGCTGGTCCTGCACGGATATGCTGTTTGAACAGGAACACGTCATGATTCTGGAGTGAATTTGAAGTCTGTTTCTGTGCTGTGTGTATTAGGCATCTCTCTCTGTGGCCATTGTTCCCCGCTCCACCCTCCCCCCAGTAGAGGTTTCATCCCAGTGCCACCAGTGTGAGCTGTAGTTAACAGAGCTAAGCACACTGGGATGCATTAGCCAGTGCATTGCAAGCAGGGCGAAGAAAATGATACTTCCTCTCTGCTCAGCGTTGGTGAGACCCCAGCTGCAGTACCGTGTCCGGTTCTGGGTGCCGCACTTCAAAAAAGACGTGGAGAATCTTGAAAGGGTGCAGAGAGGAGCCACGAGAACGATTTAAGGGCCTGCGGGACAAACCTTATGAGGAAAGACTAAGGGATCTGGGGCTGTTCAGCCTGGGGAAGAGAAGACCGAGGGGGGACTTGGAGGCTGTCTATAAATATGTAAGGGGTGAATATCAGGAGCTGGGAGAAAAACTGTTCACTAGGGCGTCCCAGGGGAGGACAAGGAGCAATGGCTGTAAACTGCTAGGGGATGGTTTCAGGTGGGATGCCAGGAAGAACTTCTTTACAGTAAGGGTGACCCCGATTTGGACTAGACTTCCCAAGGAGGTAGTGCCGTCCCCAACCTTGGATGTCTTCAAGAGCAGACTGGACAGACGCCTTGCTGGGATCATTTGATCTCAGCAGTATTCCTGCCCAGAGCAGGGGGGTTGGACTCAATGATCTTTCGAGGTCTCGTCCAGCCCTTCATTTCTGTGATTTCTATGATTCAGTCTTCTTGGATGTCCCACAAGATTCTTCAGAAACTGCACTATGTAACACCTCTCTAGGTGCAGGTACTGGTAGAAGGAAATGATGGAAAGGGAGCAGGTTAAAAGGAGCAGCCAGCTGTGGTAGTATTTCTGGTATGTGTTTGGACAGGATAGATACCATCGGTCTCCTTCCCATAACAAATCCCTTGGCTTTTGGCCCACCAGAGAGCCCCATGTGTCTCGCTGTGACATGCCAAGACATTTGAACTCTGGGCCAGTTTTGCTAACAGTTGCTAAACCAGGACTCTGGGATTTGGGCTCTGCTTCCTCTGCTGATGCCTTGTTGCTCACCGTTGCTGATGTCTAGGCTGTAGCACAACCTTGTCTTCATTAGGGGAGAGGGTGGGTTCTTACCACATGTTGGCTAAGGGCCGAGTGAAGACAGCAGGCTGAGATGCATACTACGTGGTGAACTGCCTTCCCTTCACACAGCAAATCCTAGGGTTAGCTTCCCTGTGGCAAAACTTTCCTAACACAGATCCATCCCGACTCACTAGAGCTGGGGTTTTTGAGAGGCTCATATAAGTAAGAGCCCAAAACTATTCAACTACAGCTGTCAGGGATTGAGTGCCTGTTTCCCTAGGCATCTCTGAATAATGGTGGTCAAAGGCTTTTATCTGAGGATGGGTGATTGTGTAAAAGCCACCCTAATGAGGGGTAGCGGGATTGCAGTCTGTTCAGTTTGCATTTCTCACTGAGTCTTGTGTCAGGAGTTGAACTGGCCCAGGCCCACTGAGCTTGAAGGACCAGTGCTTCCAGAAAAGCCAAGGTAATCCCATCCCTCAGAAGGATCTTAGGGATGTGGATGCATCGGGCCCATTTTGAAGCAGCCCTGCGGAGAGGGGACTCCAGACACTTGCCAGTGAAAGGCGGTGGTAGCGTTTTGCAGGTAGCACCAACAAGGGTTTTGCCAACTTAGTCGTGTCAGCAAGAGGCCTGGTCCTGGCCAGCAGGGCTGCGTAGCATAGACCAGCTCGTGGCTGATGGCCCGGCTGCTCCCAAACAAATGCAATTCATTCCATGCACCTCCACAGTTGAATTCAGCGCTCAGGAAAGGCCTGACTGAGCATAGAGCCAAGTGTACGAGATGCTCCACAAGCACGCGGGGAGTCCCAGACAAGGCAGCAGCCGTGTCCCCTTTTGGTACAGCTTCAGACTACACAGCAGGGCTGTGGAGGGGAGTAGCTAGACGAGAGGCTGCTTCAGGCTCGGGAGAAGCTGGTTTCTCCTCTGACTACGCAGGAGGGCAATTGGGGCCGGGCACTCTGCCCC